>NC_141937.1:12624040-12926058 GCF_057802395.1 Ceratotherium simum simum | reverse complement strand
TTTCTGAAGACGGTAGAGGGTGTGATTTTACAGAAAGATGCTATGGGAGGCAGGGAAGCAAGCCTATGAAAACCCAATGAACCTCTTTGGGTGGGGGAATGTTTGTAAAGTCTGATTCCAAGTTTGCTAAGGGCAAAACACAAGAGAAATCGCATAATTTCGAGAAAGGGAATGATGTAACTATAATGTGATGGTGGTTTAAAATGTTTTTATGACTTTATCCATTAGGTTAGGAAAGATTAAAGGCAAGTTGCCAATTAAAGTCTCAGTTAAGCATTTTTAGAAAGTCAAACAAAACATTTTTCAAGACATACTGCTTTTATCCCTAGATATGCAAGATTTACAAAAGGCAAAAACTACGATAATGCTTCATATAACTGAATCCCAGAAAATCTTGGCTCTCGTTCTAAAAATCTTGAAATAAAATGTCTCCTGGAACATTAATTGGAAGACAGCTTGCTATCACCAAATTGTTAGTCTGGGGTAGAAACTCAAAACTGCTAACAGATGCACCCTACAGATTTTTAAAATATGGAATTATTTCAGCCAGCTGCCAAACCATTGATCTGTATAACTTTTTAACACTATGAAACATGCATATAAATCTGCATAACAGTTCAACTGAAAAAAAGTGTTCCTCTTTGTACTATATACTGTAAACATCTGACTTCCAAACTGAGACTTGCCTTGACTAGAATTAAGCCATTTAAATTAACTCAGGAATTTATCTAAAAACAATTCAGATTAAATTCAGTTTTAAAAAAAATACAGTTTAGGTTTTAGTCCTTGATTCTGTCATTAACTGTGTAATCTTGGACAGGTTTCTTAGCATCTCTAAGAAATTTCCAGGTTCCTTTAAGACCACTCGAGGTTTTCTAAAGTGCACCTATCAATATATGTTGTTAGAATATATTTAGGAAAACTCCCCAAGTATTCACATTAGTTAGTTAATGAATCGACTAAGGCATGTGGGCGCAGGTTCTCTCTGTACCCGTATACATTAATCATGTTTGCTCCCGTGTAGAAGTTGAGTGGAGTGGGGGAGGTAAACAGAAGACTGTAGGAGCTGGACCTCACTCCTGGACACATCTGCCAGTCAACTCAAAATGGGAGCACCGAGGGGAGCCATCAGCATAGACTCCCTGGACCGATGTGGGTGGAGGGAATGGAGACCTAAGTGTGTGCAGGCCTGCCACACCCCCATCCCCATCCAGCTGACTAGATGCCACTTGAAAAAATAAATGTATCTCTTTCCTATTTTTATCATAAAATTCCAATCCTGAAGCCTCTCTATTTTGCAAAACTTCCCTTTTGTAATTTTTTTAACCTTTCCTAAATATTGTTCAAGAAGAAAGAGTATCTGTCTCATTGTATAGCTAAAAGTGGGTCTCAGAATATGCAGATTCTATTTCTATTATTATTTCTATTTAAAAAAATCATATAAAATTTTTTTGTAGAAAAAAGTGTAAGATAGAGGTAAGTATGGAAAAAATATATCACCTATAATCCTAAATATGAACCTCTTTTAATTCCTAAAAATAAAGAGTTCTACTTGCCATATAGAATAAAACACTGCAAAAAGAAAAACGTTTCCACCTGAAACTAATATAATGTTATGTCAGTTATACCTGAAAATAGATATGTAAAGATCAAAATTAAAAGTTCAGTTAGAAAGAAGAATGAAATAATATGTATAAACATTGGAAACGAGTTCGTTAAATCATCCTCTCTGAAAAAAACAAAAACGAAAGAGAAAACCTTCCTGGAGAGTCAGACCATGCAGGGGCAGAGGCGGCACTGGGTGCTGGAGTCGCCCAGAGCTGTGCTGTCCCTGGTCTAAGAGTTACTCGCTGGGCCGCTTTGGGCTGCAGGCTTCAGCTCTCTGAGTCTCTCTGGGAAAATGGGGCCAGTGATGCCGGTTTGTGCAGGGCACTGATGGGAATTCGTGGTCGAGGCACAGTGTAAAGGCACGGTGTAAAGGAAGGGTAGCTGTTATCATTACTAGGTATGTGGGCATGTATGGTACATTGATCCCATAGGGCTGCCCTGCTGCTCCGACTGTAGCATTTTTTGGAAGACAGATTTCAAAGGGTTCCGAGATAAATTTAATGGACAGAGTTTCAAGAGGAAGCTGACACAAGGGGGATAATAAACTTCTGAATGTAATCCTGCTAATATATGTAAAGTGACCCCTTATCCTGATGGAAAAGAAATGAGGTCCTTGTCCCAAAACACTACCCTCCACGGGGCCAAGTCGGAACGGACACTTAGGGAATGGGAAGACGCATAATCCAAGGTGAATGTGAAGGAGTAGAAGAACACTGTGAAAATCGAATCAGGAGGCTAAAGGTTGGTCTGAGACGAGGCTTATGTGAAATACTGAAGACAACAAAAGTGTCTTTTTAGTATCGCTCAGAGCGAAAAGAACGAGGAAGAGAGAGCCCCTGTGGCATTATATTAATAGATGAACCAAAACTCCACGTAAGAGGTAATGAAAGCCTAAGAAAGGTGAGAAGACTAGGAGAGGGCCCTAGTTGTCTTCAGAGTTGTGCTGGCCTTGAAAAATTACACCCCTGGGAACTAGAAGAACTTACAGACTGACCTCAAAATTGTGGAGAGCAGGAGAGGATTCTCGTGCTTGGAGCTAGGAGGATATTGTGAGTTTCAAGCAAAGAAAGAGGTAGTTTCCTAGAACTACTGGCCAGTGAACTTGTCATCGTTCTCAGCATGATGCTGGAAAGAATTAATTAAAAGATTTCTCAGCTGTCAGAAAGGGATTCGCTGCCCCAATGCAACTGGCATAGGTTCACTAAGAACAATTCCTGCCAGAAATGTGGTTGCAGCTTTTAAAGAGGGTTGATTGGTGAATGAGAAAAATGTTGTAGATGCTGTGTGTCAGGACTTCAATAAGGTATTTGAGAAAGTTGCTAAGATTTTCTTTATGAAAAGGATGGAGAAGTAGGGCCTGACTGGCTCGTACCACCCTACTCAAAGTGCCAATCAGTGGACCAGTGTCAACCCAGAGACGTGAGACTGCAAGGGTGGACTCAGGACCCCCGGTCTCATGGTGGAGCACTGGGTGAGACCCTCCTAACCTGCCATTGCCTGAGAGTGTGGCGCAGAGGTCAGAAGCCACGGTCTGGGCCTGAGGGAGGAAGGCAAGCCCAACTGGATGAAAAAGGAGCACCGAGACAAAATGGTGCACCGGGACGAGGACAGCTGGGGACAGGGAGGGAGGAGCAGGACTGCCACACGGGAGGCCATATGGACGGGTTTCAAAGAGAAGGTATCATTGCTGTGGCAGCCTTCTGATCCTTCTAAAGCGCTCTTGCCCATTGTCACAGGCCATTTAAAGGGGCCGGAGTGGGAGAGAGCGATTTCTGACCTCAGACTTGCCCTCTTCAACTTATTTATTAGTGACTTGAATGAGGAAACGGATGTCACGCCTGCTAATTAAACCTATAGGTGACATGAAGGTAGAAGACAGAACTGAAATGTTGGGTGAGTTCTGTGCCTGGGTCCAAGAAACTCACTTGTTGGAAGTGTGGGATAAGGAGATGCTGCTTAATGGTAATCCGTGAGGAAGAGGCAAGGCTTAGTCAGTGCAGACTCACGTGACTCGCAGACACTGAGGAAAGCTCGGAGCTCTGCAGCAGAAGGATGCGCTTCAAGCTGAGACGGGTGATAATCTTCGACGATGTTATCATCCTGCTCCACACAAGTCAGACCACATCTGAAGTTTTAAATTCCATTCCAGTTTTCATACATTCAGTTCCAGTTTCCGTATATTCAGTTCCGGTTTCCATACGTTTTGAATGTGTCCTTAAGAGAATGACCTAGATTTGGGGGAGGGTTAATGTGCTCACCCTGGAGAACATTTGAATGGTTTGATGGCCGCTGGCTTAAAATAAGTGAAGTGTAGTTGAAGTATTGGACTTGTCCTTGGTAACACCAGAGGGCGTAGATTCGGGCTTCCTGGCCCTTGGAGCTGTCCAAAAAGAAACAGAAGCCTCAGGAGCGGGGCCCAGCTACCGGAGAGGCTGCCTGGACAGAGGCCACTTTCAGGGATGTTAAACTCAGGGATCCAAGTAGGCGTCCGTGTAAACCCCTTTGGACTTGAGATTCTGTGGTTCTGGTTCTCTTATACTTTCGTGTAGTTGTGGTTACTCAAAGCATAACATGCAAATTCTGAACTGTTGCTGTAAAAGATGTGCTGTGTGAGATTGTTGTCTTCTTGCTAGGAGTATGATTCAAAACTGAAAAGTTTGGGTTATCTAGTAAGAAAAAGGCATCAATTTCAACCTGGTTCATTCCATGAGACCCATTATTATTCTTCAGGGAGGAACTCGATTGAAGTGAAAGTTAGAGGTAGGCACCCTGGAATTGCAGGGCCTAATTTCCATATCTACCCTTCTCGGTGCCAAAGAGCAGAGCACGTTGTTACAGGTGAAAGTGAGCTGTGGCTTTTTTCTTAATAATTAAAAAAAATTTTTTTCAGGTAGGCAAGTTGTTAAGGATAGACATTTTAATATATTTTAAATTTTTAATTATTGTTGTAAATGTAAAAGGAAGTCCTTCCTTAGAACTTTGGGTACAAGCCAAAGGCGCAGTGTCACTAACTATAACTGGTAAATGATGGCAGGGTTCCTGGTTCTGGTCAGTGCTGCGGGACCACAACCTACGATCAGATATTTGTCCTTGTTTTTTTTGAACAGGGGAAAGTGTTCAAGAGCCATGGGAACTTTATTTCCGTCCTCTTCCCAGGTGGAGACAACTGTCCACTAGTTGCTGTGATGGGGAGTGTTGGTTTCGTCAGTGTCCACACGTTCCTCCTGGTCACACATTCCTCCTGACTCCAAATGGACATGCCCTTAGGGAACGAGGGAGTTGTTTTCCCCATCACAGGTGTCCCTTCTTAACAGAATCTGTAAACAGCGTTAACTGTTGACTTTCCAAAAATACACTGTAGGTGGTCAGGTGTTCTTAAATGGAGGAGACGTCTCCATGACTTAGGATGCTGGTTTCATGTGCTACAGGGTTGGCCTGAAGAGGCTTTGTTTTCCACACTAAATGGCCCCAGAATGCCTTGCTTTGAGTGTCGGGGGACCACTCCTCCCTCCCCTCCCCTCCCCCACACACCCTCTCTCACTTTCCCACACTCTCACACCTTCTCTCTGTCTTAATTTAGAGGAAGCCCTGAAGAGCACCTTGTCTAAAATGTGTCCATCCCAAGCCCCTGTGACTGTCTTTTCCCTACTCTGCCTTTATAGCACACTTCTGTTTCCTCGTTGATTTCTTTCTCCCTACGGGCATGTGCGCTCCCTGAGGACAGAGACAGTGCTTTATTCAGCCCTTTGTCTCCAGCGCCTAGAACAGTCCCAGGCAGATGGTAAGTTACAGTAATTACCTGATGCAGAAAAAGGAGAGAACTTGTAAAGGGCATGTTCTTACAATCAGGGATAAGTAGTAAAGGATAAACCTCCTGACGGACATCTTCAGTTCTGGAGTGCCCATCGCACTGTGGACATGAAGACTGCCTGTTCTGTTAGCTCAGGGTGCCTGAGATACCCACCCACTCGACTCCCTAGTAGGGTGCTAAATAAACTACAGGACACCCAATTAAATAGCTTCAGACACACAACAAATAAGTCTGTCCCATGCAGTATTTGGGACATACTTATACTAGAAATTATTTCTTGTATATTTTCATTTGCTAAATTGGCAACTCTACCCTCTAGTTCCCTGATATGTATTGATTTGCATATGTTAGGATGTTTCAGTGTTCTTTACAGTTTCCCTAAAAGAAATCAGCTCTGATGTCAGCCTTGCCCCCAGTATATGGCACCCCTGATTAGAGCCATGGTTCATTTGGAACCTTTCAACTGAAATACACATGACGAGTGGTGGTCATGAATGAACCCTCCCCTAACTCCTCCTCTTTTCCTCCCACTCAAGAAAATACACTGAGTATAAATGGCAGTGACTGTTACAGGGAAAACCTTGAATCCTTTCTGACTTATAATTTAAAACAAATAATTTTCAGATTTGGACTTTATTATTGTAAGTAACCCTAAGAAATGACTTGAGACACCTCTCTCAGCTGACTGCAGATTGACTCTGAGGATAAGGATGGGTGGGCTAGAATTTAGTGCTAAAAAGTAAGGATTGTGGATTTTATTTCACTTCACAGATGTGTTGCTTTCTTTGCAAGAGACAAAATATCTTGGATGCAAAGAGGACCTTTCTAAAGAGATAGAGGTGGTTGAGTACAAGCTCACCTCACTACTAGAAAAACACCCCAAGCATGGATATCATTAATAGTGAGTTGACAGTTTCATTTTTACATGTAACAAACAAAATCAGAATCCATCTAAATCTACTGACAAGGCCATTTAAATAGTTGTAGTAAAAAGCTTTTGAAAATGCAAAGGACTATGTAAGTGAGAAATGAGTATATCTTTTTTTTAGTTTGTATTCACCAGCAAATATTTAGTTGTTACTTAACTGTAGAACCTGCCCAGGCAGTTTAAGAAACATCAGAGCCCTGAGGCACAGTTGGAACAAAGCAAAAATAAAGAATATACCGTAGTATCCACGGAGATAATTTTTAAATTGTTACTATGCAAGTAATTGAGGATTGATATAAATTAAAAAAAAAGACAAACCCTAATACACTACCACAAGCTACCAAATTGTAGCTTGAGTTTCATTTCTTTTTCTTAAAGAAGAAATAAATAAATAGACGTATTTATTTAGGCCCTTTGGTTACAGTCAAGTATCTATTGTCAATACTTTTGACGTCCCCGAAGCATGGTTATTTTGAGTATAATGTAAGCAAAAGAGTGGCATGTGAATATTCCTGTCACCTGGGACCTCTGAGTTTTATTTTATTAAAACCACGAGTAGTAGGCTGCCTTCTTCCCTGCGTCACGATCTGAGCCCCGTTCTGGTGTGTTGGTGTCAGTCCAACTACTACACTGTAAACGTTGGACACCTTCTCTAGAGCGACACTCTGTTAAGCATCCTGGGAGATGTTCCAGAGAGTGAGCTATAGAAAGTGAAAAAATTTGTAGCTTGTCATGATTCCAGAGGGAAAGCAAGCCAGAAATTTTGACAAAATTTTTGGCAACTAGATCCTCTCAAGATGATTTGCTGACGTGCACTTTGCTAGCAGCTCAAACCCAATGGCGGGTCATCGATGCAGAGGAGCATTTTGATGGGTTGGGTTCATCTTACAGTTTCGCAGAAGTTTCCTCTCACTCGACCTGCACCAAAAACATCGAGCACCACTCTGAGCTGGAGACCCTTGTTGGGGTGCGGTGTAGTCCTCTGTTCAGGAAAGATCACAGAAAAGAGGATAGACTTGGGGTTCAAGTGTAGGCTCCACCCGGCAGTAGCAGTAGGAGCTGAGGAGGTGACTCGGCCTCTAGGACCTGGTGTCCTCATTTGTGAGATGAGGTTTATAGTGGCTGCTTGAAGATCAGGAGAAGGACTGAGGCCCAGCACCCACCTCGCGCCTGGCACCTGGCTCAGGTGAAGCAAACCCACTTTCCTCCCCCGCCCCCCGCCGCCACTGCAATGATAAGTTGCCAAGCCTGCTTCAGTTCCCTTGCCAGGATTTACAAAGGCTCCCTAAGTGCAAGCAGTCATTTAAGGAAAAGGGTAAATAGTTAAGGGCAGGATTGTCCAAAGAGGCAGCCGTATTTTCTTTGAAATTGCCAGAGAGGACACAGGCCTTTGGATGTGTTTAGTGGCAGGTGGTTGGAAAAGTAAGTAGCAGTTTCTTTTGAAGATACAAAAAGACAACTGAATTGCAGACTCTGATAAATTGGCTGTCTAAAATGGACATCATTTTCTTGTTGCGTAATACTTTCTTATGAATAGTTGGCAGTCAGGGCTATGCTCAAGTTGTCCGGGACCTGTTGGAACTTTGTTTTTTCGGTTCTCCTGTCTCCCAGCCCAGCTACTTATGCCATGAACACCTAGCCCTGTGCTTGCTTCCGATCCGGGTTTACCCTGCTTCATAGACCTTGGCTGTAGGCAGTCCTGGGTCAGTGCCATCCTTGTGCTGGGCCGCAAGGAGTTCGTTTGTTTTCACAGTCTGCTTATCAATCCTATGCAAATGATAAATGGACTTACAACTTAGAGGGGTTTTGTGGCCTGTTTCCCAGTGTATATATGATTGGGGGAAAAGAGGGAGAAACTTAAAGTGAAAAAGAGAATACTTAGGATCAACTTGTGTTCCTGATATTTTTACAACACCTGACACTGAATGGAAAAGGTGATTTCCTCTTGAATTCTTATTTGTAAAGTGAATCAAGCTTCCCTTTGATATACATTATACTTCCAGGGAGGGATTCATTTCCAGGGAAACGTTTCAGTTTCCCAAAGTGTGATGCTTGATGTTGACAAGGATCTAGCTCTTAAGAGGCCGCAGGAAATCTTGAAGGATGTTAAGTGTCAATCCAGAAAATAACCCCTGAGTTCACAAGAAGAGAGTCTCATCCTAGGGAATCTCCAGGAATTCTGTGTGGTTCCAGGGGAAGACTGCATTTGTAGTGGCCCCTGATTTGACCTGATTCATTGATACTGCTTAAAATCATTTCAGAACGAGTTTCCAGACAAAAGTTGTATATGTTAGATCAGTGGCTTTCAAACTGTATCTCAGAGACTGTGGGGCAGGAGCACACAGGGTCGCGTAAGGGGCTGGGCAAACCGGCTTCTGCCTAAGCCGCTCGGCATTCATCTATCTGTGTTACATGTTGGACTCTCACAGTTTGGAAATAGAAAGCTAATTATAAACTAATGCTTGAGTGCCCTGGCATTCTGGCTCTAACATGTATGGTTTCAGCTCTTCCAAGCTGCCTCATAGTGTGTAATAATTGGTCATTTTGCTAAGGCACAGAAGTGAAGAGGCTTGGCTGCAATGCAAGTGGGTGACGATGTGTCACTTAGCTGGTGAGTCGGCCCAGTTGACTGCCGTCATTCAGGTCTCCACTTGGCCGTTTTCTACTCATCATTGCATACCCGTTTTAGGGGGAAATTACATACTATAATGGGATTTGTAACTTGGGGGTTTGCTAACATCTGAGATGTGTCCCTCACAAATGCCTTCTGTGAAAAGGCACGGGACTCTGGACAGCTGGACAGAATGCAGGTGCCGTGGTCCAGGGAGTTATGAGATGTGTCCAGGGATGTCCCGTGCCGCATCACCTCAGGAGCAGTGAGGGAATTCTGTGTGGGGTACAGATGCAGTTCACATCAGACACTTCAAATGAAGAGATTTTCTTATCCCAAATCCTGGCCAAGGCTTCTGAGGAATATGATTATGGAAAGCCACTCATTTTTTTAAAAAAATCATGTCTCATTCTATTCTGTGCTTTCAGATCTGCCCAAGACAAATGTTCCTGAGACTGTGCTGTGTTTGTAGAAAAAGAATATCTATTAATGGTTCATTAAGTTGGATCATGTTTGGAGTTCTCTGTGAGCTTGTTAAAATAAGACACTGTGCCTTCCTGAAAACTATTCTTCTATATATAAAAAAAAAGACATGCAATTCAAGTATGGTGTTTCCCCCTGACATCAGAGTTATTGCTTGATGTGCTGAGGGGACCTTGGTTGAAGCACAGGCTGATGACCGTTGGATGTGGAATAGCTGGTCGAGTCTTCCATGAGTCCTCTCTGCTCTGTGGTTTTAAGTGTAAAGATGACCCTAATTGTTGCATTTGCTAATGCTGCACTGTGCCCACTCTATGAATGGGGAGGCTTAGTTCTGTGCACGCTAGAGAAATGAAGACAGATGCACGCAACTCAGAGAACTTATCAAAACAGGCATGAAAGCATTTACTAGTTAAGTCCCTCCAAACACACATGAGGAATAATAGTCTCTCTTTTTTTTCTTCTCTTAATTTCACTCGCTTACCTTCCTAGTGGTTCTTTTAAACAGCCAATTCCCTATTTTAAATACTTATTCTAGGTAAGGAGATGAAGCTTGTGCTTACAAAGTAAAGATCTGATGGAGGCATAATGGAGTCTGCTATGAGGGGCAGCCTGTGTCTGAGGCCAGCTCTTCCCAGGGCTCGCTGTCCCACAGGGCTGTGGCTGGGTGTTCCTGTCCTGAGAACGCCAGTGGTCACCTTTCCTGGGGTTGTATTTTATGACATGCAAGAAAAGTGAGTGGCTTCTCATTTCCTTGACTAAGACATGTCAACTCTCTGCCACTAATTGAGTTTGCACATTAGTTTCTGCAGCTATTTAGAAGAAAGCATCAGCTCAGCGGGGCGGCCATATAGTGTCCCCAGTTCAGTTGTGAAGACAGCTGAAGACGCCAGATTGAATTTGCTTTAAGCAAACTGGATATATGAAAATGGAAATTTAAGAAAAATGAATGATTGTTCACTTTTCAAAAGGTTCCTTTGCCTTACAAAAAAGATTAACGATAGGATTTCTTTAAACACCAGCTTCTTCCAGTGCTCTAGAAATAAGATTTAATTAATGTCCTGTGTTTCTAGAGCATACTTTATGCGTAAAAGTGGCATGCCTATAAAACATATTGAAAATCCTTTAAAATTAACTGTTTAAATTATTGAAAATTTATCTAATGGGTTGAGTTTTACTAAAAGAATGTTAATAGATTTTGCTCCAGCCTGGGGGAAAAGAAGAATACATCCTCCTACCAATAGTTTGAAAATGACAAATTTAAAAATGAGGGCAGTGCATCATGTCACCTGCCACTCATTAATCCTACAGTATCTGTTCTCGGAATCCCAAAGTCAACCCCTTTAACCTTTAAGCTAGAAGGAAAGCTGTTTAACGCAGGCTGTCATGTAAAATTCATGAGCACTCAGCATGAGCCCCCAGCCTAAAGGTCTTCAGGCAGTCGAGGTGTTTCCACTGCCAACAGAATGAATATCAAAGGGCTGCTTTATACAGGTGGTCTAAAATGATTAGGGCCAGCCCTGGTGGCCTAGCAGTTAAGTTCGGCATGCTCCACTTCGGCAGGCTGGGTTCGGTTCCCAGGCATGGACCTACACCACTCCTCAGTGGCCATGCTGTGGAGGCGGCTCACATACAATAGAGGAAGATTGGCCACAGATGTTAGCTCAGGCCAAATCTTCCTCAGCAAAAAAGAGGAAGATTGGCAATGGATGTTAGCTCAGGGTGAATCTTCCTCAGCAAGAAAATAAATAAAATAAAATGATTGGGGGTTTAGCAGGTAGACTTTTATACTTCCAGGATGACTCTTGAGGGTTATTTCACTTTCTTTTATTCAGTCCTTCATTCAATGTTGAACGTCCATTGAGAAGCCCCGTGTCGAGGAGTCAGGATCTTACAACAACAAAGACAGGCCTTGGCTTTGCTCTCGTGGAGCCTGCAGTCTCGTCTTCCCATCCCGTAAATGTGAAGTCTGTCTCAAGGTTATAGAATGACTCCTTTGATAACCTGTTCTTTTCCTCTTTCTCTTTCCGCTTCTCATCTTCTCTCCCACCCCCAACCCCAAAGTTCAAGGTGTCAGGGTGTCAAAGTGCAGACTTGTCAGGTCATATGTGAGCAGTTAACAGAATTTTTTTCTTGTATCTCAACGAGGGCATAAGCTTTGACTTTTTAAAAAATATAGATGTACTAATTCCTAGTTGCTTGTAGAGATTCTATCCTTGGAATAGGAATGGCCCAAAGAGAGAGAATGTTGGGAGGTGGAGGAGGAAGGAGGAGGTTAGTTTGGTTGTTGGGGCTGGGAGTGGGATAGAGAAGGGAAGGATCCTGACTCTGTAATGGCCAGAGTGGTGTGGAGTTTGTGGTCAGTAGAATCACTGATGCCTGTCCATGCAGAAGGTGAGGGGCTGTGGGCCTCTTTCGTTCACTTTTTCAGTCAATCACAGAGGCGCTCACAGTCAAGGAGAGGAGGGAGAAGACGATGATGGGAACAGGGCTCTCCCAGGGGTATGGACCACAGGAGGCTGGTGACTGGACCTCAGCCATTTGAGAAGGCCTTACAGAGGAGCCAGCCATCAAGGAGAGTGTTTTCAGTGGCTCACTATGCACTTTCAAGAGCATTCCAGGTAGAGGGGATGGCAAATGTCAGCTTCACTCTTATAACCTGAGCATCGGTGAGCATGTCTGCTCTCCCCTTCTGTCACCAGGGCTACCTGAGAACATGACTGGCAGCAGGAAGAATCTATACCCTTCCTACCTCCTCTGTGATGGACACTTCCCACACAGCCCCTCACTTAATCCCCACAGTTAGCGTCGAGAGTGGGTATTAATCTCCATTTTACAGTTGAGGAAACTCAGTAGCTAAGGAACTTGCCCATGGATTGCACACCTAATAAAGAGCAAAATCAGTGATGCAAGCCCAGTGTGTCTGGTTCCAGAGTACACACTTCTCACCAGAGGCTGAACTGCCTCTCCATAAAAGAGCTTGCTGGAGGGGTTCTGCCAGACCCTGAGACCCTGTGCTCTGGAACCCTGCGCCTCCCTCTCACCAGCTCATGTGAGACTGGCCGTCAACACTTATGCAAACAGCTGAGTCTATTATGGCCCAGAAGTCTGTGTTATATTTGGATCAGTCAAAAGTCTGTTATATTTTGATCATTCATGCCAAGTGGCATAATTTTTCAGGCTATAATATCTGAGACATTGGAATTAAATGAATAAGGGACATTGTGGGACATACAGTGTATTGTAGGACAGGAAATCAGAGCATCATCTAGATTCCCAGTCTTTGTGTGCCCATGGGCAAGTGTGAAACTTCTGAGCTTCAGTTTTCTAACGTTTAAAACGAGAAATTAGTGCCCTGCAGTTCCTAAGGTCTGTTTTAGCACTAATGTGATGACTCTTTCTATTATGTTGGAATTAAGCAGCAGTTTTGGGGAATCTCAAAGATTGTATGCACAATTCATGTGTGGACATGACACAGGAAACAAAACGTGATCTCAATATAATAGAGGAGCCCAGGGTATCCCCATCATAGAAATAAACTTCCCTAATAGGAAATAATCGCCTTTCTTTTGATTATTCTTACACTTGGTACTTGGAAATGCCTGACTTCATTCTGTTCTGATCTAATGGAACATCACTCCACACATTTTAAGTAGGTTTTTAACTACAGAACAAGAAAACATTTAGCAAATGATGGTAGAACATGTCTGCACACACTGATCCTTTTAGATCTGTGCCAGCCGTCCTGCTCCCATATGGGCTGACCAAATGGACCAGCTGGACGAGGCAGATTGGGGCCTGGCATCCGTGAAGAGCTCTGGCGCTTTCCTTTCAGTGTGGCAGGGCTGGCTGAGGCTTGGCTCTGAAAGTCTGTTTGAAAAGACCTAGTTTTCCTGGTATTGTTCCATCACCTCCTTATTCAGCCCACTGGTGATTAATCCAGTCGCATTCGCACTGGAACGAATCACACACTGGGGAGGTTTTCTGTCCGCTGGTTTCGTAATCACACGCCGCCTCCTCTTGTGGAGGAATTCCAGATCAGCTTTGCTGATCTCTGGCAGCTCTGATGAGAGTTTTACTGGGGGAAGAAGTGAAGGAGATTAATTACAAAGGAGTCTGAGCTTCTCTGTAGATCCATGTCATTCTTGCCTTCTCTTTCTGAACTGTAATTCAGAAGTGATTCTTCAGGCTGTAGGCAGTTTCCAGCCAGGCAGTTTCATCTGGAAGTCAGAACACATTTACTTAAAGAGGAAAAATGCAAAATAGACCACAGAAGCCTTTACGTTGTAACTGAAGTTAATTTCTGTTTCTCCATGCAGTTGGCCGGCTGGTAGTTGTTTCTCTGGGAGGCGCTCTGCCTGGTGCTTACTCCCTCGTGTTCTGTGACCCTGTATAATTGACGTGGAAACCTGGTCACTATTTCTAGAGCCAGGTTTCTGTGACTAAGAAAGGATATGCTGTTTTGGAAGCAGTTGGGCCTCCCCTGCAGTCCTGGTCACTGCTGGCCCCTCATCAGCAGTGTTTCAGGTCACGGTATGAGTGGCCACTCACATATCTAGTAGTTCAGGTATCTGGGGGGCAGCACCCTGTGAGAGGAAAGGCATAGGATTGATCAGGCACACACAGCTTGAAATCTGGTCTCTGCCACGTTCTGGCTGTGTCCTTTTGGCTGGGTTATTTAACCTCTTTGAACCGCATTTGCAATGTCGGATTAGCCAATGTATCTACTTTTGCAGTGCTGTTTGCATAGATTAAGTGAGCTATGTATGTCAGTTACCCGGAATCAGTGGACCCCCAGTGAAACACAGCTAAATAAAGAGCACCTCTGTGTCAGTATGCCTTAGTTGTGCCCATTTTATAGAAGAATAACTGTGCCATTTGCAGCAAATACATCATTTATGGCAACTTGAGCTGCAGAAACTGGTTCTAGAACTTTTACAATTCCCTCCAAGGATTATTTCTATTGCAGGCACTGCTACTTCTCAGTTTATTAAAAAAAAAAAAAAAAAAAAAAAAAAATTTATCCCTTGTACCATGTTCTCATTGAAAAGTGGAGCTTTGGGCCTCTGACTCTTCATTTACTATGAAATTATAGCCGATATTATGGGGGATCATGACGCACACTGTCAACTGCTAACAAAGAGTGACCTAGCTATTTAAGGAGTTTGGAATAAGCCACCTGTCTGGAGTGTCCTCGTGGCAGTGGATCTTTGGAGCAGCTGGGTGACGAGGCTTTAGATGCAGTAGCTTATGTTGGATTCGACACCTAAAGATGGAGTTCCATAGCATCTATAGACACTTCTGCGTAGTGGTCCAGCATCCACAAAAACCGAACACAGAATGGAGGGAGCAGGAACTGCGGATTTACAGCTCACTTGGCTTTGGGTTCCACCTCTGCTGTTTGCCATCTGATGCGGGGCAAGGCACTTCTGCAAACTTCATTTTCTTTGTGGAGACAGATATATCTATTTTGTAGGGTATTCCGTATAAGGCACTTAATGTATGAGGGCTAATAGTAGTAACAAAACTGCAGAAGAGATGAATAATAGTGATAAGTCGTTAATTCATCGATACTCAGTGTTACTAGTCAGAGACGGGATGTAGCAGAGAAGGAGCTCGGGGAATCGGAAGACCTAGTTCTCACTCCCACTTGGTGACTCGGTGACTCGCATACCCCTGTAACGCCGAGGAAGTTGCCTAAGACCTGAAATCGTGGCCTTCTCTTGTGTTGGCTGGGTCCCTGTTATAAGGACCAGGGAGTTCATAAACATGAAGGGGCTTTGAAAACTAAAGCGCTCTCCAAATATACGATGTGTGAGCATTGTCGCCCTCTCTCTGTATTGTTACTTGATGTTTACGTTTTAATATCCACCCTCTTCAGTGATGGATCATTTTACATGCTCTTGTAGCGATTCCATCAGGCACTTTGGATATATACTAACACATCCCAGAAAACCACGATCGTAAAAATACTTGCCAGAATTCCATAGTAAATCTTGCTTACTGTTTGCTTATTTCAAGTTCATTTGTCAAGACAGAAATATTTATTTCTCTTACTTGGCAACAAAGAAACACAGAAATTGTCTGTGTTGGTATATGTGCGTGTGTTAATAGATCATTCTTTCGTGTCCCCACCCACAATTTGAGTAAATTTCTTTTTCCTTTTGTTCCCCATTGTGATCTCTGTGCCTCTTACCACACAAACGCTGATTTGCCCTGGAAAACAACCCTGTCCTGTTAACCTGGCAGAGCTCACCCAGATTTCAGAAGATGGCTCTGTAACGTCTGTCTTGTAGACACTGGGAGTCGAGTGACTGAGCTTGTTTTCCTTGTCGTCTTCTTTCTTGAGTAGCTTCTAAGTCAACATTGGAAGGATAAACTCATTGGGTAAACTCGTTAGCGAAATATTTAGAATAATCCAAAGTAATAGACATCAACTATTACTTTGATAGTAGAGATTGATATCTGGTGCCAGTTTTGTTTTGTGTGGCTCGTTCACACATTTCACCCAGTTGTGTCTCCCCTTATGCCAAAACCACAGCAGAAAGATGAAAAAAATTATTTAGCCGTTTTTCTTGTCATTCATGGCAGGCAGGATGTCTTCAAAAATACGTAGTAGTGTGATATGATATAACATAACGTAATATAAATAATAAATGGTTGTTTTGGCATCATCTAAGTTTTACCAGCGACAGAGGCATTAAGATCAAATCAAAATCGCTAAGTACAATTTTTCAAGCTTGTTACTAATGGGACGAATTGCCCGAAATTTCCAAATATTTAGCCTAATTCTTGGTTGTCCATAGCTCTGGTAGCTGGGGAAGTCACATTAAACTTTCCAGCTTCAGCTCATTATCATTTTAACCAGGTAGGGTGAGGTAGTTTAGCATAGACGTTGAAAGCATCAGTTTTAGAGTCAAACTTCCTGTGCCTAGCTCCCACCTCAGCTTACCAGATGTGTGTCTTGGCAGAAGTATTGACATAATTACTTAAACTAATCTATCTAGTTGGATTTTAGGGCTATGTAGTATACTTATTAGTGTATTTTTCAGCTTTTATATAATTATTTCTTAATTTAAGAAAACCAGCAGTTACCCAAAAAATGATACTTCTTAGATCTTAAGAGAGCAGAAGATCTGAAACATGTGGAAATGTGTATTTTCAGAATTTTACACCCATATAGCTTAATCATATTATTATTTAAGAAGGTTTTAATTGACTTTAGATGCCAATAGATATTTTGAGATTTCTCTGGAAGTTCAGCTGATTCTCAACTCCAAGCTGAACTAGACCATAGGCATCCCAGGTGTAGGTATTTTCTAAGCCTAACCATTGCCACAGACTGAAATGGTTGTACCTGGTTGTGCTCTTAGGAGCTATGAAGGCAGGACCATATGAACCATTAATGTGGTTGGATTGGCCTTCTTTTTAGACCTCATCCACTGAGGTCCTCTTGGTCTATATGTGAAGGAACCAAGGCCCGGCAAGGTTAGGTGACCTTATTACTGGCGGAATTGCGTCTGGAGCCTGGGCATGCGGACTTCCAGGACAGGGTCTCTCCTGAACCATTCCAGCATGAGGAGGGAGATGAACACTGCATACTCTGGTTCTTCCTGCTCTACAGGAAGAAGACATGGCATTTTAGAGCACAGAAATTCATCAAACATTGAAACATTTGCTGTTGTATTGACACCATCCCTTCTTTAGGAATTATCTTGGGAAAAAACTAGGAAAAGTTATTCCATTGACCAGTGATGACCAGTTATTGTTCCTTTTGTCAACAGGCAAGATGATGAATGAAGTTCTGGCAGCTTCCTGTGTCCCAGGCCTTGTAGAAATAAATGAGACCTGCTTCAAAGTTCTAATGTGCATCACATCGGATCTTGTTTAAGGAAGCATTAAAAGGAACCCGCCGTTACCTATTGAGAAGGCTCTGTGCTCTCAGGCATTGTTTCTGATTGAATCCAGAGGTTGCAAGCATGCCTCCCTGTATTACCTGTTGGAGCAGGTTTAATTTTATAAATTTGAAACACAAACTCTATGAGTTTCTAGTTCATAATTGTTCTTTTTGAGGATCCACTCAGATGAACAGTATTGCAGCTGTAATAGATATGCACTTCCACAGGACCAGAATTGATTGGAATATAAATGGCAACAAGCTCCATCTGTAGCATCATCCGGTACCAGTGATGGAAAGGACAGATTGCAAGGAAACCCTTCAGGGGAAAAAAGTCATATTGTTTGGAACTACAGATTACTAGAACCATCGCTTTAGTGAACCAAGGCTTTTTTCTTGAACACAACGTGCATAGACTGTGTAGTTCTTGACTGGTGGCTTTAATCCAATATTATCAGTCATCTCCTTGGACACTCTCAAACATTGAAAGTCTTAAGCTTTCATTTAAAAAAAAAAAATGCAGCTTTGAGAAAATCCAGGATTCAATATAGTCTTCTGGGTATTTCATTCCAGCCTTCGTGTCCTGTTATTACCAACAGCAGGTACCCAGGTGGTAGATGAGAAGCCTAGTGGGAGAGGAAGGAATTGACAAGGAATGGGCATATTACATTGTATCGTAAACATACTTTATAAGTACATTTCTTATTATTAGCTTCTTATTCAGGCAGAGATTATAAAAGTTTGTTGCAAATATCCAGACCAGGATTTGTGTTTTGGAAATAATCAGTGTTCACAATACCTACAGGGGGGAAAAAATACAAAAACTCAAATATGAGCACTCTTTACACATAAAAGAATATTTTTTATTGTTCTTTTATTTGTTTTGGCTCTGTCACAAATTAAAGTGCTTGGAATGCTGTAGTCTGTGGTCTCTTGAAATTTAATCAATGAGAACCTAACACTTTCACAGTATGCTGTCACTTTGGACATTCATAATAAAAATTGAAACTAATTTTGCTTGTTAGTCATTTGTTTTGCTGTGTAGCTTAGCGCATCTTTCGTGGTTCATCTTTGCAGTTTGTATAGCCATGTATCTAGGCACAGTGATGCACACATGGTTCAGGCCTTTCACAGTCTCTTACGTTCAATCGCTGTCATTTTTTATACAGAACAACCACTCTTTGTTATTTGTTGAAAGGCTGAGATCTTTTTGAATGCCAAAGTCTCTTTGATTGTGCATTCTACAACAGGGATTAAAGATAATTCCTAAGGATTGCACCTTATCTTTCTTGAGTTTCTGATTATACTGTATTTTCTATTAAATTGATTATAATGTAATTATATTTTGATTAGAATATATTTTCTATTAAATAAGGAGAAAACTGGAAAGGCTATGGGTAATATAGCCTCAGCTATAGGCTTTTCAATCACTTCTTTTTTGTTATACTGACTCTCTGCCCGGAGTGTTGGAGTATATTTTTATGTATTCCACAATATTATGGTAAAAAATAAAAAAATAAAAAAAACTCCAAAGAAATCCAAACACATGAGCCTATAGAAAACTTAGACCTTGCAGAGCACTTTTACTAAATTTGGTACAGAAGTAAGAAAAGACCCCTTTCCTTCTATTCTTTTGTATCTAAATCTGCAGTTGGTAATAGACCAGTCATCTAGTTCCCACCTCCCACCCCACCTGACTCCCCACCACCCCAAAAGGAACAGCGTGAGTTTGGGGATTAATATGGACACTCTAGTGCATATATGAGCAAATGATTTTGGAACTCTTAAATTAGGAAAATACATAAATGAACAGGAGCGTCTGGGGTGCTTTTCAGTGGATGGAGTGGAAGGAGAAAGCAGAATAGCAAAGAGAGTTAAAAATAGGATCATGCCCTCAGAACTGAGCGCGTGTGCCGTCTTGGCACTTGGCTGGAGGTGCGTTTCTAACGATCAGGTGGACAACCAGGGGCCATCTGTTAGAAGAAGAATCTTTTTTAAATCCCAAGGCACCAGAATAAGGGCAGAAGTTGATGCTTTTGTTCCCTGGATGAATTCCCTTTTCCGAAGCCCCCACCACCCTCTGCCTGAGCATCTGGACAGGCTCTCTTTGTGAATCATCATGAATATTTAGCAGTCCACACTCCACCCCTACCTTCCGTCTTCAGTAAAGGGAAGCTTTCAAAAGTCACTGTTCTCTAGGGACTTCAAACATTTTGAGCTGATTTTAAAAATAGTATTAGGTGACTTTGACGAACTGAAGCTATTTGGTATTTACACAATTAGAAAGAATCCTTGATGTGGGTTGTTTGGTTTTATAAGTAAATGCTGAGAATTCTAATACTTGAATTGTAATACCAAGATGTCATTCAAATGAAATGGGTGGTCTTAAGCATTTCCTTTGTGGTTAATAAATTCTTCAGAGAGAAAAAAAACTCAGCAAACATCTGTTTCAGAATGGTCCCTGCATGGGAACTGCACATAGATGATTACTTTTATACAAAGCAATCTGTGTTTTAAACTATTTAAGAATACAAGCATTGAAGAAAGTGGTCAAGTTTGATGCTTTAGAAGAAAACCTCTTTCCATTCACTATTAGTAATTTCTCCAAATCTACTATTTCTGCATCCACTTGGTAAAGTTGGGGAATATTCCACACTATTGTGGCTAGCATCAAATCACATCATTTTTATAGTTCCCCTCAGAGAACTGCTTAAAGATTAGCAGGAGAGGAGCCTGGCTCGGTGTTTAGACTGGGTCGTATTTATTGTTTTATAGATAATACACCTTTTAGTATCTGTGAGAAATGTTACGTTTACTTCTCATATCTTCTGTGGTACCCATCTCTTGCAAAAACATTTTTTGAAATATCATAGAAAAAGACTCTACCCATGGGCTATAAGGAAATAAAATGAAGCTCATTTTCACACATTCTTGTGTTATTGCAAAAATAAATGATATTGTAATCCAAAAATATAAAAGCAGATCAAATGGCTATTATAGACGGTTTAGGAAAGAGTATTGTAAACTAGAAAAACATATATACCTTTTAGTATCTATACTTTTTTATATACAAGCTCAAGTAATATACTCAAATATATTTTCTAAAAAGATATCATTTATCATATTAATACAAATTTTAAAATCCACCAAAGGGTCCATAGTCCTAGAAATCAATGTGGCTTTCAGATGGCTAAGACCATCAGCCAGTTGGAAAAGAACCTGAATACACCTTTTATAATTTTGCATTTGCTATTCAAAAGATTTATAAAAAACTTTATGAAGACCGAGCCAAATTTTTATCTTACATCATCTTCAAAGACCCTTCATGAAGAGTTGCATTGATATTTAAAAGTTCCCCCTATGATGTCAAGCAAGCTAAGAGCCACAGCAAACAGACATTCAGTGGCACCTCCCGCCTCATTGAATGGTCCCTATTCTTTCATTACAGACAGGAAAAAGCAAAAGCTAATGAGGAAAAGGAAGTAATTTTTGCCAGAAATATCCGGTTATCAAGAGTTTTATTTTGCCTGTGTAGACATAAGCACGTGCACACACACACACACACACACACACACTTCATGGGACTGGAGGCCATAGCAGAGAGATCAGAATCCACTTAGGTCACAGAGAGGCAAAACTTCCAAAGATGAGGCCTGGCTGGGGACTGCCAGGAGACCACTGGGGAGGAGAGGCCAGCCCGGTTCTACAACTAGAGCTGGGGAGCTGCCCCCCGCAAAAATGACCACCAACCCTGGAGGTCCAGGCCTTCGCCAATGTGCCGTAGGCCTCACCACAACCGAATCCCCATCTCCCTCACACTATCTGACTCCAGCCCGCAAGTCTGGCTGTTTATTAGAATGTTGCACATATGTCTCCAAATACCAATATTCCTTTATTCATCCGACACATATTTATTTGGTGCTTACTAAATGCCTGGTACTATGTTGAGATCGGAGGTGGAGCAATGAGTTACAATTATGCCTGTGCGCCTCATTAGGATCTGCGTGTTAGAAAGGCATCTAGGTGTGTAATGTGTATTAAACAGAAGATGAACACAAAAGAGGCTCACAGAGGCAGATATAAACCAATAGTTTCCCTCAAAATGGCTAGTTTTTTATTAGCTCAAATTTCCACTATAGAACAAAGAAAACAGTTCTTACAGTTGATCTTTTTGCTGTTTTCCAGCCAGTAACAAGTTTATTGTTTACTTGGTGTTGAGAATCTTGGCATTATGTTTACTTATAATAGTGAACCATTCCTATTCAAAAGTATTATATTTCTAAGGACTTATCTGATTTCATTGGCCTTGCAGCAAAGTTCCCCGAAGCCAGATTTAACAGCTGTGTTCTCCAGTTGGACATTTCCTTGCAACAGATCCTAAACAGAACTCCTCTTTTTCTAAATCCCTAAACTTTAGCAAGAAAACAAGTACCACCATCCATGAATGCTGCCAATAAATTCAACATAAGAAGTGACAGCTTTCAACTGTAAGTGGATGGAGGGAAAAACTCAGACTTCTCTCAAGCACGATGACTTTGGCTTTACAACCTTTGGAAAACTAAAAACAACACGAGAAGCTATTTCTACTATCAAACCACTAGAATTCAGAGTTTCTTGAGGGATCTCTTCTGTTTCAAAAAATATATGTATTTGATGGAACAAGGATAGACTAGAATGAGAGAGTGGGATGGAAGACATAGAAAGTTATTCTTAGCCCACATTTTTTCTGAAGTTAATTTGGTTTTCTGGGGCCATCTTAGCAACAAGCATGGTTTCCCTAGATGCCTGTCCCAGGGAACTGATGCATAGAAGTAGGTTGACTCAATGTTTTTGGTTTGGTTATATTGTGCTTAGAAAGATGTTACTATTAAATACAAAAGAGGGAAATAAAACTTATAGAGAACCAGTGAACTGTGAATTTCATTCATCATTAGCTCCTATCTTTATCTGAGGCAGAAAGAATGCTCAGATCTAAGTACAGGAATTTACTAACTGGAGTATAAAGCTTGTGATACGTAGGTTTGCTTTGGAAATTCAAGCATTTCCATTCAGTGATGAACATCATAGACTCACGCAGGCAATACATGTTACTTAATATACAGCAAATTACTAACTTGAATAAATATAAGGATGACCATCATTTGCTAATTATGCCTTCTTGGACTTTAGCCGAGATGTAACAGTAATGTTCCATTCAACTAAAATTCTACTTATGGTCCAACTAAACGCAGTAATGCCTCAATATGCTTAAATGGACCATCACAATTTCCAAACCACAAGATAACCTCACAATAAACTCTCATTTCCTAGCATAGTAGGGGAATGAGGTTTTCCAACGAACCTCCAGTTTTTAAGGAATTTGAAGATATTTCTTAAGTACACTAACACACATGCTCTACTAGATGTAATCTTACCAGTCTTTGCTGTTGCAAAAGGCCATCAGAGGGCTCACCATGCCAGTCTGGAGGCAGTGGGCAGCACCAGCCAGAGCCTGGTGTTATCATGAAGAAGACATGAACATAAGTAGACATGAACTAAACAGTCACCCTCCTCCCAATAGCAGAGCAAAAAGCATCCCCACTTAATAGAAGAGCTGTGCTGAGTGTATTTTAGTTCATCCCTTAAACACTGAGTCACTAAAAACCAGCATCCCATTTGAGTTGTCTCTGCTTGCATCAGGGAGGTTTCTTTTCTTACCAGATTTCTCCCATTGCCCCTAGAGAAAACAGGTTCCCTTATGCAGGTGTGTCTCTTCAGCTACTCTGAGCTCAGTCTTCAGTTTGCTATTTTTATTCCTTACTCATGATTTGCGCTTCAGTTATTCAGTAAATGCTTGCAGCTAAAGGTGCTTCCAGGCGCTAACACAGTGGTTCCCAAACTTGTCTGCGTATTAGAATCACCTGGGAAGCTTCGAAAACTGTGGACACCTGTATCCCTTCCCCAGCTTGTGATTTCTAGGGTATGCCCTGGGCACTGGGAGTTTTAAAAGATCCCCAGTGAATCCGAATATGCAGACAAGTTTGGGGAACTCTGGGCTAGCGGGAAGAGAAGAAAGGTTTGGTAAGCCTGGGCCTGAAGCCTAGCTCTGCCTCCCGTTAGCTGTGTGATTCGGGGCAAGTTATTTAACCTCGCCCAGCCCTGGTTTCCTCGTCTGTAGTGTGGAGATAATCATGCTGGCATTTTTCTCATCTGTGTAGTAAAAATACCCTTTATGTTCCATGATTAGTGACAGCGCATGTAATGCGTTTGGCACAGGAAATGGTGGCCACCATTATTTATCTCTAGGGTAAAAGACCGTTTCATACCTACCAAAGACAAGGAAACACCCTGCGGATGATTAAGTGATGTCAGCTGAATGAGAGTGAAAACAAGCAGGGTGACAACGAGGCTCCCTGCCACAGGGGACGCTTTTTTTCCCCTGACAATTGAATTGTTCATCTATTGCTGGCTTCTTGGAAAGAATGATACAACCTTATACTCTGAGATAAGGCCATTGTGTTCATCTCTTTTCCCAGGATGGGCTGAGTCTGCCCAGGGCTTTGTGAATAGGTTCTGCTTGGCAGATCACTCCCAGGAAAACGGGGAAGTGGATGCTTTTGAAAATGTCAGCTTGACTCCGTGAATTTGGTGGGTGCATTTGCTGATGGAACCTCGCCGCTGTCCCAGGCATGTCCCTAAGGACAGATGTGAAGGGAAGGAAGGAGAAGGAGCTGTCATCGGCTCCCCACACCTCACCTATCTCCTTCTAGATCCTCCTACATTAGAATCTGACACCTGATTGTATTCTGACTATTTTTTAATATAATAAGTCTCTCTCGCTCTCCTCCAATCTTTATTTATTGTTGTGCATCCATCTCAAATAAACAAAAATTAGCTTCATAAAAAAGAAAGAACCACAAATCTTGGGATGAACAATCGTGATTCCTGCGTGCAGACTTGGGGGGAGGATAGAAATTCTATCTCATTTTGCCTGGTGTAGCCCTGGGGAAGTGGTCTTTTGTGGAGGAGGGCAGAGGGGAGGTTAGTGGTGTGCGTTCCCTCGTGATAGAATCATAGAAAGATAGAATGTCAGGGCTGAAAGGAACCTGAACAATCGCTTGAACTCCAGGGGTTCTTAACTGTGAACACTCTGAAATTACATGCAACATCTTAGGCATGTTGAAATGTTTCTTTGATGAGGGCCATGGCTTTTCATCAGATTTGCAAAGAGCTTGGTAACCCTCTACTTAAGAACAAATTTTACTAATAAGGGAACTGAGACAAAGGAATCTGTTCAAAGCCACATAGGCAGTTAGGAGCACAATGGGACCAGAACTCAGGTGGCCATACTTCCCCAGCCTCCACTCCTGCAGTTTCCTGGCAAGTCTTAAGCATCAGTGGTGGGTAGGAGCTGTTTAAACCACAGGTTCAACTAATTCACCATATATCACAGCCCAAGTCACACAGTGCTGACATTGCTGCAGAATGAGGTTTCCATTCTCCTTTACCTAACGACATTATGTCTCCTGAAGGCACTAGGAAGAAAGTAGAACAGTTCTAGCTGCTGAAAATTCTCATCATCTTAACCTGCAATGAAGAATCAGTCTGGAGGCTGGCCCGGTGGGGTAGTGGTTAAGTTCGTGTGCTCTGCTTCGGTGGCCCGGGGTTCACGGGTTCAGATCCCCCACAGGGACCTGTGCACCGCTCATCAGGCCATGCTGTGGTGGCATCCCACATACAAAATAGAGGAAGATGGGCACAGATGTTAGTTCAGGGTCAATCTTCCTCACCAAAAAAAAAAAAAAAAAGAAAGAATTAGTCTGGCTCAGAGTCCTAACAAGAATCTGGGTAGACCTAAAGGAATTCAGGCTACAAATAGTGAAAAATAGATCTTAGTTTGTTGCAGCTGCTATAACAGAATACCATAGACTGGGGGCTTAGAAACAACAGAAATGTATTTCTCACAGTGCTGGACGCTGGGAAGTCCAAGATCAAGGCACCAGCAGATTTGGTGTCTGGTGAGGAGCATCTTCTCGCTGTGTCCTCACGTAGGGAAAGGGAGAAGCAGCTCTCTGGGGTCTCTTATAAGGGCACTAATCCCATTCATAAGGGCTCTGCTCTCACAACCTGATCATCCCCCAAAGGCCTCCAACTACCATCACACTGGGGATTAGGTTTTCAATTTTTGAATTTTGGGGGGATGCAAACATCCAGTCTATGGCCACAGGCAAAGGCCTAAAAGAAAAAGGATGATTTGTGTTTCCTTTTTCTTTATTTAACATAATTTAGTTTTCTGTTTGCACCATGTTTAGCAAAACAGAGCTTTGGCAGGATGAAGGGGTTTGACAACTATGTTCAGGACTCTATTAAACCCTGACACCAACAGGACCACCTTAACAATCAGAGAGCAAATGTTACCACACAGGGCTCGCCTGTTGGGGTCTGAGCTATAGGTGGAAAGAGTTGGTGGGATCCACTGAGGGCACCTTGGAGGGACCCTTGCTCTCCCTGAGAGAGAGTACCGCCTGGTGGTTAGCAGCTCAGACTCTGGAATCAACTTTGCCTGGATTTAAAATCTCAGCTCTACCACATGCCAGCATTCAACCTTATCTTCCTCTAAGCCTCAGTTTCCCATCTGTAAAGTGGGGACAATTGTGCCTACCTAGTGGGATTGTTTGAGGACAAAATGAGAAAATGATTGAAAGCAGATTCTGAATTTAGCTGATCCCACCTGTTCTATATATTTTGCATTGTGAAATCGTGTTGTCACTTTATATTATAAAAAATTAACATTTTTAACTGCACCGGGAGGGAATCAGGCCTGATCATTCAAGTTGAAAGTCTGTGATGACATAAAAAATCTTGAATGATCGCCTTTTGTTTACCTGTCACATCAGCTGCTGTGTCATATGAATGACCTCAACCATTACCTTTCATGATTTGTTTGTTTTTTAATTACCCAAGTAAGAAAAGAATACATTCTTGTTGTGAATGATTTTAACAAGCACAGAAGTTTACAGAGTAAAAGGTGACTCGTCCATATTTTTCTAAAACAGCTATTAATAAACCTCCTAGGTAAACTGCCCTGGCTGAGCCTTCCATGTGGCAAAGCCTAGAAAAAGTCTTTGATGTGCATTTATTTTTTCACAAGCCTGTTGACCTCACCTAATACCATGGTTCTCTTGTGACAAATGTTTGAGGAATTTTGCACTCCAGGAAATAGTATTCTACAGGAGGGTTTCCTCCTTTGGATAGTTTCATAGCTGCTGTAGCAGTGTTGGGCACAAGAGGCTGACTTTGACAAGAAAGGAAGACCCATGTCCCATGTCGGGACACGGAAGGAAGGAGAAAGGAGATAGAGACTTGTCCAGAGGAGAGTTTCCTGATGGAGGCAGAGAGTTTAGTGCTACTCTTGCTGGAGACGAGTAGGAGCCCACTGGGGGTGTGGTGCTGGGGACCAAGGCTAGGCGGACCCCACAAAGGGAAGGGCTGCTGCTAGCACAGCCTATGCCTTTGTGCAAATTACAGAAGGCAGCCTCTTTGCCCCAAAGGTGTATGGCATGGCAAGAGGAGCACAGCTGGGTTTAAGCCCCTGTTCACCCCCTTAGCAGGTGCTCTTGTGTAGTATGCAACCTGCACAGCTGTGCTCAGCAGCCCAGGGACAGATCCAGGAGTTTAGCCATTCCACCCCAGCCAGGAAGAATGGGAATGATACTGCAGAGCCAGGATCCTGCTCACTTATGCCCAGGTTTTGGAGGGATGGTGGGTTGGAGGAGAAGGTGCTGGGGCAATGGAGAGGTTAAGGACTTTCCTTTTCAGAACTTGGAGAGCATCTCCTTCAAGCTTATCCAGGGCTTTGTGAACGTTCTCAACCTCTCCAATCCCTCTCTCCCTTCCCTGCCTGCTGTTCTCCCAAATTCTTCCCCAGACAGATGCTGTTCACCTCCTCATTCTAAGTCTTCTCACTCCCTCCCCTGCCCGCTAGCTAACGTGACCTTGGCTGCAAAGGGCCACAGAGTGACCGCTCCACGTTTGTGGGTGGGGTTGGAAGAGGCTTGTCTCAAGCCTGGCACAGGGGAACACCAAGAGTCAGGTTCCTGGTGCCCAGCCTCGTGTCGGGGGGCCTCTGGTATGTGAGGAATAAGTGAAGATGAGGAGCAGGAGGAGTTGGGTCCCTCTTGGAGCACCCCCCTTCATACTTGCTCTGTCTGCACCGTGTGTTAGTACCCAGGGCTGCCTCTGTCTTCACGCAGACGCCTCCTCTCCTCTCTGTGTCTTCTTCCCTTCTGTCTCTTATGAGGACTCTTGTCATCAGATTTAGGGCCCATCCAGATGATCCAGAGTGATCTCATCTCGAAATCCTTAAGTATATCTGCAAAGACCCTTTTCCCAAATAACGTCACATTCACAGGATTCCGAGGTTAGGATATGGATGTATCATTTGGGGCCATCATTTAAACCATCACACACCATAATCTCAAGCCTGAATTATGTCCTAATGTATTCTTCTGTATTTTTCTTAGGGTCTGCCAGTGCCTTCATGCCAGCCCTGGGTAGAATATGAAATATTCTAGAATATCCCTTGAACAACACTGGGCACTGTTGACTGTGGAACGGAATTCCATATAAGGGTCCAAGCTCGGTGCCCAAGAATTTTACGTATGAAAGGCCAGAAGATCCTTAAATCTGTCTTTTCCTCTTACCTCCATCGTTTCCTAATCCAAATGACCATCATCTCTTACCTGAGTTGTCACCATCCCTTCCTAACAGGCCTCCTGCCTCCATACTAGCCTCCTTCAGTTTCCTTTCCACACTACAGTCAGTGATCATTCCAAACTGTAAATCTGATTGTGCAAACACACACGCATCACACGTGGAGATACCAAGACACACCTATTCCCATCGCTCTTAAAAATAAGACCCAGATCCCTAATGTTACCCACACAGGCCTGCCCACCTCTCCAACTTTCCCCTCCCCACAACCTCCCGGCTCACAGGACGCAAGCCACGCTGTTCTTCTCCTGGTCCTGCAAAGATGCCGTGCCCCGAGGGCTGTTTCAAGGCGTTTGGAAGCCCATATTTTTATTCTGAAGGTTCCCAGCTCATATCATATCAATCATATTATAATGAACTAACGTGCCACATTAAAAATTTTTTAGTGCAAAAATATTTTTAAAATTTTCTTTAGGTGCCGGCCTTGTGGCATAGTAGTTAAGGTTTGGCATGCTCTGCTTCAGCAGCTTGGGTTTGCAGGTTTGGATCCCAGGCACGGACCTACACCATTCATCAAGCCATGCTGTGGTGGGGTCCCACATACAAAATAGAGGAAGATTGGCACAGATGTTAGCTCAGGGCCAATCTTCTTCAGCAAGAAAAAAAAAAGTTTTTGTATTTCAGCTTTTGAAATTATTTGACTATGAGTAGTGACTCCTTTAATTTAAGAGTGCGTGCGATTTCTCAGCCATCCTCTGCGTGCGTGAGAAGTCTTACGATGTGAGAGCATCTAAACCTTTACATTTTTTTCAAATACAGGGAAATATTTATGACTACTAAATTGTAACAATACTGTTAACAACGTCTTTTGTTTTATTTACATTCTATTAAACAGTAATGTCAACTTTGCAGTTTTCCTTTCATATTTTGCAGATAATATGTCTTTTTCCGTTCTCATGCCTTTCTCTAAATTCCCCCTTCTACCCCAGCCTTTGCCTGGCCAACTTCTACTTATTCTTCTGATCTCTCCTCAAATATAACTTCCCCTGAGGAGCCTTCCTTGACCCCTCTTTCCAGGTCAGCTCCTCCTGTCACATCGTCTCATGGCAGTAAGTCACTTTCCTGCAGCGCACATCTCAGGCTTTAATTTCAGGGGTATCTGTGTGACCAGCTCTTCAAAGTTTCTTTCCAGCACCTGGCAGACTCTAAATGCCACATGTCAGAGGCCATGGCTGGCTGGTCTCCATTGCGTCCCACCTGGCACCTACCACGAATGGTGGTGACATAAAAAATTGTTAACATTATTCCTCTTCTCACATGCTTAAACCTTATGAGGATAAGCTAAGCATCTTGTGCCTCATTTACCTTTTCTTATATTAAAATGCAATCTAACATTATTCATTATTTTCTCTAATGACTTAAAATAATCCTAAAGAGCACACAATTTCAGAATCCAAATCAGGGAAATGTGTGACCTAGAGATCTAGTCAGTCTCAGTTGGCCCAGACATGGACACTCCCTCAGTGAACAGCATCTGTCCCTGGTCCTAGCAAATTCGTCACCATGATCATCCTGTGCGCCAATGCATAGCGCTCTCTATTTTACAAAGCTCTCTGTATTCCACGTTAGTGGTCTCCTTTGCCACTCGAACAATCCTGTGAGGCAGGTAATGGAAGGAACGCATCTTCTACATAGTTACTTGTGAGCACAAGCGATATGCTGTCTGCCAATCACATAGCCCAGGACCCGGGTACAGCGAGCATTCAGTCCTTTGCAGGTGTTGTTGCTGTCAGACAGTTAGGACTGAGATCATGGAATATTGGGTTAGTCAGAGAGTGCCTGATGTTTAGTCCCAAATGCATTCATGTCACTTGGTACCTCCAGGTCTGTGTGGCTCAAATAAATGCCAGGAGCCACAGAACGCCATGTCAGCTTTCAATTTGTAATCTGGACTCCAACCCCGTAAAAAGTACTGTTCGATCTTAGACCAAATTGACTGATTGTTTTGACTGTTCCTAGAAAAAAGACAAGATTTAAAATTGATTTGGTTAAGTAACCATTTCACTGAACTTTGAGTGTTCCACCAAGACCATTCTGCCCATTTCTGTAGGCTTGACTCATTGGTCCTCGCCCTGCGGAAACTGGAACCATGTGCTCTCTGTATCTCATTTATTCTGGAAACAATATTAAGTTCGTACTAAGCAAAAAACTCTACTTGCCACGTAAGAGAATAAAAAAGCTGAATAAGACACAGAGATCTTGTCCTGGAGATGGTGGGAAGGACCAACATAAACCTCCTACAAGGCAAGATGAGATCGGTGATTTAATAGAGGAACAAGAAAGTGCTGTGCTACAGAGAGAACACTTATTTTGAAGGGAGGAGCGGGATGGAGAGGGCTTCATGGTGGAGCTGGCATTTAAGCTTTGACTATGGATGGGGGTGGAATGGGATTCCAAGCTAGGGAAACCCCAGAGCAAAAGCAGGGAGATGGGAAAACGCATAGCGGGGAACAGTAAGTAACTTGAGCTGAGAGGGTAGAGTCCATGATGGATGTAGTGGGAACTGGTGGTCTGAGCGTGAAGGGGCAGGAACGCCACACCAAGGGACCTGGCACTCTATGTCTTCCGTCTTCTGTGCCTGTAGGGGACAGCATTTTGTTCATTTTCAGATTTCAACAAATGTATCCATTCATTTAATAGGTCACGTCTAATATGGGCCAAGCACTATTTAGACCAGAAATACAACAATGTACAGAACAAAGACCCTGATTCATAGAGCTTTTAATCTAGTGGGAAGAGATGGGCAACGACATTAATATAATATCTTGGGTGGGTATAGGTGCAGTAGAGAAGAATGAAGCACGGTAAGGAGGATAGAATGGAAAGGGGGTGGGGAGGCCATGGCTAGTGCTTTATGTGTAGTGGTCAGGGAGGACCTCACTGATGAAATGACATTTGTTGGAGTAGAGATCAGAAGGATGTAGGCAGTAAGCCAGGGTTGATTAATTGAAAAAATTAATGGAAAAATGAGTTAAGTCTGCTGTTTGGCACGATCGAGTCATTTTCCGTGGTTTATGGTATATTGATTTTCTTTCCCATTGCCCCAAGAACATCTTAAATACACCACTTAGAGTTCAGCTTTGCCAGGAGGCTGTGCTGAGCTGGAAGGAGAGACAATCAGAGTTACGTGCATTTCTGGGAAGGCTGTTGGATGTTGGGTGTTTGTCTATGAGTAAGTGGGTAGCGTTCTGGCTTTGGAGTCATCCAGATGTGGTCTTAAGTCCGCCTCTACCACTGACTAGCTCTGTGACCATGGAGATGTCATTTAACCTCCTTGAGCCTCTTTTCACATCTCTAAAATGGAAATAAATAAGATCAATACACATGAAGCACTCAGCTTGGTGCTAGAAACGACAAAGATGTTTCATTAAATGCTGGGGAGTAATTGCAGCAGTAACAGTACAGTGAGGGTAGTGGCCAAAGGGTGGGTCATCCTGGTTGTGTTTATGTCCAGAGGTTACTCATTCTCCCACGCCCATCTATGGCCTCTTTCCTTGAACGGACTGTGGTCCTCACAAGGACAAAAAATGCATCTGATCTTTGCAGCCCATACAGTGTTCTTTACACAGCAAGGGCGAGATAAGTATTTGATGGCAAAGTGAATTATTGACTGTAATTCAACTGGGAAACGGCCACAGCGGAGGAAGTTTGCCAGAAGGGGAAAATGTCTTATCAAAGTCTCAGAAAATGAATTTCTTTTTATCAAATCTGTTCCCCTGCATTTTTCATTATTGCTTTCAAATGCCATTTTTACAATAATTAGAGTAGCATTAAAAAGCAGTGAGAATTGGGCCGGCCCTGTGGCTTAGCGGTTAAGTGCGCGTGCTCTGCTGCTGGCGGCCCGGGTTTGCATCCCAGGCGCGCACCGACGCACCGCTTCTCCGGCCATGCTGAGGCTGCGTCCCACATACAGCAACTAAGAAGGATGTGCAGCTATGATGTACAACTATCTACTGGGGCTTTGGGGGAAAAAATAAATAAATAAAAATTATTTAAAAAAAAAAAAAGCAGTGAGAATCAAGGATAATCAATTTTTTTTAAATAGCGGCTCTGGATTTCAGTGGTAAAACTAGCATGTAGTCCCTAGCATATTTAACCAAAATACACCGTGCGGCAACAGCAGGGAGGGAAGTGACAAACTGTGTCTTTCTAATTGACAGCCTTCAGCCCCCCGCCCCTGCCACTGGCCTGGTTGGGAATCTTTGAGGCATGACCACCAATATCAATCTCCCTTTTCAGGGTTTTAGTAATTTCCACTTACATACAGGAACTTTAAGATGCTCAGATGAAGGTTGGCATGGGAGCTCAAGGTGCCGTGTTGTTATGATTTTAAAAGTCTCTGGGCCCAGCTCAGGGGCCTTGGACATAAAGGGACAGATACTGCCTGGCGTCACAAGGACCCCCAGCTTGAAGCAAGGTGGGGAGGGGGCCTGATTGCACAGACACACAGGACCCCACAAGTGCCTCTTGAGGAGAGCCTTTAGGGATCTGACTATTTCATGCCGTTGTCTGAATATCTTAGGATCACGCCAACCAAGAGGTAGTCATGATCTTTTCATTCAAGCCAGATCGAGCGCAGTCATAAGTTAACCAAGGCTATGACAAGACTCTGACTTACGGTGAGGGAAATATTACTCATTTTGAACCAGCCATCAGAATGTTTATACGTGATGTTGAGCAAAGGCAGCATCTATATTTTGTGGCCACTTCTGCACTGCTTCCATTTTTCAGCATGACTGTTAGGAAGTGAATGTGCATATAACGTGTGTCTGAGGAGAAGCTCCTCCTACCTGGAAAAGCCCTGGTCATTCCTCTCCTTCCACTGAACAAAGCCTGTTAGTACGTTAGGGACTGAGGAGGAACATAGGTATTTATAATCCTCAAAGAATGTTGAAAACCTTGCTTTTGGTCAATTTCAAAAAAAAAAAAAAAAATTAAATATGATTTAAATGTCACGTTTTCTTCTTATATCTATTTATCCCGGTATGCAGAGAAATGTTTGGAAAGTGGGAAGTGGGAAGAGAGAGGGGAATGTAAACGGCCCTCGGTCACAGTCTTGGAATAATCAGAGTTGGCTGTGTAAGCAGCAGCCAGGCTGTGGCATTTTCTTTCCACATTTGCTGGGCCATCGAGCATTTGCTTCCTGACAACTTTGATTTAAGAAGTTCCACCATCTTCAGAGAATCGACGTGGTGGTGTGGGAAAGATTGGTGCAGTTTCCAATATCAGAATGCAAATAAAGACGCAAGCCAATTTAATGTTGTTATTTTTATAGAGCAAAATTCCTCAGAGGTCACCCAAGCAAAACCTGGACCCGTCATTTTCCTTATCTTTACAAATGGCCTGGTGCAGCGTGCTCATCCAGTTCACAGGGACTTTGACTCAGTGAGATCGCTGATCCTTCAGAAGACTTCAGTAAAAATCCAAACCACCTCCGGGCCAGCCCCGTGGTGTAGTGGTTGAGTTTGGCACGCTCTGCTTCGGTGGCCGGGTTCATGGGATCGGATCCCGCGTGTGGACCTACACCACTCATCAAGCCATGTTGTGGTGGTGACCCACATACAAAATGGAGGAAGATTGGCACAGATGTTAGCTCAGGACTAATCTTCCTCAAGCAAAAAAAGAGGAAGATTGGCAACAGATGTTAGCTCAGAGTGAATCTTCCTCACCAAAGAAAAAAAAAATCCAAATGACCTCAACTGGTTTATAAAATGGTCCCACAAAACCAGAATGAAATTGTTTGGGTTAAATGCCAGATGGTTGGTCACTTCGAAATAATTCCCCTTCCCCCCCGCCAAGGAAGAGAACAAGGCGAGTGGCCAGCTAGAAGGGGTTGTTGGACCACAGAGATCAGCCTCCTGCAGAAGTAGGCTCCAGGATGGAGGTCACCAGTATCAGGGCTTTCCTATGAAAGGATGCACCCACCTCCCCCTCCACCTCTCACACACACCCAGCTGGCGACACACACACACACACACAAGGAATAGCTCTTATTTCTATGTGCCATGCACCACACCAAGCACTTTAAAAGTATTCTCTCTCCTCTGCCTGATGGATTTGGAAAGGTGGGGTAACTTGCCCAATATCATGGCTAGTTTAAGTGGTGGGGCTGGAGCTGAATCCTACATCTGTCTACCTACCTCCTTACCTCCCTACCCACCAGCATCACCTGGACAGAGCCTGAGAGAAGGACAAGTAAACACGTGGAGGTGTTAGGGTCCCTGGCTCAGAGCCAGAGTAGGCCAGGAGCTGGGTGAAGGGGAGGAGGGCTTTTATGTGCTTGGGCAAGTTCTCAGCCAGGACTCACACTTCCTTTCCTGAGAGGCCATGTATTTGGGCAGTCTGATAGAGGAAATGATAAATGTGTTGCTGGTAAAAAATGGTCCAACCCAATGAATCATTGGAAACCCTTGATCATTCTGAGGCCTCCTACTTCAGGATCACTGATAACTTGTCTTGGCATCTTGGCTAGACAGAAATGTAGCCCAGGGGCCAGCCCAGTGGCATAGTGGTTAAGTTCCCATGCTCTGCTTTGGCAGCCTGGGGTTCGCAGGTTCAGATCCCGGGCACAGACCTACACACTGCCCATGAAGCCATGCTGTGGCGGTGTCCCACATACAAAATAGAGGAAGATTGTTACAGATGTTAACTCAGGGCCAATCTTCCTCACCAAAAAAAAAAAAAAAAAAGAAATGTAGCCCAGGAATTCCACCTCAGGCTTTCAATACTGCAGTTCTTGAGAGAGGTGCTCAGGGTGTTGGGAACCAGGAACCAAAGGTCTCAATAGGATGTCTGATCTCATTCCTCTGGCAGAAAGGCTATTGGTGGGAGTATTTCACTAAAACCAAGAGAACTGAAAAGTTGAGAGTTGAATGAGGTAGGTGGGGTTGAATGAAGAGGCAGGACAAATCTGAGTACCAGGTGGGTCATTTAGTCAACCTTCAACAAATATTTGTTGTGGCACTGGGATACAGTCATGAACAAGCACCCTTCCCATAGTGGACATATGTTGTAATGCATGAGTGACATGCATGGTCTGTATGTTCTAAGACAGAAAGTGACAAAGAAATGGCTAAAATAATTTCAGTTGTAATAAGTTCAATGATGCAAATGAACAAGAGTCTGAAGGAGAGATGTTTGGGGGTGGAGTGAGAAGGAATAAAAAGTGTTGCCAAGGAAAACTTCTCTCTGAAGAGGTGACAGTCCAGCTGAGACCAAAGGCTGTATTCATTTGTAGGACGATGGGCAGCGCCTGAGGAGTATTCAGTGGGAGAATGTTGTCGTTGTAATTATGTCACTCCTGCTGCCATGGGGAGAAAAGATTGAAGAGGGCCAAGACTGAAGCAGGGAGATGCTCCAAGGCTCTCCTTCCTGGGTCAAGGGAGCTGCATGAAGATGTCAAGAGACAAGTAGAAATGAGAAAAGAGGGTACATATTTTCGGAGAGAGTCTCAGTGTGACTTCCTGGTGGGCTGGGTATGGGCATATCTGGTATTTTCACCATAAGCATCTTTGCCACAGACACATTCGCAGCAAACATTTTCACCGCATAACTAATTGGCCATAAGGCAATTTTGCCATAAAAGATAAAATCACAAAAAATAAAAATAGATATTAAAAGGGACACAATAAGACATGAAAACTGAATAACAACTAAATAAAGAGACTTTATTGTGAGACACAAAATATTTGAATACATTAAAAATGTGTATAGATTCATGACAATACTGTACAAATAACTGATTTTATTGGGTGGATTGTACCTAAGCACTTATCTTTGAAGTGTCTCATTCATAGTATTATGCTTTTTTATTTTTGCTTGTGGATTCATCTCCTCCTTCAGCAGCGTCCGTCACACTTTTTCACTAAAATTTCTTCCTTCATTAAGAGAGGTATCAGTTTTCAAATACTGGGATGCATTTGTGTAACTGAGCTTCGTATTGCGTTGTGAAAACCTTCTACACTGTCAGTTGTTCTTGGCATATTGTCACATGTCCATTGGTAGACATTCTGAAGTTATATGGGAAATGTGGAGCTAAGATTTGTATGATATGAAAAGGGGAGTACTGTGTGAATGGAGAAATGAAACCCAACTGTCACCCAGATGAAGCCAAACTGTCAACCAGTTATTTTATCTTTTATGGCAAAATTGCCTTATGGCCAGTTAGTTATATGACAAAAATGTTTGCAATGAAAATGCTTGCTGCGCAGATGCTTACGGCAAAGATGCTTACAGCTAAAGTACCCAGAACCAGATAGGAGGATGTTGGGGAGGGAGGAGTCAAAGATGACTGACAGATTTCTGACTGGGTGGATGGATGCCATTTTCCTAGATGGAGAAAGTAGTTGTCAAAGCAAAGGGCCCTGGCGTGGTCATCTGGGGTCTTGAAGAACCAGGCGGATGAGAGAGCCGGGAACGCTGTGGGATCTGCTGGTCAGGGGTGATGTAGGTGAAAAGCAGAGATGGGAGATCTTGTAAGGGTTCGTCAAATGAGGTGTGTTGGTTAAAGCCATTAGCACAGTGCTAGGAGCATCGTGATAACTCAGTAAGTGAGAGCTGTTATTGCATTAGGAACTGGCCAGGTCCCTTGCAAGAGCCAGGACAGAATAGACAGAGGAGGAAAGGACAGGAGTGAGGCATGCTGGGCAAGGCTGGGAAGACCCTGTGAACACTGTATGTGTATGGAAACCCCCTCCTTCCTCTCACAAGGGAAAAAGAGAGCGATGTAAGGAAGGAGTGGGTTTCCACCCCTGAAAACCTACAGGCGGGACGTAGACAGCTCTTGGGGCCCTGGGAGGTTCCAGGCTCAAAGCATGGGCTGAAGCTTCTAGATCTCTCACTCTTGTCTGCAGTAGCTCGAGCAGCATTTGACCACAGTGCCTAGCCCGGCTCCCGATGCCCTCAGGCATATGACCCTTGGCATTCGCAAGCCCACAAGCTCCCTTGTGTTCCTTCTCCTTCCCGTGGAGGAGAGGATTCCCTTCAGCCCCCGGATGGCCTCTGCTATTGTCCATTCTGTCTAATTCCCTCCACCCCTCCGTGTTGTCCAGTCCACTCAGACACAACGTGATGAGAACACAACATTTTGACGCCGTGAGCAAACGAGAGCTGGGGATCAAACGTTTTTCTGTGATCCCAATTCTTTCTGTACCAAAATATATACCCCGTGTTAAAACATTTGCTTTTTAAAACTTATAAATGGAAAGGGGACCTTGATCTGAAATCTTTACTCTCACACTAAATCTCCACTGACTTGAAGCAGGCGTCTGACCTGAATAAGCTCTGTGGATTTGGACATCATCAGGAAGAATACTCATATTAGTAATCCATAGCGCCTGTCTTCTTATCAGAAAAGGAAGATGGTTATATGTACCTATTTCCTAGAATGTGAGCTATTATGATTGAAGGTTAATGTTTGTAAAAAACAGAACTTGAGACTTCCCTGAGGGTGCCTGTGAACTTCAGGGTATTTACTCCTTTTAACACTCGCGCAGACGCACATGTGCACACACACTGTCATCCCTTCTCCTCACGAAACCACAAACACTTCCACAACATTCACTGGCAATCCTGATGGAAACGGCTCACGGTGGCCATGATATCGCAGGAGCAAAGGCCAACACTGAAAGCTTTAAGTGATGTGTTCCTGATTTTAAAAGCTTCCCGCTTATCACCTTCCCTTTTAAGTTTTCCATCTAGGAAGATGTCACAGTGAGGCCGTTGGGAAATGCAATGCGTGGCTTCTGTTTTCACCTTCGGGACCTTCCCAGGCCTTCCTAGGTCCCAAGAGGAAGGTGGGAAAGTATACAGACTGTCCCCTGTCGCAGCTCATCCTTCCCAGGAAAGAACGTCCGGCCTGTCCCTGTCTCCACTGCTTCGCTCTATCCAGCTTCCCTGACACGCCTGAAGTCTCTCACCTTTAAAGCCTGGGGAGCCAGGCTGGGCAGGAGGGTCAGTGGCCTGCTCTGGGGTGAGGGACATCAGGGGAGTTGTGATCCTCCACGTGGGGCAACATCTGGAACCTTCTAGAAGGTTCTACACATCTTCCAAGCACACCTGTTCCCCAAGTAAAGATTAGCATGTCAGAGGCACTTTGAATGGCCAACAGGATGATCCTGAAAGAGGTTTCACAAAACCATGCCTGGGATAGGGAGCATTTCCCTAATGTTTTAGAGCAGCACGTCTCAGTTTTTCCCATCCACGCACCATTAGTGGCAAAGGAGAAAAAGTGAATCCCCCTCCTCTGGGGGCCAAGGGCACAGCGGTGGTCGGTCACAAGCTTTGAAATAATCTTGTTCTATCACAAAACTCCTGTGTGATCATGAAAACGTGCACCAACTTTGCACTCTATTCCAACATATAGGTTTGTTTTAATATACAAGTCATGGTTTGTACTATATCCCACTACTTAACTCTGTGATGACAGCTCCTCCCATTCTGTAAATAAAATTGAGGCTTTATGAGAATGTTCAGTGTTTGTCCTAAGGCTCTGTATGCCTCCATGTCCCCAGTTTGCACTTGGGCCATGACCCTGAGCACTCTCTGGTGGTGGGGTCTGTCCCTTGGAAGCGCCTGGGCTGCTTGCAAAGTCATTTCCACACTGTCCCAGTGGGCCTTCCAGACTCCTAACTCCCTGATATTGTTTTGTCCCTCAGTCTTTCCATTATCTTGATTCGCCTACTTGGGTGTTTTCCCAGCGCCTACCATTTAATCTGTTGGAAACTGAGATCATTATCTCCCTGCCTCTTTTCCTTTCCTGTTTCTCCAAGGCTGTTCAAATCTTGCAGACTTTCCTGCCCGTTTCCCAGCTTTGTTTGCTGTTTGAATATGTGGGCAGAGGTGGAGACCTAAAACAAACAAGTAAACAAACACACAAAAACAAAGAGGAGACTTGGAACTGAGGTAGAAGTTTCCCAACGTGTCCCATTGGTGTCTGTATTTACAAAAGAGGATGCATCACCTCTTCTCTGATGCCAGGCTGGAGCAAGAGGGAATTTGGAACAACGTCACAAATCCCAAATAGAAAATGTTCCTTCCACCTCTCCAGCATCGTGTCAGGAAGGCAGCCTCCCCATAGCCTGAGGAGGACTTCCAGTGAAATGCCCGTGTCAATATGTTTGGTTAAACTGTGAAAATCGAGCGAATATTTAACTGATTCTTCCACCAAATTGACTGTGCTTGTTCAAGTATCGTAGGCACACTGCCTTAAAGAAGTTCACAGTTGTCATTATTTTAATTTAGCAGATGACGTCCCAAATGATGGTGAAATATCTAGAAAAAAAATTTTTTCTTGGCTAATGTGGAAAGTGTGAGATAATCAGGGATGCAAGAAGCATCTTGGTGATTTTTTAAAAAATGAAGTCCTGCCCCTTACCTAAGAGTCTTATAAATGTATAAGTATATACATTTAATAATAATAGTAAATACTAGGAGTAACAGTAAATAATAGGAGTGCTCAGCACACAGACACTTTCAGCGCATTGTGCCCTGTGCTAAGGGCCCTACTGCATCCTACTGCTTAATTCTCTTCACACCCTCTGAAGGAGATTCTCTTATCACCCCATTTTGTAGGGGTGATAAGAGAATAAATCCCCCTTAAGGGGATTTAAAAACTTCTCCAAAGTCACACACAGAAGTGGCAGAGTCACTATCCAAACCCTGGTCCCTCTGACTCAGAAGTCTCTCTCTAGACCCAGTGTGTGACACACCCAAACCCACACTCACCACCTCTCTCTCTGGAAAAAGCTTGCCTTTCTTCAAGATAAGGAACCTTATCTAAAACTAACAAGAGCGCCAGAGCTGTGGGATCACATTTATCTTCCTGGTTGTTAGTGTATTTCCAGCTTTTTATTATTTTCTATTTAGGGAATGCATTTAGTGAGGCATTGTGTTTACTTTTCTGCTAGAGCTTATCTTGTCTTTTAGAAGTTAGAATTTCTTCTAATGAGAAGATATTTACATCCATAATTTAGCCAGCTTATCTTCTGGATTAATTTTATTAGCTCCTGAAGCTGGAACTGCTACCACCAATTCATACAAAGGCAGTTTTCAACATCTTTATAAAGGTACCTCAAGAGGGAGCTCCTTGCAAGCCTTAGATTTATTCAGTTCTCTCAGGACTGAAACTTGGTTTTAAAACATATTTTCAGAGAATAGATTGCAATGCGATATGAAGAGAGAGGAAGTTCATGGAAGAGGCATGAAGAAACAAAATAGAAGTTCAGGAATTTGAATTCTTAGGATGGAGGCCATGAAGATCCAGGGATTTAGAGTCTACAAAAATTACTATAAAGAGAACTTAAAGAAAACTTCTATAATTCTTTTAGTATGTAGAATCATAGCTCTAGATGGGCTTTTAAGAAGGCAGACAGAATTGCCTTCCCCTGTTGTTAAGGACTTGGGTGGCGCTTAGGGGGTGGGCATGGTGGGAAGGTTGGGGGCAAGATTCTCTGCTCTCCTCCATAACTGATTATATAGTTTAATGTATTGATGCAGCATCCTAAGACAGAGGGTATTAGGGCGTTTGTTTTTGTTCTTTATAAATTCATATTTGCTCAGAACTTCTGAATAAAATGCAGAAAGGCACAATTAAAAAGGCCGAAGAGAAATGAGAATGGAATTCTAAAAAGTATGTATTTATTCCAGAAAAAGGTAAGAAAGGAGGAGCAGGGGAAAAAAAAAGTGGCACAAACAGAAAGCAAATCAAAGTAGCAGACGTAAATCCAACCACATCAATAATTAACATTAAATGTAGATGGACTGAACATTCCACTTTAAAGGCAGAGATTGTAAGACTGGAGAAAAAGAAAGACCCAGTGATATGCTGCCTTTAAATACAAACACAAGTAGGTTGAAGGTAAAAAGATGGAGTAGATACGTCATATAAACATTAGAGAGCTGGAGTGGTCATATAAATATAAGATAAAATAGACTTCAGGATGATGAATATTACCAGAGTTACAAGGGGAAATTCTCCAGGAACACATAACAATCATAAATCTATATATGCATAGTAATAGAGCTTGAAATACATGAAGCAAATATTGACGGAATTTAAGGGAGTAATAGACAAATCCACAATCATAGTTGATGATTTTAACATCCCTCTGTCAGTAGTTGATAGAACAACTAGGAAAAAAAAGCATTTCCATTCATCTAGATTGGCCATCCATTGGGAGAACTGAGCTGGTGTCAGCCAATGGGTGCTCTGCTCACCGTAGGTTTCTATTTAATTTTCTTGGCTAATTAAGAAGCAGCTGTCTCAGCATCCTTTGTTACCTGAAAGATGTCTTGAGATTGATTACAATTGCTGTGAGAGTGAACCTGAGGTCTTGACCTGGGCAGGTGGGCTACAGAGGATTTCCTCTTCACTCATACACTTGAGATCAACCCTGTAGTCTAGACAGGATGAGTTTCTACTGAATAGAGTAAATTGCTTCTGACCAAATAAGACAAGGCCCCTTTCTCCAAGGAGCATTTCGTAGCTACTAGAACACCAGGCTGTCAGAGAACTGGGGGTCCTTGGGGGGCCCTTGTGCTCCGTGTTTGATTATATTGATGAGCCCTTGAGCTTGAGATTGGAGTTTTACCTCTACAGCTAAGTGGTACTTAAAATCAAAGACCCATTATCTTACAGCCACCCACCTTAAGACCGGATTGTGTTGTGCTGGGAGCTGCTTAGTAGGATTGTCGCAGCACAAGGAGCAGCCTCACTCTCTGGGCTCCAGGCAGAGTCCCCTCTCACCCGGTCACTTATCAATTCTCAGCCCAACCAACTCCTGAGAAGGGAATTTTTCAATTTCATACAGTGATCCCAACTAACAGTTTCCCCAGCCTACAGAAATAAAGGATTCAAAAATTGTGGACGTTCTATCAGATAATTCAGAGTAGTTATTTAGGTTAAAGCATCTTATGTTTCTGTGTCAGTTAAGGTACATGCGGTTGTGGAGACTGGACCCTCTGTACTGGTCTGGCAGTAATTCTTATTTCTAAGTTAATATTTTCTTAGTTCAATTTAAGCCTTATTCCCTTATCTTCTAAATTAAGAGGAGCTAGAAAATAGATGTGCTATTATCCAACTCTACACAGTGGGGTGGGGGAGGGGCATACAAGCTTAAGTTGAACTAAGAAGCCAAATTAAAGAAATTGCACAGGTTTGGTGATTGGGAGGAAATATCCAAGATCAAAATATTATATTTTGTTAGGCAAGGGGAAGAAGTCCTAAAATATATTGAATAAAGAGGGAGCTGGTTTCCAATGGGCTTTCATCTGTGGACCAGTAACACACATTACATAAAATCCCACCCAGAGCAGGACCAAGTCAGAAAAACACTAGGGACTAATTCGTGAAAAAGAGATAAGATTGAATACTCAGGCTAGTCTATGAATCATTCAACCCACTCTGCCCTGAGACACTCGGGTTCCCAAGTCAATTCTTTTATTTTTAGAACCAAGATTGTGATAAATGCAATATTTGTTTCTTTTGTACAGTACATTTTGCATCTATTGTTCTTTCCATCTGGTTTCCTCAGATAGGTTAGTAACTCTACCTGATGCCAAAGAAAACCTTTGTTGCCCCTTAAATCCTCACTAGTCCCAGCGGCAGGTCCCGAAATGGAATAGGGCCTTTTTCCATTTTGTTTTTAATGAAAGAAATAGAACATGAAAGAAGCACTTTTCACTCCAGCCTCCTGAAAGACCTTACCATTTTCCCCTAACTTTTATTTCTGTTTAGATAATGAATGGGGGCGGGGGGGGGGGAGAATTATGGTATCATTTCAGAAATAACCTGATAAATCATCTAAATGAGTTACTTCTCTTCTAGTGATTTAATTGTGTCTTCCAAGGGGGAGAAAGACATGTGGAGCCCACTTATTTTTATATAATAGATGTAGGAGAGGGGAAAGACTTGTGTTCCCTTTTTCCTTCAAATCGTTTAACAAGTCAGGAATCGTGGCACTTTAATAGAGAAAGACCATAGGACTCGAGTGAAGGAGGTCACTAGTTATTAATTTTGTGACCTTGGGCAAATGAGTCTCTTCTGAGCCTCAGTCTCCTCATCTGTAGACTGGGGAGTTTCATCCTTTCCTGCCTGCCCCATAAAGTCGTGTGAGGAGAACACACTACAGGTGAGAGGTTGATACAGGTGGAAGACTTCGTAGATGGCAGCACAGTGGTCAGTTATTATTGACCAGTCTTGTTACAGTCTAGAACTCTTCTTTCCACTGAGTCGTCTCATCTCATTACCTGTTTTTCTTTTCCCTAATTTCAGGCCATTATTCCTTCTATAGCATCTTCCTTTTTTCTTTCTTTCTTTTTTTTTTGCAGGGGAAGATTCGCCCTAAGCTAACATTTGTTGCCCATCTTCCTCCTTTTTTTTTTCTTTCTTCCCCCCAACAAAGCCCCAGTACAGAGTTGTGTATAGTTGTAAGTTCTTCTGGCTCTTCTCTGTGAGCCGCCGCCACAGCATGGCTACTGACAGACGAGTGATGTGGTTCCGCACCGGAGAACCGAACTCAGGCCTCCGAAGTGGAACCCGCTGAACTTTAACCACTAGGCCATCAGGGCTGGCTCCCTACTTTCATTTTTTCTGTTTCCTCTTTCACTTGACTTGTCAAGTATCATGTTTTTCATGACTTACCGTGTACCCAAGTTTTAAGCAAGAAATTCTTGTCTCCAAATCACTTCCCAATACCTTCCTGTTGTAAGGGATGGATTCTTCAGGTTCATTTGGTAGTTTTCTAATCTTAACATTCTGGAGCTTCATATTTGGTACAAGAAGCGAGGATTCGCGTTCTGGTTTGGGAACTTGATCTGATGGATGAATTGAGCACATTTGCTTCTCTGACTTCCTTTCCCGGGGGTGCTGGGGACCTCTGCCTTCACTCTTTCCTCGGAGCAGCTTAGCAGGACTCCTCCCTCCAGCAACAAACTAATACCCACTGGATTCCAAAGCTCCTCCTTTTTTTTTTTTTTGCTCCAGATGAAAGTCCCTTTTTAAAGCATTTTAACAACCGATTTCTCGTAAGACATTAAGCTGGGAAGTACTCGTATCCTGCACTGCTCTTATACGCTCTTGTTTGAGGGTTGGTGGCCTGGTTCTTCTTTTGAGGATATGTCTTGTTGATGTAATTCTAAAACAATTTTAAACCCACAGATTAAGAACATGTGTTTCTTCATGTCACATGTTAAGAGAGACTTCAGCTCAATCTGAAATTTATATTGAAGGATGTCTTAAAGCAAAATTGAAACTTTACAGCTGTATTAACTACAAATTATGTCGAGTCTGGGTAACAGGACGCAGAGAGTCAGATCAGAGGCCCATCCAACGTAGAATTCTTCCTCTGACGAAGGCCTCAGGCTTTTTGTGGTTGTGCAGGGAAGCTGGGTGGAGTGGGGAGTGTGATAAGCTGTGTCATCTCAGAATGTCAGGAATGTTCCTCAAAGGTAGGTCTGTCAGCGTGACCTTTGCTAACTCCTCTTGAATCCGTTTATATTATATCTGCTACCTCTTGGGACATCGGTTTCATATTTTTATTATCTACAGTAGTCCAGTACTTCCTCTTTTTGTCCTAAAATTACTTCTCTCAAGCTTCAAAGAGTGCCCTCTGCCTTGAGGATTTGGAAGCCGTGATTCCATGTGCGTTTGCTCCCTTCAGTTCCACTTGATCCTGGAGGCTCTGATGGTATCTGCTCAGCCTTTGTCTGTCAAGACTGAGAAAGCTAATTTTGGTTCCGAAAACGGAAATTTTTCAAAGGAGCTTTCCTCCATGAGCCAAATAGTTTTTGAGCTAGGGTGCAGTGGTCATCACTGTGGAGATGCAGGAACACAGCGTGGTGGCCGTTGACAAAGGGTTAAGCGTTGTGGACAGCATGAGCAGAAGTGAAAAACAGCACTGATCCAAAACATATAATATATACTCCAAAATAAGCCAGGCTCGCCCCTCTTAATGGGATCACGGCAGACATGCCAAATTCTACAGCTAGTCAATTGTATACATATGGTAAAACTTTTCATTCCAGTCAACGATTGCTGCAACGTGATTTTAATTATGTACAGATTGAGTAGCTGGAAGAAAGCACTGGAATTAAACAGAATAAAGTTAAACACAAGCCCTTTTATAAGTGGCCCTGGTTTAGGTTAGGATGTATGCAAATAGCGAGAGGAATGTGTGGTTTGGGGGGAACTCGGGATGGGAAGGGGCTCATCTTCAGTCTGGGACCTGGTTGTTTATCTGGAAGGAGAAAGTTTACAGAAACGGTGATTATGCTCCTTTGAAGTTGAAACTTATGCTGATACTCGCACCTTGTTACTCACATTTTTCCTGCCTAAGTACAGGGTTGTCTCCGCGAGATGAAATTGCTCTCGGGGCAAACACTGCATTCAGTTTGAAAGGCAGTGGGATTTGGATATGGCAGATCAGTAGTTTTGAAACTTTTTTTTTTTCCCTAACCAGACTTTGTTAAGCTGCGCTTCCTGTTTCTCTGAAGTTAATTTTACATAATGAATTCAAAAGTGAGGCTTTTACTTTGTGAGTAAAAAAATGGGAAGCAAATTTTGCTTCAGATGAGCCTTGGCTGTGCAGATGGGAAAACTACCCCCTCTGGAATGTGCTTTTCTCAAACTTGAATAGCATACCTTTGACTTTCTTCATAATTTACCAGAATGGCTTTTACTGACTTACTGTCTTTTGAGTAAGCCACTCTGAATTCCAGCTTTCTCTTTTTTGTGAAGTGAAGATACACTCCCCAGAGCTGACTTACTGACATTTGCCTGAAGGCTTCAGGACACAAAACCTGGCCAGGTCGCAGGCCCTGCGCACAGGGCTGCTGTGACCTCCCAGAAGAGAGAAGATGGGGTTAGTGTAATATGGAGTAGAAATGACACCCGGTTTTCTGGAGCCTGTGCTATGATCACATCAGATCATTTCAAGGAGGGGGCAACCCCGTAATCTGTGCTTTCGCCAGTGAGATGGGAGTGAACTCGCTAAAGGAGCAGGCCCAGGGCTGGATCAGGTCTGGAAGGTTCTCCTCACCCAGTATCCATGGAAAAGGAGCCAGAGTGATCCGGGAACCCCCAGGGTCACAGAGGAGATGAGTTTCACGATCCCAGTTGTTGGGCAAGAAACCACGCTCCCCACCAACGCTGCCTTGGGCCGGGGCGAGCAGCAGCAATTTCCATCTGTCCTGCTGCCCCTCGGCTGATCTGGATGGCAAATGTCTGTTTCCATGTTCGCCCACCTCTTTGTGAGCGTGTATGAATATTTATGTACAGACACTCATCTGCAGACATACATGCTCTAGTCGATTTTTCTGTTGTTTGGGCTTTGGCTTAGTCATTTTTCTTGGGAAAAGTCATCAGTTTTAGCCTAGAGGGGATTGTGGGCTAATTCATTAATTAACTAAGTAATTAAAATTCCTCCATAATAACTATCTATGAATTGAAATGTCTCACTCTGGGAGTAATAGCAGAACTATCAATGTCTTCCACGTAGCCACTAGATTATGAATTTCTTGAGGGCAGCTTCCACATCTTACTCTCTCACCGTCTTACCTGAATCCAGCTTTTTGTTGGTGGTTATGTTTTAAGGCTTCCTAGTGTGTAGTGTGTCCCATGCCACGATGCTTGGTGTTTCTGTATCTTGTTCAAAGTGAGTAATGCAGAATGACACATAGATTCAGCCTTTAGAAGGGGTGGATTCATAGAAGTGGATGAAGAAAATACATTTCCTTATATTTTTTCACAGCAAAAGTATGTTGCTGTAAAATTTCTGTGGATTTTGTTCATATACTTCAGGGGAATTAGCTTCAAAATGTGACGGACCAGAATATAGGTTTGGCTTGCTCTCGGCTGTGGCTTGCTGTGGCCGGGGTTTCTAAACTATCAGAGCATTTCTCAGTGGCCCAAGACTCAGCTTGGAGGATGCGGGAGGCTCTGCAGGATGTGTCAGAGAAGAGCATCTTCTTGCATGTCAGACTACCAAGGGCTAACGGAAGGGAAGGAGCCTTGTTGATTTCTAAGCCGCCCCGATGACTGTGTTGTAGACAATCTCCAGACACTCAGGCCCTTGGGACCTCTTTGCCAAACTGTGGTCTGGAATGGGGCCTAGGCATAGTGCGGGTAGAGTACAAAGATCTGGCTTCTCCACACTTATCCATCTCATGGAAACATGTCAGGCTGCCTCCTCCAGGGCCGTGCATTTATTTTAAAGAATGTTAGAAAGGAAATATATCGCTTACCATCTTCCTCCCTCTTTGGGCGTGTTTATTGTGATTGGAAATCCTTCCAGTCCACGTGGCTGTGGCTTTCCCTCCACTCTTTGTGCTCCTGTGTTAAACAGCCCTCTATGCAAATAAACAGAGAAAGGAAAAGTATTTTATTCAGCTGCAGAAAAAGGAGTGAAGTTAGACTCAGGAGAACCGAAATCATGTAACCACGGCCTGTGTCCCCTGCAGGATGCTTTTTGTTCTTGCCCGTGGAGTGAGGCCAGGAGGTGGAGTGGAGGCCTTTACCAGTGCTGGCTGTCAGCCCGAACCCAGGTGTCCTGCAGTAGATGGGACTGCTGGCCCTCGTTTGCTAGTTTGTTGTTTGGTAGAGTTTACTTGGGGTTTGTCTTGACTTCTCCACTTGGGGGAGGAAATTTTGAGATGCTCTGAATTTGATTAAAACCTAGAAGCAAGAAATAAAGCTAAGGGGCCAGCCTGGTGGCGCAAACGGTTAAGCGTGCGTGCTCTGCTCCAGTGGCGCGGGGTTTGCAGATTCGGATCCCGGGTGCGGACTGATGCACCGCTTGTCAAGCCATGCTGTGGCAGCATCCCATATACAGTGGAGGAAGATGGGCATGGCTGTCAACTCAGGGCCAATCTTCCTCAGCAAAAAAAGAGGAGGATTGGCATCAGATGTTAGCTCAGGGCTGATCTTCCTCACCAAAAAAAAAAAAAAAAAAGAAATAAAGCTGAAAAACGTGTGCATTTTGCATATCATACATTTTAAAATTTAGTTTTAAAGCCAATAAAATCTCCATCTGTTGGCACAATAGGTTAGACTTATTTGCCATCAAAACCATTTTGAACACATTCTTAGACAAAAGGGACCAGATACTACCTAAGACCATTCAGTGACTGACACAGCATATGCTGTGCCCTAGGCCCTCAAAATCCAGCTTTTTGTATGACAAATGAAGGGACCATGGCCTTTAATTTTCATTCTTTTTGTCCTACTAGACCTGGAAATAACAATTGAACATTGTATTGTTAGTTCCCTATTTCAAACAAATGATTTCTTTATGTAAATCCCTTTAGTTCAAAAGAAAAAAAAAACTCCACAGATACAGAAAGCCACACAAATCAAGTGTATGGCTTAATGAATTACTGCAAGGGGACCACCACCCAAGCCAAGAAATAGATCTTTACTGCTACCCCCAGAAGCTCCTTCTCTCTAGCCCACCCCAGTCACAGACTCTCCTTCCCCCATGAGTAATCACTTCTGAACTTCTGTGAGAATCTGTTTCTTGTGTTTACCTTTTAATAGTTTTATCATCCATATGTGCACCTCTAGATTTGAAAGTTTAATCTTGCCCATTTAAAAATATTGAGTATCTCTTTTAATACTTTTTTGTGTGTGTGTGTGTGAGGAAGATCAGCCCTGAACTAACATCCATGCTAATCCTCCTCTTTTTGCTGAGGAAGACCGGCTCTGAGCTAACATCTATTGCCAATCCTCCTCCTTTTTCTTTCCCCAAAGCCCCAGTAGATAGTTGTATGTCATAGTTGCACATCCTTCTAGTTGTTGTATGTGGGATGCGGCCTCAGCATGGCCGGACAAGCGGTGCGTCGGTGCACGCCAGGGATCCGAACCCGGGCCACCAGTAGCGGAGTGCATGCACTTAACCGCTAAGCCACGGGGCTGGCCCAATACTTTTTTAAATTGTAGATACTTCCTCTACCCCCTATAATTTATCTGTTGAACACCTTTAAGTAGAACTTAAAAGTATGTAAGTTAAATGCTACCAGCAACACATTCACTTTAGTTACCTTTCCTTGTCTTACCTCTTATTTTGAGATTTTTCTTTTCTGAAAACAAGGTGGTAACACCTCATTTTAATTGACACATGGTAAAACCTAAAAATAGATATAACTTAAAAGGCTAAGAAGTCAAAAAAACTTCCTTTTAAATCTAGACTAGCAATAGAAAGGATGAACTTGTCTTGCTGATGGTCAGGGCAAGCTTTTCCTTCTGTAATACTGTTGATTTTGTGACAATAATATATAATAATATTATAATATAATATAATAATATATGATTATATTACATATAATCATCTATATTCTGGACAAAGATTAGAAAAGAGTTTATGGCTCTATAAGAAAAAGCAAACAACCAACCAAAATCTTGAGCAAGGTTAGAAGTTAAAGTGCAGAGGCTCTGGTGGCACAGTGGTCTGATTCTCTATTCTGGTTCCGCCAGTGTGTGACACTGGCCAAATCACTGAGCATCTCTGCTCCTGCTTCATCATCTGTACAATGAAGATAATAGAACCAATTTACTAATCAAGGTCCATTGGCACTTCTGTTGCGCAGAACAATTATTTATTAAATTCTCTGCCTTATTGATGTTAATCCTTGAAGATGCTAGTTAAACCTGAGTCCTTGGTTTAAAAATACAGAGTGTGGAAAACTAATGTTCAGGAAACATCAAATACAATGTCACTTACTTGTGGGCACTAATACTTTTAATTTTTTACTGGATAATAATTTATTAGCATTGATAACAATAACTAAGACGGTGAATACTTGCAGAAAACCTTTTGGTTCATGAAACACTTTCACATGAACTATTTCATTTGTTTCTTAATAGAATAAAAAAATTATACCCTAATTATTTCTCCTGCTTTCAGCATATGCTAGTTCTCTCCTTAGCCATAACCTGTAGTGAAGGGGAATTTATTAAAGACTTTGTTATTTGTTATTTGATGGGTAAAGAAACTTAAAATGTAAACATTTGGTCATTATTTTTCTATACATTTCTAGGGCTATTTATTTTCTATAGTACCCAATTCTTGTCATTATCATCATAAATCTGGACAAGGAAAAATTATAGATTAAATAACAGATATGATAATTAATCTTGAGATCATCTCATGTTGCTTGATAAAAGATAAATACACAATAACCAAGCCACCAAAATAACATATGAATTTATGACTGTCCCCTGAGTTACTCCTTATTGTATGGTCACTTACACCGCAAGTCAGGGAGACTTACAACATGAGTGACTCACATTACTCTGTAGGAAGATCTTTTTTCTCTTGCCTTGAATCCTTACTCAGAAACCCGAGAAAATATCTCCACATGGAAGTCTAGTGGATTGTCACAAATCCTTGACCTGTACAGATAGTATCCAGAATATGCCTGAAGGAAGTTTTATTAAAAGAGTAGAAAATTTAATAACTATCATCTCCTGATAAGAGAGATCGCAGTAATGTATCATCCCAAAGGAGGTGCTGACGTGAACATTAAGATCGTTTAAAGGACCTGGCTTCCTGTCTCCTGCCTTCCAGACTCTACAGGCTCTCTGCACTCTCTCAATAGTGGGATGGTGGGAATTGGTTCCAGACCTAGCTGGTGCTTATAGACCTTCCAGAAGCTCCCACAGTTCTAGCAATTAGGGTTGGATTCGGGTTCCATCTTCTTGAGGTTTAATCTCTCTTCTGGAGCCTGGCTTCATCATGCAAACACAGAACTAGTGTTGTTGTGCCTTCTCATGACTTCATAGGTGCCCACCCTCCTTCCCAGGCTACAGGAGAAGGAACCTCCACTCTGTTTTCCTCTCTAGTCCCTGAAACTTCATACCACTCCTTCTCAAGCTCTTCCTAGCTCTGAGCGTCAGATTTTGGCATCCCATCCTTAAGAGACTTCTCCTTGGTGAGAAATCAAAATTGTACCCAGCTCACTCTGGAGCTAGGTGCTAACTGATCGGCAGGCAGACACTCACTCCTCTTTGCTCTCGCCATTTTGTTTATTTATTTATTTTTTCCCCCCAAAGCCCCAGTAGATAGTTGTATGTCATAGCTGCACATCCCTCTAGTTGCTGTATGTGGGATGCGGCCTCAGCATGGCCGGAGAAGCGGTGCGTCGGTGCGCACCCGGGATGCGAACCAGGCCACCAGCAGCGGAGCGCGCGCACTTAACCGCTAAGCCAAAGGCCGGCCCCGCTCTAGCCATTTTGTATGAACTTCTAATAGAACACCTGTCACTTTGTTGTATAACTTGAGAGCTTTCACACTTTTTTGCACCATGACCTACAAAAGAACATGTATTATACATTGCAAACAGTGCACACAGACTTATATATGGTTAATACAGTTATATAGACATATACCCATGTGAGTTTTCTTACCTTTACTGAATGCACACTGATATTTTCCATTTTATGTTATTCTGTTCTACTTTATTTGTTCATTCATTTATTTTTCATGCGGGTCAAGACCCAGTGAATTAATTTCATGAGCTTGTAATGAGCTGCTGTTTGAACAACATAGTGCTAATTAAATTGCCTCATTCCCCTCCCCCATCCCTGTTAGACTGACCTCACTGTGGGCAGGAAGTGAAGTGTGTCTATTTCTTCTTGGTATACTCAGCACCTACCTTAGTGCCTGACGTGTAGCAGATAGTTAAATATTTGTTAAACCAAAGAACTCAGCCTGAGTCTCCGTGCCCGTGCATACCTTATGGGGCAGTTGTGAGAACTGCATGAGATCATGTATTTAAAGCAGAGAACACAGGGCCTGGCACCAACAGGTGCTCGATTAACATACGAGTTGTCTGTCGAGTGTTTTGATCTAGCTCTCCTGTTAATTGACCACTGGACTGCACTGCAGTTTTTTAAGTGTAACGAGAGGTTGGAACTCCATTAGCCTAAGGCTTCAGCCAGCTCAAGTACTTTAAGACTTCACAAACGGGGCCGGCCCGGTGGCTTAGCGGTTAGGTGCGTGCGCTCCGCTGCCGGCGGCCTGGGTTCGGATCCCGGGTGCGCACCGAGGCACCACTCCTCCAGCCATGCTGAGGCCGCATCCCACATACAGCAACTAGAAGGATGTGCAGCTATGACAGACAACTACGTACTGGGGCTTTGGGGGCAAAATAAATAAATAAAATCTTTAAAAAAAAAAAAAGACTTCACAAGATGTCATGGAGCCAGGGACATATTGCCCTTCAGGGACAGGCTAAAAATATGGGAAGGTCATGGGAGAGAGTTCTTTTTGTCATACCCTGGTGGGACTCGTTTCTCCCTGAAAAGTAGAGACTTGAGCTTATTATTAGCATTTCTTTGCAAAAATGAAAATTACTTCCAAATTTAAAAAGATTATAAAATCAGCATGAAATTTAGAGTGTTTTGTGAATCAAAAGTCTTCATAAGAGCTATTATTTCAGAACCATGACACCTAAATTAAGTCTGATGTAGCAGAAAGAGCACTGGTTGGTGAACTTCTAATTCTGCCAGTAACCGGCCGCTCGATTGTGGGCAGGGCAGCCTCTCTGGATCTCATTTCTTCATCTAGGAAAAGGAGAATCTCACCCATCTCAATTCTGTGATCCCAAATATGAACTTTGGAGTCTTGCATTTTACATTCACTGGAGCATATTAACCAATGAGGAGAGAACATTCTCATAAAAACATGCCTCAGCTGCAGAGTCTGAATCAAATACAGTGCCTAAAACTCTTCTCTCTATAACTGTGTCTTGGTTCCCTCAGTTAGAAGCGTTAAATGATGGGCTTTAGCTGACCTGAGAGCCAAAATAGAGAGTCAAGTTATCTGTTACCTGTATAAATTAAACTCCAAAAATCAGGCTTTTGGGGCCGGCCTGGTGGCATAGTGGTTAAGTTTGCACGCTTTGCTTCAGCGGCCTGGGGTTCGCAGGTTCGGATCCCTGGTGCGGACCTACACACCACTTATCAAGCCCGGCTGTGGCAGGCCTCCAACATATAAAGTAGAAGAAGATGGGCACGGATGTTAGCCCAGGGCCAATCTTCCTCAGCAAAAAGGGGAGGATTGGCAATGGATGTTAGCCCAGGGCCAATCTTCCTCAGCAAAAAGGGGAGGATTGGCAACGGATGTTAGCCCAGCGCCAATCTTCCTCACCAAAAAAAAAAAAAAATCAGGCTTTTGCATGAATTATCACAGTAGTTTGTTCTGCATTGTACTTCATCTTGTCCATGAAATGTGAGCTTTTTGTTTAATGTGGTGTGAGTTGATAATTCACAAGAGTAATTAATGAGCTTACTTGTTGTTTTCTTCTAGGACAGAATGACTCAGAAGATAATGGGGCTTCTCGGTGGGGCAGAATGTGAAGTCTTTCCTCTTCAGCTCTCTGGATTACATTTAAGAAGGTCAGTATGAATTCCATGTACTGTCTGCTGGTACCTGCACGTCTTCACAAGTTCTTAATGAGCAGGCTGTCCTGAAGTTAGCAGGGTGGTTAGGAACGTCTCACCTGCCTTGGGCCTCTCTAACTGCCTTGGCTTTAAACTCAAGATTTTTTCAGATGTCTAGGAGAAGTCAAATGCTTGGTGTGGAGAGGTTATTGGTGCAGTTCTCTGCCACTAGCTCCACAATACAAAAGCTTCTCCTTTGCTCCTGGGCACTGCCCCCCGCAGAGAGTCTGAAGGAAAAGAAAATCAGGTAATAAGTGCCTCAGCTTGAAAGGCTATGCTCCCACCAAAACGTTTCAAAAAGGACTCCCTTACCTTTGTTGCTGTCAAGATGAACATACATTCAGCTTCTGTGCGATGCAGGGGCTGGCACTTGGTGCTTGTGTAGAGGGAGAAAGAAGTTAGTGTTAGGAATGGTCTTTTTCTATCTCATTTGTTCTCTGTTGGTCATTTTTCGCCCATTGTTAACCTTCTGATCAGTCTCCATGCCCTACCCTAGTTTCACCACCTTCCACCGAAAATAAGATGCATGTCCAAGCACGTCCGTCCCCTAGGAATGCCCCTGCATGGCTCCCATCTCCTGCAGGATTACATCCAGCCTCCCAGCCTGGCTTTCAGGGCCTCTGTGGCCCCTTCCCACCCTCCTCCTTAGCCTCATGTCTTAATGCCCTTTCCTCACCCTTGGACCCGTCATCTGTTGGGTCCCTCTGTGTCTTTGCTCTTGCTGTTCTTTGTCTGCTGTGATATCCAGCCCCTTCTTCCCCTGTCTACCTTGCAAGACTCACTCATATGTCAGCCCCTCTGGGCAGCCTTTCTGGGACCCACTGTACCTGCTGCAAGCCTCCCCCACGTGCCCGTGGTCCTGGCACACACCTCCGGCCCTACACGCACCACGTCATGTCCATATTACATTTGTACTTTTCTCTCCCTCCTGCTGGACTGAGCACACTTCTAGGTCAGGGCCTTCCTCATTCTCCAGGCAGTACAGCACAGTGGTCAAGGGCACAGACCATGGAGCCTTACTACCTGGGTTCAAATCCCAGTTCTATCACTAACTGATTGCGTTATCTTGGACTCTGTCTCTCCTATCTCACTTTCCTCCTCTATAAAATGGGGGTAATAAAAATACCTACATCACAAGGTTGTGTGTGTTTAGTGCGTCAATGAGTATGAAGCACCAGAGACAGTACCAGGCGCGTGCTAAGAGCTATGTGAGTGTTTTCCAGTACTAGTGCTCCTCACACTGAAGATTGAGTTCAGCGAAACCACGCATTTTTCCCTTGAAGATCAGAGCCACGCAAATTGCAGCAATGATTTGTAGTGAATGGATATTTTCTGGAAATTTTAGAATGTTTTGCTGAAGAAAGTTGAATGCAAATATAATATTTTATGAGACCTTAGGGGTTTCTTCAGTTATTCCTCATTATATAGTAGAATGACCCGGCCAGGTAGGTGTCACCACTGCTTTGATTCTAGGTGCTTCTAGGCTTATCGGCCTTTTGGAGGCTTCCAAAGATCTGGCTACCTTATAGATTCCTTTAAGGCGTCTCTTAGTTCTTTTGGGTTGCTATAACAAAAATACCATAAACTAACAAAAATACCATAAACTAGGTGGCTTATAAGCCACAGATATTTATTTCTCATGGTTCTAGAGGCTGAGGAGTCCAAGATCATGGCACTGGCAGATTTGGTGTCTGCTGAGAGCAGCCTTCCTCGTAGATAGTGCCTTCTTGCTGTGTCCTCACATGGTAGAAGGGGCAAGGGAGCTCTCTGGGGCCTCTTTTATAAGGGCACTGATCTCAGCAATGAGGTCTCCACCCTCATGGCCTAATCACCTCCCAAAGGCTTCGCTCCTAATACCATCACCTCAGGGGTTAGTATTGCAACATATGAATTTGGGGGGGACGTGAATGTTCAGACTATAGCACCTCCCATTCCTGCACCTCTACAGTATCCGTGCCATGTGACGACATGGGGAGGGATCCCTCCAACTTTCTCCAGTGTGAAGATGTGCTGGGGAAGGAGCCTCTGAGCCTGAACCTCTCACTCAGGAGATGTCAGAGTCGGTGCGCCTTGGCTGACTCACGGGTGTTCTCGACAGAAGTGCGCAGATTCTGTTGGACCCAGTCGTGACATCCCGAAGTTGTGGGCCACTCATGGGGAAGAGCAAGGAAGTCCCAGTCCTGCCGCCCCGTCCCTTTGATGTGGCCACTGTGTGCACTTGCCCTGGGAGCCTACAGGCCATCTGCCCTCTGTACACAGTCCCTACCTGCAGCACAAGTAGCTGCTGCCTTGAAACCAGCACCAGCGCTCCGAGTTCCAAGAAACGCTCCATGGTGTCCTGTGGCCTCTCCATGTGCTCACCAGCCAGCAGACACTCTCAAAACAGGTCTTTCTCTGGGCTCGGAGGGGCTTTGGCCGTAGAGGAACCACATATCCAGCAATCTGGGCCATTTAAATCTGGGATGTATGGACCTGTCTCCTGGAGAAGGGAGTTGGGGGGCCTATTCACATATGGAGCTTTGCTGAACATGCTCAGGATTAAGGGTCATTAGAACCTTTCTTAATCTGCTCCTTCCTGTGGCTCCCAAACAGCCTCCTCAAGTGCAGCCCACAGCCGCTGCTGGGTGTCTTCGTATTTTCTTTCCTCTTAATCTGTACTCTGCAGCCTGACCTCTGCTCCACCACTCACTGAAGTGTTTTACTGGCCGTGAACGACCTCCTTGAAAAAAGCTGCCATGTCTTTCTTGAGGGCTCATTCTCCTTTTCCTTTCTTCCAAGGCTGTCGCTGCTGATGTCCCCCCGCCCCCCTCCCTGCCCCTTCTTCTTCAGGAAGCTCTCCCTTGGCATCACCTGATGGATCCTGGCCTGGTTCCCTTAGCTCCTGGCGGATCCTTCGGATGCCCCTGGCGGGACCCCCTCCCCTACACCCCAACAAGCAGATCTGGGGTGTGTCCAGGAGCCCTCCTGTTCTTCTAGTGATACATTTTCTCTTTTCAGAGAAGTCACTGAGAGAGTGACATCCAGATTTGAATCTGGCCTGACTCCTCTCTGAGTCATAGTTACCGTCTAGCCATTTGGGCTTAGGGATCTCTTCAGACTCAACATGACCCACAGCGGCCTTATTTCCCCCACGTCCTCACCCCAGTGTCTGTTAGGAGGGCATCTCTTTCAGTCATCTGATCTCACAAACTAGAGCCAACTTTGACACATTCATGTCCACCATCCTTTGGAAAGTGTCCCCAAGTTCTGCTTTTCTTTCAGAACAGTTTAGATTTGCCCCTAATCTCTGTGCTTGTTGCCTCTGGCAACAGCTTCCGCTCTGGTGCCCCACTGCTGGACTGAAGTGCAATTTTTCATCTCACCCTCTGCTCAGAACATTTAAGTGGCTCCTTCTGGCCGATGATGGATCAAGTCCAGGTTCTTCTGCCCAGATTCCAGAGCCCCGTATATCCTGACCCCAACCTACCACATCTAACCATATTTCCCACAGCCTCACTACACGTTCATGGAAGACCTGCTCTCTTTAAGGCACCGGCTAGGGTTCCAGGGGAATCAAAAGGTGAGGAAGGTACCCCCCTCCTCCAAGACCTTCACAGTGAGAGGGAAGGTTGGAGGTAGAGTGTAGCCAGGCACAAAAACTCTAATTATAGTAATTATAATGGTCAAAGGCGGAGTAAGTGCCATGGGGACCGGGAGAAGAGAGCCATCAGTGCAGACACATCCTATCCTTGGATAGTCACTTTCTGTCAGCTTGAAACATAACACTGTGTTTGTGGGACCATTTTGTTAGCAACAGCTCCAAACAATTTTTGTGAAACTATATCGGATTATTCTCTATAATTTTTTGAGTAGAAAGCATATAACTACTTTCCCCAAAACAGGTTGATTTTTGAGGTAGGTTGAAAAGGGTGTGCCTCCTTTTCACTAATTTGGGGGGAATACTTTGCCTGAATTTCTATTTTTGAAAGAGCTCCTTTAAAACTTGTTATTGGTAAACAATCCATTGAATTTTTATATGAACATTAAAGTTAAATATCTGGTTAGTCTGACATGGTCTTCTTGAAGAGTTAGTTCTTTGTCAAATGCATAAAAAAGGACTGGTTTCAAGCGAGGTGAGATAGTCAGTTTTGCATTCTTTCTGTGAAGTGCTCTAGTGTTAGGTGCTCCCCTCAGCTGCTTCCTATATGACCCTCCACAGATAAATTTGAGGTGGAAACCTCTGTGAACTGAGGCTCCCACATAGGAAGATCTCATGTCAAGAGAATTCTATTTCTGTGGAATTTCGCAGCCTGCGCCCACGGTCTGGCATTTGTGAGACTCTGTTGTGTTTGGACAAGAAGAAAAATTCTCTGTGAACTTGAAACTTTCGTTTGGATGGTTCCTCCTTCTTTAACTTCCTCATTGTATTAATGGCTACCCATGGGTCCAAGATAAATCATTTTCCCATGCCTGCTGCGAGACTGTAGCTCAAACATTTGATGTTTTATTGCCATGTTATGAGGATCACTTCCTAATTTGCACCATAAAGTTCTAGAGGGTAAACACTTGGGCGTATATTTTCATGTGTGTGAAACTCACACTGTGGGCACACATACCCTTTGTTACCTCTTTGAACTTTGAGTGAGAATTGAAGTGTGTGCCCCTAGGAGTAGCTCCCCACTTGTGTGTTGGGTACATACCCTACTCCAGCCCCACCTGTACTTTTCCCCTTACCTGAACATCTGAGCCAAGGGAGAATAAGCAAGCAAGTGCCACCCTACCATGCCCTACAGGCAGCGCCACGTACACACACACATATGCACACGCACGCACACACTTGCCTGCAACCCCTCGCCCCCAAGCATACACGTACATACTTAAGGGTTTGCAAAAGACTCTCCTCAAACACACCTTGCATGTCCACATGGAGAGTCCAAGTGTGGGAAGAGACCGTCCAAAGGCACATCTTGAGTAGTTTCTGAATGTTTCTCTTTGTACTTCACCCTTCTTACCCTCTCTCAGCCAAGGCATAATATACTAGCCATATGACCCTACGGTCACGTCAGGTTTTATTTTTTGAGTTTAGACAAGTCACTGTGCACAGAAACCATTGGGTGAGTGTGTACACATTTACACAAAGAATTTTAAGTCATTATTGCAGAAAATCTAGGGACTCACCAGTGGGATCAGATTTGAAAAGAATGTGCAAAAATATACAAAGAGAAGAGTGAATAACCAAAGTTTATGAACATGAGAAGATATTTAGGACAGCAGAAGCCTGAAATGGGCCTTAGCTTGTAAAGATGCAAAATATGGTAAAAAGGACTTTTAAAACTATCTTTAGACAGAAGAAAGTGAGAATGGGTGGTAATGAGTGCCCTGCTGGAGGAATCAAGCATGGGTTGGGCGGCCATTGGTGTATATATCACAGAGGGAATTTAATGAGCAAAGGGGTGGATTAGGTGACCCCTAGGTGACCCCTCCAGCCCTGAGAGTCAGTGATTCTATGAAACAGATGTTGGTAGTCTGCGCAAGGTCCACAAATATCCAAGGATGTGAGCTAGTAGGATAATTCTAGAAATGGAAAGATTGGCTACTGAAGAGTTATCAGTAATTCTTGCTTTTCCCCTAAAATGTTTAATGCAGCTTCCAAAAGTACTGAATTTATTCCCAGGACAGAGTTTATTCTCTGGGAGAGTCAGATTTGTTCAATGTGTTCCATCCTTAGCTGATAATACTCTGTGCTTAAATAGCCCCTTTCATCTGTGGATCTCAAAGAATTGTATAAGCATTAGTTAGTTCTCGCGTGTGACTTTGAATTTATTTGCACACTTGTGAAATGGAGAGTAAACAATTTTTCACCCAGGCAAAGCCAAAATACTGAGATGGTGTCTCCTGGGTGTCCAACTACTAGTGGATGAGATTCTGGTATCAATGCCAAGTAAACACCAACCTCCTCCCACCATTTATTCCCATTGTTTTTGTCAGATCTTCTTCTGACATTAAACTATCAAATAAGATGTGAAATTAGAAGAAATTTCCAAACTTCTAATCAGTATATTGATATGAGAATTGTTTATCCTTTCTGGCTTTACAAAATGTGAGCTATCTTATATTCTGTCACACACACAAAACCAGAGCTGCCTGGAAGTTTCTGGAACAGGAATGAACACCTTATTGTTGCCTCACCACCCCCCCATCCCATGTCCCACCTCCCCAGCCCCAGTTAACACTTAACACTATTTAACTTGTAATAGGGAATTCCACTGGGGTCTGAGATGAAGGAAAAAGCTTATGAGTTACATCCTCCCACCCCCTACAGGTCTCACTTTGACACTGACATTTTAATAGTCGAAATTTAAATGTAAGCTGCTGCCTTCATTTCCTCTCCATTCGTCCCTTCTTAGCCCCTGTGGTCCAGCTCCCACCCTCTCCCCTTCACTGAAGTCACTTTTTTAAAGTCTTCGATGACCTCCTTGTGGGATTCCAAAAGGCATTTCTTGGGGTCATTCCACTTGACCTCTCTGATACTGTTGTTGCCCACCCTCTCCACCTCAAAAGTCTCTCTTCCCCTGAAATCCCCATTTTCCTTTCACCTCTCTGGCAAGTGCTCTTTCCGTCCAGAGGGCATTCCACGAGGAATTCCGTAGTCCTTGTGGTCCTTGAGCTTCTCCGACTCTCCTTGTGGGATGGACTCTGCCATGCTCATCTCTGACAGGAATAAAGATCTCTCTCCCCTCTCCCAGACTGAAAAACCAAGAGACCATGTTCATCCTTCTCTTCCTTTCATTTCTTCATCCACTGGCTCCCTGAGTTTCTATTTTTCCTCTGAAGTAGCTTCTAGCACGCACTGCCATCTCCAGTCAGGCCCCTAGCACCTAGAGCATTTTCCCCAAAACTCTTTTGATCATGCACATTAACAAAATAAGTTCCTATGTGCTCCTCAATTTTTTAAAGTTTTTAAACAATTTTAAAAACTTTAAAAGTGAGGTATAATTCACTCTTTCAATTTTTGATTGTTTACGTGTTATGTACTGTATTAGTCTGCTAAGGTTGCCACAGACTGAGTGGCTTAAAGAACAGAAATTTGGCTTCTCACAGCTCTGGAGGCCAGAAGGTGCCATCCAGGTTGGTTTCTGGTGAGGGCTCTCTTCCTGGCTTGTAGACGGCCACCTTTCCACTGTGTCCTCACGTGACGTCTTCTGTGTGCGTGTGCAGAGACAGATCTGGTGTCTCTTCCTCTTTTTATAAGGATACCAGTGCTATCAAAATAAGTCCCCACTTATGAGCCTATTTACTCTTTATTACCTCCTTAAGGCCCTGTCTCCAAATACAGTCACATTGGGGGTTAGAGCTTCAACATATGAATTTGTGGGGCAGGGGGGGAGGGGGACACAAGTCAGTCCGTAATATATTCATTTTCTATTAAACTAGTATGTTCATTTAAAATATGTAAATATACATTCAAATAGATGATAATTTTAAAAATAAATACAAGTAAGAATTCCCATTTTCTTCTCACACTGGTGGATCTCCTTGAGCACAAGCAGGAACACACCCCCATCTTTTGAAACTATGGACCTCGACAGTGACAGTGATGTCCTAACAGCTCTGTCCACTGCCAGGCTTCTGCGTCCTCTTCCCACCTAGCACAGCCTCTGTATTAACCTTTATAAAACACTAGTTTCTTCTTCTCGCTTCTTCAGAAAACTTTGGTGCTCTGGGAGAGGACAGGCCAACTGCCAGCTTGACCTTCAGGGCACTCCATGTCCCAACATGACCTCTGCTTCAAGCCGTTGTCCCTCCCCATGCCTCACTTGGGACCCCCTTCCTCTTCCTCTGTGAGTCCTGGGCCTCTAGCTTGCCTCCTCCCCACCTTTCCTGTTCACTCCAACATGTTTATCTCCCCCTCCTCAAAGCTCTGGCCCATCTTTGGGTACATGGTCACCTGCTGCTCAACTTACACTTTGGTGGGCGCCATCTTATCTCCTCAACTGGATCATGATCTCCAAGCGCTCATGGTCCAGGTTTCTTCTTCATTTCACGTCCTTCTCTGAGCACAGACTCTGATCCTGTCCTCTGTCACTGCATGCTTCCTGGTCCTCCTTCCAGGACGACATAATCAACAAGACCACCCGAGCCTGCTCAGCGGTCGTGGTTGGGCAGAGACAACCGTGGAGGCCTTTTGAGCAATGACACCATCTACTTGCTGATCGCATGTATACACACGGACTGAATGTGTTTGGGGCAAGCAGCTTAACGCTGCTGAATTCCTAAACCTGCGCCAGCTCGGCTTCTTGCAAATGGTATTTCCCAGAAGTTAGTAATATATTCTCCTAAAGGTTTAATAGAAGAAAAGTTGGCTGCTTATTGAGAAGTATGCTTTTGACTGCCAACTCGGATCACCTTAAATTAGTGTTGACAAATGCGAGATTTATTAGCAAAGCATCCATCTCTTTAGTGCCCGATGGGGCTCAGGACGTGCACATAAATCATTCAGATGACAATTTCCTGGGATGAGCTCTTGGCACTTACCTACCACACAAATCAGTGCATCTATTTGCAGATGGCAGAGCTGGGACGCTGAGGATGATTTGAGATGACTGACATGCAGGAATAGAATGACTTTGAAACATCGAAAAGGTAACATGCCTAGGGCTGTTTCCAAATATTCTTGAGTTCTCCTTTAAAACTCACCAGCAAATGCTGACCTAGGAGTTTCAAAACAGTGGACTGAAATGAAGATATCAACTCACCTATTGGACTTTAACTTTTGGCCCTGTGACTGCAATGCAGCCATCCAATTCCCAGGTGCGTCCACGGGGACCATGACGTAACTGGGATGAACGGCCTTCGAGACTGTTAGCTGAAACCTACTCTTCTCTGTAAAATGAATATGTGCAGACTGCAAATTGGTTTCTTGGTCCACGTTAGAAGGGGACTGTCCAAAAAATTGAATTGTTTAATATTTAAACTACATTTTTTTTCCTTATTTACCTGGTAAACTTGGCAGATTCAGTGAATGTCATAATCATCTTCAGAGTCCAAAAGTCATTTCATAGTATATATTTCAAGTATAATACGATGCAGTGTCCTGAACCAAGATTATCTTGCCAGCCTGTTTGGGTGTTATGTGGTGGCCAAGGATACTACCTGGTACTGTGGGTGACGCCCACATAATTTGTACAGACTATGCAGGTTACCATCAGGTGATGTTTTTCAGATTAAAGTGTAATTGCAGCTATCCTGTTGGGGTTAGTTCTTGAATTTTCTCTTTGTTTCTTTATACTTTTTCATAATAGCTACCTGTATTTCTTACACTGAAAGCAAAGGGCTGAGTCTGAAAGAGTGACAGCCTTGGGAAAAGGCCAATGCCTTTCCACAGAAATCTCTGCTAGTAGAATATTTCTTTGAGATTTTGATCCTTTTATTTTCACAGGAGACCCACAGAGAAAGAAAGAAGGGAAAAGAGGAGGGTGGGGAGGGGAGAAAAAGAAAAGAAAGAAAAAGAATGAAAGGAAAGCAGGAAAAAAGAAAGAAGGAGGGAAGGTAGGAAGGAAGGGGGAGGGAAGGAAGGAGGGAAGGAAGCAAGAGAAAGAAAGGCTCCCACTGTCCCATCCAGTTTCATAACGCCGCCTCTCTGAGCAGAGTTTAGCCTAGGACACGGCTTTCCCTTCCAGCCTCCACCTTCCACTGTGGCTATTGGCAAGGGCCGCTGACCATTACAGATGGCACCAGGGGAGGGATGCGAGTGCTAGCCTTCTTGTTTCTCCTGGACTTCTGCTGAGGCCTGTATGGGGAATACCATGTCGACTGCCAAGTTAAGCATTTTCATAGCCTGAGTCACCCAGACAGAGCTTTACTTTGTGGACACAAAACAAGCAAATAAAGAACAAAACGCCAACCCTGGAAGGCCAGGGAATGATCATTGTTAACTGCCTTTCTATGCACTCTGGATAATTCTGAACACCATTATTCTGTGTTTGTTTTGTGCGAGGGTAATGCAAACTTCTGATGCGTTGGTGAACATGAGCCTCTCCTCGCTGTTTTCTTTAAACCCTGCTTTGAAACATAATGGTATAAACCAGTATGAAGTTTGGAAAGTCTGTGTTCATCATTGGGGTTTAATTAAAATACACTGAGCCTTGCAGAAACTTATGGTTTAGAGTAATGGAAAACTTAGGAAATCAGAAACATGGACCGATCCTAGGAAGAAAGATCAAATTTCCTCTCAAGCATTGGATTTCTTGCCTTCCATTTCCTCCCAGACTGGTAGTTGACTCCTTCTTAAACATACAAATTGTTATTTTTCTAAAGATTAATCAATTTTATAATTACACGTATTTGGTATTTACTTGTACAGAGGCATTTCCGAATGTTCATTCTATTTCATATCCCTTTTTATTGGGTTAATTTCTGAACATATGGGTATCATTCACCTACTATGTGCAAAGCAAATGTAGGCTGCTAGGGATACAATTGTGAACAAAACTAGATCGGCCTGTCTCTTTTCCTCAAATCTTTGTGGTGCCCCTTTGTCTTTGCATCATGTTAAGAGTACGGCATTTAGCCTGGTCTCAAGAAGTGATCTTGACTTTCACAAAGTGTCAATTAGTTCAGGAAAATAAATGATTTTGAATACAGCACTTGTCACCAGCATAGAATTATATATAATTGAATATATATCTCTAATAGTGACGATATAGCAGTATTCTTCAAAGCATGATATATGCACGTTACTCCCACATGTCAAATTTCATTTCACCAACTCCCCAAGCAGTCAGTGGAGCCGTCCATACATGTTGCCAGGAGGCGAGCCTTGGCTGAGCTAAGATACTTTAGAACAGGGTTTCTCAGGGCAGTTTCTGCATCCAAGTCACCTGGGTGTGTTGGTAAAAATTTAGACTCTTCAGCCTCACTCCAGATCTGCAGAATTAGAATCTCAGGTGTTGGGGTCAGAAATTTGCATTTCTAACAGGCAGTACCCTGGTCATTTTTGTGCAAAGTAAAATTTAAGAACATTATTTTTGGGGTGTTTTGTCAAAATCAATGCAAAAGCAATCAATCAATTGGTGAAACCAAACAAACCCAATCCAGTGTTTGGGGGGGTGGGGTGGTGCTGATATCAGGCAAGTCTTTATGATAAGTTCCATTTGGCATCACATAGCCCCTCCCCCCCCAAGCAATAAAGAATGATAAGATATCGCTTATGTTCAGCTGGCTGTGCCAAGGACCTTAGTCAAGTCATTTGATTTCTCACTTTCCTCATCTGCAAAGTGAGGGGTTGGACTTAATGACCTCTAAGCACTTTTTTCAGTAAAGCAGGTACCTGCAATGGTGGCTAGTACTTTTGTCCATTCCTGTCCACGCCACCCTCCCACATACTACACAAACTTGGCCACAAGGAGATTAAGGGCAGAGAGAAAGAAGAAACAGGAATAGCACAACAGAAATATGTCCTAAGTAAATTATGCCTCAGACTCTAATTTTCATTATTTTCTCTTTTCTTCCTCCTTCTATTGAATAATGTTCTTCTTTCTAATGATAGTGATTAAATTCATCATCTAAGTCATTCATTCAGTTATTGAACACTGAGGAGTGTCCAGTATATTCCAGGACAGGGCTGCGTGTTGAGGATGTGGAAATGTACCAACACCTTGACCTCACAGGGCTTTCCCTCTACTAAAATCAGTACATTTTACCCAGAATAGTCCATTGACACCCTTTTCAATTCTAGGCAAATCCTCCCGAAAGGATGATGTAGAAAATATTTTTAAAACATAAAGACTAAAAAAAGAAAACTAGGTGTTTTTTGAGCCCTAATTGCTTAAATTTCAAACCTAAGTTTTTGAAAGACAAATCTTATCATGCTTGTCCACATGAGTAAAAGAAACCCATAGCTGTGTTGTATATTTTTGCCTTTCCCGTCATCCATAATAATATTTCCTGGGAACAAGGTAAAACACGTGGAATTTCTGAATCTCTAGCAACACAGATGCTTATGATCATTTTATAACATCTAGTATATCCCAGATAATAAATGTATACTGGTTCATTTCCTATTTTTGTAAAGAACTTTCAGAGGATGACAGTAAACCTTCAGAGCATGATAGGTGAAGAAACTTCCTTTAAAAAGAATATTTCAAACTAATTTTTCCCTTAATCATTTTGGAATGTTTTTAATGATAAAGCTCATGAAAGGGTTATCGTGTTTCAAAAATTCTCCTTGCTCTGTCAATATGACTTAAATATTTTAAGCTAACAGGTGACCTGGATATATGAGCTTCTACCTAGATCTTGCATTTAAGGGAAAAAAAAGAGTCTGTATATCTTCCTAATCCATTTTATATTCAGGAGAGAACTCTATCATGAGGTCGCTTTGCTCAATGCTTGTTCATTTCACATGATTTGAACAGATTTTTAATTAAAGTTTAGAGATGAGTCACCATAAAAAATATGCAAACTTTTCTTTCCTCAGAGAAGACATCAACAGCCTCTGCCCTTGTTTTGTGTGAGGAGGCGTAACTGAGTGTTGTAGGCTCGCTCCCCATCCTCAGATGTGAGGTTGGCGGGCATTCTATGCCCTTCCTCCTCCTCACGTTTAAAAAAGATCCTTCTGGACTTCCGCACGCATGCTCCATCAGGGAGCACCTCATCTGTCGTGATTACAAAACAACTCGGAAACTTGTTTTCACTTTATTGTTTGAGTAAAGTAACACCCAAAGAATCGGTGGTGTGAGTTTCACAGTGAGCTACACGGCACATGTGACTATGAGAGGAGGGAAGTCTCCTGTCCAGCAGGGCGGCTAGAAGCAACTTTCCCAGAAGGTCGGCAGAAATGTGAACTAATAATTACTTCATAAGACAAACTGTTGTGTCTGTGAGGAAGAAAGACCAGGGCTGGAACAGATGCAGCTTTCAGCCTCCGCGGGCGTGGAAACACAGGGCAGGCAGCACAAGAGCTCCTTGGCGCCCATTATTACACATGTTTCCTGTTTCTGATTTCAGAACTTGCAGTAAATTTCCTGTGAAATGGAAATCCTGACTGCTCTTTTCTGGTGCATTCTTATTCCGTGGTAAATGGCTGATTTCATATAATTGAGGAAGCTTTTCCCAAAGAGACCAAAACTAGACTGCTGGAGAAAGTATAAAACCATATGTGGGGGAGATATGTTGGTATTTAAGGCAGAGTTGGGTTTGATTTTTTTTTTTTTTTTTTTTAAAGATCTTATTTATTTTATTTTTTCCCCCCAAAGCCCCAGTGGGTAGTTGTATGTCGTAGCTGCACATCCTTCTAGTTACTGTATGTGGGACTCGGCCTCAGGATGAATGGAGAAGTGGTGCCTCGATGCGCACCCGGGATCCGAACCCGGGCCACCAGCATCGCAGCGCGCGCACTTAACCACCAAGCCACAGGGCCGGCCCTGGGTTTGATTTTTATGAATGCTTCACACTTCCACAGAGAAATTCAGGAAGTCCAACACACGGCACTGTGCAGTGCAATTTTTAGAAGCTGGTACAGGCCAGTTTATTTTTATTTTGGAAAATCACCTGCTTCAAAACCCTTGATAATTCTCAAAATTCCGTATATGTAATAAATTACATACAATACCAATTATAATTTTGGGAAAATTTGATATTTAAACACTAATGATGTTAACATTTCTTAAAAATGTGAACGTGCCACAGGCAGGGCTATGCATCAAACACCACACATATGACCCTTCACAACAACCCCATGAGGTAGGACTATCCCCACTGGACACATGGGGAAACTGAGGCCAGGGGAAAACGAAGTAATTTGCCGAAAATGAAACAGCTAGAAAGTAATGGAAGCAGGATTCCCCTCGACTCCATTTGACCCCAAAGCTCATGATCTTAATGAGCTTCTGTTGTATTGCTTCTCTGGAAATGATACAAACATTGACTTTAGTTAATGATTGACTTTGCAAGGGTGACAACTATCACATGACAGAGCCCATGTACTTATTTTGACTAGCACCTTTTTTCTTTTTTTTCCCAGTTTTATTGAGAAATAATTGACATACATCACTGTATAAATTTAAGGTGTATGGCATGATGGTGCGATTTACATATATCGTGAAATGATTACCACAATAGGTTCAGCTAATACCCATCTTCTCATATAGAAACAAGAAAAAGAAAAGAATGAAGGAAAGAATAATTCTCCTTGTGATGAGAACTCTTAGGATTTACTCTTTTAACAACTTTCCTGTCTGTCATACAGCAGTGTTAACTATAGTTATCATGGTGTACATTACATCCCTGGTACTTATTTATCTTATAACTGGAAGTTTGTGCCTTTTGACCACCTTCCTCCAATTTCCCCTCCCTTCACCCCCTGCCTCTAGTAACCTCAAGTCTATGAGTTTGTTTTTTCTTTTTTTAGATTCCACATATAAGTGAGATCAGACAGTATTTTTCTTTCTCTGTCTTGACTCATTTCACTTAGCATAATGCCTTCAAGGTCCATCCATGTTGTCACAAATGGTAGGATTTCCTTTTTTATGGCTGAATAATATTCCATTGTATATATTATATATATATATATATACACCACACACACATATATATATATACACCACAACTTCCTTAGCCATTCGTCCATTGATGGACACTTAGGTTGTTTCCATATCTTGGCTATGGTTAATAATGCTGATTGACTAGCACTTTTATGGTACCATATTCAAATGCTCCTCTATTTCCCTAGCAAGGATGTGAGCAGAGAAGCTAAATGCAGCCTGTTTGCTTATCCTCTTATTATCTGGAATATACTCTTCTCCTAATGTCTAATTTCCTTGTCACTATCTTTCCACAACCACTGAATCAACAGCCACATTTGTCCCTTTCATTGAAATAATGTCTATATATTTTTGGAATAATCAGAAAACAAAGATGCATAAAGTAAGAAAACACGAAAAATGTATTATGATGGAGGTTGTATTGCAGAATTAAGCTCTGAAATGCAACGTTAATTCCTGTTTTTCCTTTGATTGAGGCTCTGATGTAAGGTGATATTTTGCAAAATATCTCCTTGTCTTTTCTAATGGCGACTCCAACATACCACTAGAGCATCAAGCCAAGCCGTAGCCATCTGAAAGCCACCAGGATGATGGAGAAGAGAAGACTCCAAAACTCCAGGCTGGGCTTGTTTGCTTTCCTCTTGGGTGATAGGATGCTAAGTATTAGGTTTAGCTGCCCCTCCCCCAGGCCCCAAAATGGTCTGGAGTGGACTCAGCCTCAGGCTCACCATACTCTGGACTAGAACTTGCACTAAGGTGGGAACCATGTCTTTATATTTCCAGAGACTTGTGCTGTGCCTGGCACAGAGTACACACCTATTGGTTGATGAATAAGAAATAAATGAACATGTGCTGTTTGAGCAAATGGAAGATGCAATGGCTCTGGCTCTCAGTATCACACTCTTTTTGTGACAAGGTTGCAGTAGAAGAATGTTTCAGCTCACAGGTTGGGAACCCCTGAGCCAGAATTTCAAAAAAGGCCTCAATACAAGAATTGGAAGCTTAGAAGATTTCCAAGAAAAAGTTGTCTGTACAAATAAATTGAAAATGTTGCTTGAATAGGAGTCTTTCTCGTGTTTCTCCCATTACCAAATTCTTGGTACTTTAAGCTGGCCCTAAATCTGTAGCCATTGCTCTAAAATTTGGAGCCCCAAACAAGAGCCATGCTGGGATGTATACCAAATTAAGCGAATTATGGCACCTAAATGTGAATATAAATGCCTGAACATAAATATCGAAGTTTATCGGGGCAACTTCTAGCAACTTCAACAAATGCTGTATGACAGTAAACGTATGGTAATGACATTGAAGCCATTTTTTTGTTTAAAAATAAAACTACTATTTTCTATATGTAATAATATACCCCATGAAGTAGTCTTTCCCATTTTGCTTTTCTTTCAAATAGGTAAGTGGCATGATGGAACTTTGCACGTTGGACATGGTCTATATTGCAATAAATATTCATGAAAACACCATGGCCCATGAGGCACTTTAAGAGCACCCATGGCACTGTCATTCTCAGAGATCTTTTCTGGATCTTGCACATGGTGCCTGGAGAGATCAGACAGAGGTGTGGCCCATTAGGGGACTTCCTAGAGACAGCTCTAACTGTTAGATTATGTTGCATTTATGTCTAGATCCAAGGTCTTTCCTCTCCAAGAAGGAATTCTGAAAGTATCTTCTCTCAGCCTAGCTCTACCATGTCATTCTAGAAGAAAATTCAATCTGACTTTCATAATATTGTAACATGGAGATGAAATTTCCCCACTTGCCTTAACTACTGGTGCAATCTTCTACAGTTAGAAATGAACTTTGCTTGTTCCCTTCCTGTGTCACTTATCACAGTCTGTCTGGTAGACATTTGTGCACATCTTATCACATCTTAGACTGCGTTAACTATTTACTAGTTCTTTATGTGCACATTTTCCTCAGCCCTTGCTTTGAAGGTCAGGAGACTTGGATTTGAATGCTGGCTTAACTACTTCTACTAGCCATGAAAACTTGGACAAGTTATTTCCCCTCCCTTGGCTTTAATTGTTTCATCTGCAAAATAGGGAGAATAATGTTTCTATGTCCATGGGTTGATTGAAGATTAAATGAGATGGCACATGTGACATGCTCAGCATGATGGCTGGCACTCTGTAACAGCCAAGAAGTGTCATCTGACATTAGTCATGATACTCGTGGTAGAACCAAGATATCCTAGATCTTTCCTCGTCAGGGAGGAGTTTGGAGTGTCTGCTCTCAGCCCGGCTCTGCTGGTGCTGCTGAAGCCCGAGGTCCTTCTCCCAGGGCCCCAGCTGCTTTGGGTCTGCAGCCTTGCCACAGTGTCACCCTGCTCTGCTACTTTTCCATGTCGCAGAGTTGGTGTGATGTGCTGATAGGTTTGTGTAATGAAGCCTTGAGTCACTTGAGTGACTCAAGTTCTCATATTAAAAAGATTAAACTAACCTCAGGCTGTTCCTATGCTTTCTCCCCCATCCTCAGCCCCTCAGGAGGCCTAGACGGAAAAACGTGTTATTATCCCCCTGATGGCAAATATTTCTGAGCAATGACTTGGCTCGAGATACCATGCCAAGGCCATGGCATTTAAACAGGAGTGTGAGGCACAGTCCCTGCCTTTCAGAACTCTACAGTCCATGTTGCCAAGATGGGGTGCAGTGTTAAATAGCAGCTGACAACACCAGGGGGTTCCCAGGGGCAACTGGGGTGTACAAAGGAAAATAAGGTTGAGAGAAGGAAAGATCAAGTTGGCTGGAGGGGTCAGATCTGGGGCTGATGGCCCTCGGCCTCGAGCAAAACCCTGACGAGGAATCTGCTGTCTTGGTGTTCTCCAAGTTGAAGAAAAGAATACTTCCTTTGTTGATTGACTCTAGTAGGAATTAGAGAAGATTCATACCGAATTGAAACAAGCAGAATCTGGAGGTGAGCTCAAGAACGTGGGGTGATTTATGAATCTCACCTGAAGACCTTCAATTTAAAGGTGATCAACATGAAGAGACCTTGCCTGAAGGCAAATATTAACCAGTCTAATCATTGGACCTAAAAAGCAATTCCAGTCTTAATGTTGTTTGTATCCTATTTTACACAAAGACTAGATGCACTAAATTGATAGCTCTAACTTTCGATGTCAAGAGTCTGTGTGAGAAATGTTATTTTTAATAATATTTTTATTAAAATTACATAAAAACAGAAAAATGCACTGGTCATAAGGTATAGATCTGTGGATTTACTCAAATGGACACACCTGTGTAACCACGGTCCAGTTCAAGAAATAGAACATTACAGAACACCTCCCTTCCCTGTGCCTTCTCATTGTCACCAAAGGCAACCACTATCCTGACTCCTACAGCATCGATTAGTTGCACCTGTTTTTGAACTTGATCTAAATAGAACCACCTAGTACCTATTAATTTACGTCCAGCTTCTTTCTCCCAACATCATATTTGTAAGATTCATACGGGAGTTGATTCTTTTACTATGCTGTATCGTATTCCACAATATGAGTATACCACACTCTATTTATCCATTCTATTGTTGAGGGACATTTGGGTTGTCCCTTGTTTGAGCTATTATAAGTAATGATGCGATAAACGTTCTTGTACCTACACTGTGCACATTTAGGTGCATTTTTTTTTTTTTTGTGAGGAAGATCAGCCCTGAGCCACATCCATGCCAATCCTCCTCTTTTTGCTGAGGAAGACCCACCCTGGGCCAACATCTGTGCCCATCTTCTTCCACTTTATATGGGACGCCGCCACAGCATGGCCTGACAAGCAGTGCATCCATGAGCACCCGGGATCCGAACCCGGGCCACCAGTGGCGGAGCATTCACACTTAACTGCTATGCCACGGGGCCAGCCCCCATTTAGGTGCATTTTTGTTGGGTACATCCCCTGGAGTAGAACGACTGGGTCATAGAGTATGCATCTATTCCATTTTTGTAGTTATCATCAAAAAGTTTTTCCAAAGTAATTGCATGAATTTACACTCCCACCAGCAATTTATGAGGCTTACACACATCCTTGCTGACACTTGAGATTATCGCCTTTTTAGTTTTAGCCATAGGAAGGTAGTTAGTGGGATCTCTTGATGGTCTTAGTTTTTATTTCCCTGATGACAGAGGTCGAGCGTCTTTTTGCATGTTTTATTAATTTGGGTATCTTCTTTTGGATAGTAACTGTTCCAGTACTTTGCCCATTTTTTAATTGTAGTGATTGATTTTTTAATTAATTGAATTGTTAGAGTTCTATACATATTCTGGATGTATATGGATTTGCCAGACTTTTATGGGATCTAGTTGTGCAGATATCTTCTCTCTGGCTGTCTCGGTAGCTTAGATTGGTTGGCCAATGCCTCAAGGGAAAAGAAAAACGAATGTTGGGCTCACCCTCCAAAATTTCTTTTTCTCAGGGATTTTGGTCCAAGACCTCAGCGTCTGGGTAGCTCTTTAATGACTTCCAAACATACGAGTGTGTGTGCACTTAATATTTAATCCAGATTTCCTGCTAGTTTTTTGCATCAGAAGAGTTGGTCTAATATAAACTGTTCCTCTATCTCCAGAAGCATAAGATTAGTTATTTTGGGCATTTCAAAGGAAAATGGAGAAGCATGTGTGATATCCTAAGGGCAATTCCCTCTTCCCCCAAATACACACACAGAGCATGATAAACACCTTTCCTGGGCTGGGTCTGAGGTGGGTGGAGCTGGGTTAGGGAGAGGATGAGAAAAGTTTAGCCAGTTGCTATGCAGGGTTCTGCCCTCTGACTCTTGGGCCTTGTCGGATGGGGATAAAATAAACTAGAGAGCCAGCCCCAGTGGCCTAGTGGTTACGCTTGGCACACTCTGCTTCAGCAGCCCAGGTTTGGTTCCTGGGTGCAGACTTACACCACTCGTCTGTCAGTGGCCATGCTGTGGTGGGGGCTCACATACAAAAAGAAGAAGAAGATTGGCAACAGATGTTAGCTCAGGGCAAATCTTCCTCAGCAAAAAAATAAATAAACTAGAGAAAAGTTCAGGGATCCCAAAACAGTGTCCTTTGGGTTAATCCCCCAGAGACTGTGGGCCTCTTGAGATGCCCCCATCCAGTGGAGCAGTGAACTGGAAAAAAAAAAAAAAAAGCCAATGCTAGACTGAGAGCCAGAGGACAGCTCTCGGATCCTGTGTACCCAAGGTCCCCAAGTGCTATGGGAAGGGGACTTCCAAAGCCTGTTTTTTCCCTGAAGCAAGGCACAGAGCTAGGCTGAAAATGGCCCAGCAGACTGGAAGAGGCCTCCAGGTGGAGACAAGAAGGCCATACTCTATGGAGTCCTATTGATGGGAGCCTGTGCCGTGCCTGGTGATGGCAGCATTTGCTATAAAGACCAAGGTTGATGCCCAAGTCCAGGCAGATGAGGTCATTAGGAAGGGCCCTAATCCAATATGACTGGGTTCTTATGAGAAGAGAAAAGAGCCAGCCCTGAAGGCCTAGTGGTTCAAGTTCCATGGCTCGGGGTTGTTTGCTGGTCATGGAACCACACCACCTGTCTGTCAGTTGCCATGCTGTGGCGGCAGCTCACATAGAAGAACTAGAAGGACTTACAGCTAGGATATACAACTATGCTTGAGGCTTTAGGGAGAAGAAAAACTGACAGAAAAGATTGGCAACAGATGTTTGCTCAGGGCGAATCCTTCCCTGCAAAAAAAAAAAAAAAAGAAGAGACACAGAGACAGAGACCCACAGGGAGAACACCACGTGACGACAGAGGCAGAGATCGGAGTGATGCGTCTATAAGTCAAGGACCTCCAAGGATCACAGGCAGCCACCAGAAGCAAAGAGAAAGGCATGGAACAGGTTTTCCCCTAGAGCCTTCACGGATTTCATGCCCCTGTTGACACTTTGATTTCAGACTTCCAGCCTCCAGAACTATGAGACAGTAAATTTCTGTTATTTAAAGCCACCCAGCTTGTGGTGATTTGTTATGGCAGCTTAAGAAAATGAATACAACCACTAACTGGGGGCTGGTGAGCTAAGCTGAGTTCAATTATGGAAAAAGAAGAACAGTTTGATCTCTGTACCTGTCCCCACATTTTATATTAAACTCAGGCTTTGAGCCTATAGTTTTCTTCACGGGTAACTGTTCATGTCACCTTTGGATCAGGTGACCCTGTGTCCTCAGTGTGTGGATCTGCCTCTCTCCGTGCAGGAATTCCCCAGGTTTATATCCACACCAGTGGCAACTGCCTTCTGTCCATCAACACGGCAGGTGTCAGGAGCCTTTTGCTTTTCTGACTCTAGTTTCATTAAGCTAGCCTAAACTGGCTTGAGTTAGAATTTATCCCGACCGAGGAAATAGATACAGTTTATAACCATCTGTACTTTGTGGTAAAAAAACACTCAGGCCAAGGTCTCATCAGGAAGAGAATTGCTGAAGTTACTCAGTGCAATTACAACATTGTCTCATGTGACTGTGCACCATCAAGCTTGATCTGTTGGGGTGATTGAAGGGCTCCAAGGAGCCTCCTCAATTAAATTGCCCTCATTGCCTCTAAGAGTGTCTGAGATTCCATTATGTATCATCATACATCATTCCTTTGGTTCTCAAAGGTGTCATCTGTTTTCTAATTAAAGCACAAATATCCCTGGCTCTTAGCAATAGCCAACAACAGCTTAAGCTCTTAGCAATAGCCAACGGTTGTTTATTGTTTTTTTCTATCCTGGGATCTAGAAGAGATACTGAGGGTGTAACACAGAAGGCCATGGCCAGCTTCCCAGTTTGGCCCAGGGCTAGGTCATCATCCTCATCAACAGCCAATCTTTAATGACTATCCGTGTAGTAACAATGACAATTAACTTGGAAATCTTGAACTGTATTTTCAAAATAGAAAGGAGTTCATTAATAAAACGAAGAGTCCTGTCTTCCCCATCCGCGCTGGGTCAGCTAGCTCTGTGACCACGGGCTGGTTGCTCTTCATCTGTGAAATGGGGTAATAATGTTACCTCCCTCATTAGGAGGTTACAAGATGCAAATGAAATAAATTATCTAAAGCACGGAGCCCAAGGCTTGGCCCAGAGGAAACACTCCGTAAATGTTAATGTATCATCAGTCTGTGAATTTTCTCTCCCTAGGTTAGGACATAGTTGAGTTTCTTCATGTTGTGTTGGTTTTGGCTAAAATCATCTGTGTTGTTCCACAGAGTGATCCATATGAATTCATATGAATGCAGGTATTAGTCCACCAAAGAGCAATAAAGACCCCCTACATTGGGCAGAGCCCACACGGTGCCACCTATTATGTATTCTTCATATTTGAAAATATACAAAAGTAAAATAGAGCATCAGGATAAAAGAAGTCCTGCACCTGTTTTTAAGCTTATATAACACTTAGATAGTGCTCACTGCATGCTTTATAAATATGAACTCATTTAATCCCCATACGATTCCATCAGTAAATTGTATTATCTCCATTTTACACACGAGGAAACTAAGGCATTGGGGGTTAAGTCATTTCCTGAGGTCACAAAGCTAGTGTGAGAATTGGAGCCAGGATTTTAACCAGACATTCTGACTCCAGGGACTGTTAACTCTTATGTCTTCTCTAAGCGTGTGTGAACACACACACACACACACACACACACACACACACACACAGAGGCTTCTCCTTCCGTAACACTTCCATTCACTTTCCTTGAAAATGTATGATGGTCAGAGCTTTATAGACATTTCTTAGTGTAATCACGTCTGGGGTGATGGCTACGTCCAGGTAGGAAGGAGATTGGATTTTTAATAAAGAGGAGCCTCTGCTAACGTGCAGCGGTTTCTGGGAGGCAGAGAGGGTGGGGCAAGCCTTGCCATCTCTGAAGAGTTCTGACAACATTCCTTATCTCCACCCTCAGATGAAGAAACCCATGAACACGAGACAGCCGGGAGGAGTTATCAATCACCAGCTCCCAGATGAAAGGGGAGAAGAGGAAAAAGGAGATTTTCAGAACCTGGTTATGCTAAACATGGTAACAGAGGAGCCTAACGGTGACAGAAGAAAAAAAGAGAAGAGATTCGTGCCTCTGGGGTAAGGCATTCAGTCGCCACATCACCCAGCATTGCAAAATGTGTGTGCATAGCAAGAGATGAACACAGCTCTTCAGAGGACACAGATGACCCGCTCGTGTAGTGGGCAGCCCTGGAGTGCCTATGCTGTTCCAAGTCCTGGGCCAGTCACAATGACGCCCCCCACCCTCCCGTGGCCCGCTGTCGAGTTGGGGAGAGGGTAACCATGAGAGAGCAAATAGTCATAATGCTACAGAAGCACAGAGCGGGTTCCACCCAACAGACCCTGGAAGACGTTCACGGACAGATGCCATTTTTGCTGGATCCTGAAGTGGGAGAGGGTTCCCAGGAGTTTGCTGCAATTGGGCAGAACTGACAGGAATGGTGGTGGAGAGGAAGAGAGGTTTGGAAACTCTTCAGGACGTAACAAGAAGACTGGAGACCAAATAGTTGTAGGAGTGAAGGTTGGGAGGATCAAAGGCGGCTCCGAGCATCTTGGGAAATACGGATCTTCTGACTGAGGTAGGGAGTAGGACAGAGGTGGAGAAAGTCTGGGGAGCCATCCAAATGGGAAGGTGAATGTGGATAAAGGCCACTCCTCCAAGGGGTGGGAGTCAGGGTGGCAGGGAATCATACTCTCTTGGATTTTTTTTTTTTTTTTTTGTCTTCCCCCACTAGGAAGTATTCTTGTACTGTTGAAATAGTGTTGCATTGGAAATGAAACAGGAGCAAAATGTAACTTTCAGTGGGGGCAGTAGGCAGGGAAGAGACTGGGGGGTTGGTGGGGTTGTGAGGCTGTGGACCACTTGGGTGACTCAGACTTATTGCTTGCTCATTTACTTATCTCTAGCAGGAGCTCGTAGATGTTCTATCAGCAGGTCTCCCCCACCGCCCGTCAATTGCCCCTCTATTCACCTTGCCGTCCAGACAATGCTGGGGAGACACCAAGTACCTTCAGTACTTCCTCAGAACTCATCACCTCATCGCAGTGAAAAGCAGATGGATTTCTCAGCCACCCACTTCCTTCTCTAGTGGGTAAACTTAGAATGCCCTCAGCGTTTCTGCGAGAGCTGGTAACGACAGGAGTGCTGCTGATTAATAATAATAATCAGGGGTGGGTGCATTTCCCAGTTAAATTTCAGGTCCAGGAAGGACTCCTCACAAATGAGTAACATCCTCTTGTTACAGGAAATTGTACTTTAACAAAGAAATCTCAAATGTGACAAATTGGGTCAACCTACTTAAAAGGATCCTAAATGGCTTTGTAAATTCTATTATGGCCTTGCTGGCTAGGAGTATGTATTTACAGATGATGGATAAAGACAGTCTGTGAGGTGAGAGGAAAAAGTCCAGCAGCTCTCTGCACGGAGCTTCTGTTTAGTCTCCTGTTCTCAGGGCTGCTTGTTTAAACCAGGCTGTCTGTTTTCATTAGGGAATTCCACAAGGGAAAGTGTGCTTGCTAAGACTCTCATTCCAATGACATGGAATAATAAAATAGGCAAACAGAGTTCCCCATCCCTTCCTGGGAAGGGGATGGAAGGTGGAGGGGAGGAAGGAAGCAGATTATTCCAGAGGCCTCAAGAGTAGCCAAAAACTGTTTTCTTTCTTTCCCTTTTAGAAAATGGTAAAATAAAAATAGTTTAAGAACTCTTGACACAATAGCAGGGAAAAATTGTGGGCAGAAAGATTTCATTAATCCCGTAACTTTGGGGATGTTGATGGTAGTTTTACAATAATCTAGAAGGGACAATTTTAATGTCAAAATAATTTTTAATTTTTTTTTATGGAAACCTGTTCTTTAGATTGCAATGATACAAATCTAACCTCTTATGGCAAAGTTATGTATAGTCCTAGATCTAGTTTAAAAGCCTGAGTTTTGGATTTTAAAAAAGTTTGGATTTTAAAGCTTGTGGCTTATTTAAAGCTTATAATTAGAAAGTTTGGATAAAAAACAAACAGTAGTCACACATTCAAGGTTTTTTTTTTTTTGTGAGGAAGATCAGCCCTGAGCTAACATCCATGCCAATCCTCCTCTTTTTGCTGAGGAAGACGGGCCCTGAGCTAACATCTATTGCCAATCCTCCTCCTTTTTTTTCCCCCCAAAGTCCCAGTAGATAGTTGTACGTCATAGTTGTACATCCTTCTAGTTGCTGTATGTGGGACGTGGCCTCAGCATGGCCGGACAAGCAGTGTGTCGGTGTGCGCCCGGGATCCGAACCCTGGCCGCCAGTAGGAGAGCGCGTGCACTTAACCGCTAAGCCATGGGGCCGGCCCTAGACGCAAAATTTAAAAAGCAGATTTTTTTTCTGCATGACCCTGACATCATTTCTCCATTCTATCACTAAAGTTTGTAAATTCCCTTAAGAAAAAAAATGCAATACTGTAAGGCTGTTGAAAGAATTAGGGTTAGGTCTACATGTATCGACATACAAATATGTTTATTTCATATATAATAAAAATGTGACGTATATGACACATTTGATGACTATTTACTATAATTGTTATAGAATACCCTAAGACTTCATTTTTCTTTCTTTTGAGATATAATTGGACTAAGAAGAAATTGGCAAGCAAATAAATCTGAGCTCAAGGTCAGGTTTTAGCTCATTTAATACCCCAGCTTTGAAACTAAAACTCCCAAATTATATCTTATCACTAAATTATAACTTTTTGAGGAGGTACCTAATGGTTAATATGTACCTACTCAACTACACACCGGTGCACATAAATGAATTGCATAGCTCTGCTTACAAGGAGAAAGCTGCTAGGTCGAATACCCTGTCAGACATCCATTCTCTAGGTAGTTTAATTTTAAAAAATCACTTCCCTTCCAAAGGTCTTGTCCGCACACCAGATGGCTCTATGCCAACAATCCTCAACTTCCAACGTGGCTTAAGTTATCTTTGTCAGCAAGCAGAAGTATATCTGTTTTTCCTCCCTTCCTACCCACTTAGAACTTGACATCCAAACCCCAAACTCCAACACTTTCAAGAATAACAAGCCCAGCACTTATATAACAGAGAGTTGGGAAGACTGTGCTGTTGAGGGCAGAGGGGAAATGACTGAACATAACGAATAGGTTTGGGAGGAAGGAGAAGGAATTCAGCAAGAGTCCAACCAGAGAAGCAGCGACCACGTCCAAGAGCAAGTTTTATGGGAGAAGGGAACTGAAAAAGTGGAATTTGAGGCCATAAAGGGAAACTTGAGAGAAAAGGCGAGCTCATATTTTGTAGGTTTTGCATTTCACAGCACGTTTATGGGTTCAGCAAACACATTTCCTATGCTGAGGGCTCCAGTGAAAATAAATGCTGGCCCTACAACCAGCTGGTGAGCAAGAGTTGATTGGACGTCGTTAAGGTAGATAGCATTATAATAGGTATTTTATTTTGATTCAGAAAATATCACCTTTTACATTTGCAGATATGTTTATCAGACTATTTATAAATTATGAAAAATGAAGCAAACTTAAAATAACATCAGTTTTGGGGCTGGTCCGGTGGTGCAGCTGTTAAGTGTGTGCACTCTGCTTCGGTGGCCTGGGGTTCACTGGTTTGGATCCCGGGTGCGCACTGATGCACCGCTTGTCAAGCTGTGCTGTGGCGATGTCCAATATAAAGTAGAGGAAGAAGGGCATGGATGTTAGCCCAGGGCCAATCTTCCTCAGCAAAAAAGAGGAGGATTGGCATTGGTTGTTAGCTCAGGGCTAGTCTTCCTCAGAAAAAACAACAACAACAACAAAAAAACCCCATCAGTTTTATCAATTTAGAACAATCAATGTCACAGGCAATTATTTTAAGGATATATCTTTTTTTTTTTTTTTTTTTTTGCTTGAGGAAGAGTGGCCTTGAGCTAACATCTGTGCCAATCTTCCTCTATTTTGTATGTGGGACGCTGCCACAGCATGGCTTGATGAGTGGTGTGTAGGTCCAAGCCTGGGATCCAAACCCGTGAACCCCAGGCCGCCGAAGCGGAGTGCGCAAACTTAACCACTATGCCACTGGGCTGGCCCCAAAGATATATCTTTTGAGAGTGAGGTCCAAGATTAAAATTCTTTCACTATGTCACTATGGGTTACACAGGAGCCAGACTAGTGCATCAGCAACTTGGGCTGCTCCACTCAAAAGTCACAAATTTAAGGTGGCACACTTCCCAGGGAGCACCGAGGACTCTGTCTCCCCTTTGGAGATGCCTGGAGATGCTTTCCAGCCCAGAGATGGAGTAGTGACAGTACTGGCCCTGGCCAAGAGAGAGTCTCTGCGGGATTGAACAAGGTTTTTTAGATCTGGAATCTCGAGCAGTCTTCGAAACAAATATAGACCTTTTATCACGGGGTAGTAATCCTACCAGGCAGCCTTATGTTTTTTAGTTTTTCTTTAAGGATATATAAGTTAGGCTCTAGTAACTTGTCAGTGGGAATAAAAACTGGTCAAATGAATCCAAGAGAAAGAAAGCTCCATCACTCATGTGCACAGGTGTGCACACACTCCCCACGACTCTACCTCTCAACCACACACCATACATACGTGCACGTGGTCTGAAGGCAGGGGAGGGTGGATCCAGATTTTCAGGTTAAAGGCAGCTTTTTAGAATTGTCATCAGGCCTACTACCTTCTTTGTTTCAGGAGCTCGAAAAATGCAGTGAGGTGAATCGTGCAGGCTCCTGAGCAGACAGCTGGAAGCACTATATGGCTTTGGCCATGTGATCTTCAGGAAGGAGAGACACGGCTTTCCTTGAAAAGGCTATCTTCCAGAAATCTCAACTTCTCCAAAATTAGCCTGACCCACTGGCAGAGTTGCCTGTGTTGAAGAGATGGCTGGACTTGAGTCAGTGCGGTCGTTGCCTGTTGACTAGGTCCTGGGCGCTGGGAGGGAGACTGTGTGTAGCCTGGTAACGTTACGTGTGTAAAGTAACAGAAAAGCATTCAGTGGAAGTAACCATTGCTGGAATCCTCATTTGCACCCACAAACAGGCTGTGAAACTGCATTTGAGCCCCACGGAGATGGGTATTAAATGCAGTTATTCTCGACTGGTATTGCCATTGTGTGTGTGTGTGTGTGTGTGTGTGTGTGTGTGTGTGTGTGTGTAATGTCATTTCTGTAGCTGGTGGGGCCCAGGCTGAGGCAGATAGTTTACATGGCAGGAAAACTGTCTCCCCTCAGGTGCTCAGAAGGAGAGAAAAGAGAGCAAAAAGCCACAACTCAAAAAAAAAAAAAAAAAAGAATCTTCCAAAAGCAAGGAAGATGTTTGAAGACAGCTCTTTTTGATGTAGAACTCAGGAAGGATAACTTTTTTGTTGAACTCATTGGCTCAGTGTCCTGCTACCAGAAGGTTCAACGAAATACTGCACAGTCCTGGAAAGACTTTGGAAACAAAATTCAATTCTGCAAACATTACTAGGCACCTTCTATGTGCCAGAAAATGTACTAAGTTCCTAGGGATAAGAAGATGAATTGGGCGTGATCCTTTACTTCAAGAGGTTTAGACTTGGGTAAGTTAAGTATGAAGACCGTGCAAGAGAATATGACAAAAGCGGTTATTTCTAGAGAGTGGGGTTACAGCTAATATTATTTTTAACTTTTTAGAAAATCATGAGATATTGTAGCTGAATAAGTTTTGATGGCTATGAAGTGAGTGGATGGTGAGGAAAGTGGGGCTACCTTTTTTTTTTTGCTGAGGAGGATTGGCCCTGAGCTAACACCTGTGCCAATCTTCCTCTATTTTGTATGTGGGGTGCCACCACAGCATGGCTTGATGAGCAGTATGTAGGTCTGCGCCTGGGATCTGAACCCACGAACCCTGGGCCACCAAAGTGGAGTGCACGAACCCAATCACTACGCCACTGAGCTGGCTCCATGGGGCTGCCTTTCTTAAACCTTCATGCTGTTCTTGTCTTTGCCAGGAGTGGAAATTTGAATTTATCTTGGGGAGTAGATTTGCTTTAATTGGTTCTTTGGTTATTCTACAGGGAAGCCCATCCTGCTTTATAATGAAGATAATCCAGCTCTTTCTTCTCTGTTCTCTCCTCCCATCTTGTGAGAGGTCTGTCTCTTCTCAGTCTACAAACTTGACCTTGGGCATTTCAGCCATACCACTGGCTATCCATTCTTTCTACATGCCAGTTATTTCTCCATCTCCATCTCCAGGGCCAACCTCTGTTCTGAACACTAGCCTCATATATTCCCCCCAAACCTTTCCCAAATATACCCTCCAGTCTATTCTCCACCGCCCAGCTAGACTGGTGCTGAAAACCCTTCAGAGGGTTCTCATTGTTCTAAGGATAAAATCTAAAATTCTTAACATGCCTGCAAAAGCATGCATGACTGGCTCTTATTTGCTTCTTTGGCCTCATCTCCTGTCACTCTGTCCTTACTCCCTTCCCTTCAGATAGGCCCAGCTCTTTTGCACCCCAGAGCCTCAATTCACCATTCCCTTTATCCGGAATCATCCAGCTCAGTCATCCTTCAGAGCTCAGCTAAAATGTTGCATTCTGCAGGGGGCCCTCTCTAATCCCTTAGAGCTATGTTATCTCTCATTATCATGTGCTCTGCATCTTTAGCAGAGACATAGGAAAGAACTATTTGTAAAATTATCTGTTTACTATCCATCTCCCTCAGATTGTCACAGTCACAGATTACATCCCCATGGGCTAGGACACTAGCCCATGCATTTATGGAGTGGACACTCCATAAATGCATTAATAAATGAGTGAGTTTAGGAATTGGGGGGCTGAATTTCTCTTCCTAACATAATATGAATGTTCATTTTTACTGTGGACAGAGCTGCATGTCTGCGGATTATTTTTTATTTATTGGAGTGGGACTAAGCTTTGGGGGGGTCTTTTTTCTCTCTGCTAGGCCCGATGGCATTACAGCCTGGACTCTGGTGGAGGGCACAAGCTGGTTCCCTCTATGGGGCTCGAGCTAAGGAGAGAGATGCCCTGCAGGGAGCCTTGTTGATGGTTTCACATCTTTGGGACCATTATTTAGCTTTAACTGTTTTCTTTTCCCTTCTGTAATTCCCTTCTGTTTCCCCAAGCTGTCTGTTAATTTTGTGTGTGTGTGTGTGTGTGTGTGTGTGAGGAAAAGTGGCCCTGAGCTAACATCTGTTGCCAGTCTTTCTCTTTTTCCTTGAGGAAGATTGTCCCTGAGCTAACACCTATGCCAGTCTTCCTCTCTTTTGTATGTGGGATGCCGCCACAGCATGGCTTGATGAGCGATGTGTAGGTCCGTGCCCAGGATCCGAAACTGTGAACTCTGGGCCGCTGAAGCGGCGCACACAAACTTAACCACTACACCATGGGGCCGGCCCCCTGTCTGTTAAATTTTGTTGACCCTCACAGCTTGATCATAGCTGTGCTGGGAGGAACTAGGAGAGGAGGAGTCTTTGCCTCCCCTGGGGGCAAAGCTATCTGGGAAAATGCAAAGAGACAACTTGCAGCAGAGGGAGTGGCAGTCAGGAACAAAGGCCAGCTGAGGGGACAAGAGGCAGCAGGGAGAGCATGGTAGAAATGAGAGTATTCGTCTGGATTGTGCAGGCATATTTCCGGACACTGCCTGGACTTCATGAGGTTACATGGTGTGCCGCTTATCAACTCATTGCCTGTCAGCTCCATATCCATCCTTTTTGCCTTCTCTGTAAAAATGGATCTGGGCCCTTTATACCATTTCCTTTGCCAGCTGGCTTGTTATCAAGCCTCGTCAGTAGAGGGGGTGGGGAAACACTGCAGGAGGACAGAGTTCTGCCTGCTGGTCGCTTTGCTCTTGCTTGGCTGGCTCCTGCATTCTGGGTGGTGTCTCCAGTGCCAGGATCCTGCAGTGCAAGGCAGCCAGCAGCACGCTGCTCTTTGGGTGGTTTTGTAGTGAAGTGCTTCCATGAGACACTTCCCTCTGAACAGCCTTCCCCACACCCGACAGTAGATTTCCAGTGAGTTCCACTGGCATGATAGCACAGTGACTTCTCTGCCACTTAGTGAGCCACGGCCATACTCTCCCCAACAGAGTCTGGGTATCAGCTCCTGGAAGGAGGAGGCTCCTCCTTGGGTGCTTTAAGGGTAATGGCTGCTCCTTAAATCTCTTATTCCTATTAACTTTACTTCCTACTAGTCAATCCCTCATTGCTCCAAATCCTGTTGTAGTTAATAATTCTTTATATTACACTTTCACTGTTTAATTGCTGTGTGGTTTCTGTCTCCTGATTGGACCTAGACTGATACACATGGGATAGGGCTCAGACTCTGAGTACCCGGCTATCAAGGGAAGTTGTCTCTAGAAGACTAGGGGAGTTGGAGACATTTGGGTTATATGTATTTTTTCAAGTATGTGCAATGAACATATTACTTGTATAATCAGAAATAAAACACATTTAAAACAGTGTGAAAACATGCAATACAAGAAGCAAAGGGAAAAAAAAAACATTCAAAAAGATCCCGGTCTGGTAGGTCTGTGGCAGAAACAAGTAATGTGCTAAGAGGGCAAATCTCCTTACAGAAGGTGATGCTTGAGTTGAATGTTAAAGAGTGAGTGGAGTGGGGGTGCATTTTCCCCCGGCAGAGTCACATGTGCACAGGTGTAGAGACAGGACCAGGGAGAGCGGATGTAATGTGAAGGGGTCAGTCGCCAGCTCAGTGTGGACAGAGCCTGTGGCGGTCAGAGGTGGAGAGCGGGGTCTGTCTGATCACAGCAAAGCCTTGGGGCTTCATTTAAAAACTCTGGGAGTGTGTGGGAAAATGATTCCATTTGTCTTTTAGACCCTCTGCAGCTATGAGAATATTCCTCGCAGATCTTCAACTATCTTGGAGCTTAACTGACCAAGGGCCCTGGCTGCTGTGCTCTGAAATTCACCTCTGGGTTTGTGCCCCAGGCCACACTTCCCACCTGGCTGCTCCCAGCCCATGACTGGTAGAGACATGGATACTAAGGCAGGTGGGTTCCAAGGAGAACTGGGAGCCCATGATGGGTCACTTTGGATGTAGGACTCACCAATGACCTTTCTTATTCTGCAGGGAGCTTAGAATGCTTGCTTCCCTCTCTCCTCACTGGGGTCAGATTTGCATAAAGCCTGGCTCACTCCCATCCCTTCCTATTTAATCCCACAGCCATTTCCTCTAAGAAAATCCTTCCACATCTATCTCTGTCTTGGCACCTGCTTCTTGTAGGACCCAGATTACATCTTCCTTCTCGTCCCTCTCCTCTCCAGCGGAGAGCCTCTGTAAAGGCGAGGCCGGCGACTGTAGGAGCACAGTCCTCACTCCTGCTTCTCCTGAGCGTCCTCCCTCTTCCCGTCATCTGGGCCCTCTGGATGCTCAGGTTTCTCTAGTAAACCCTGCAGCTTCTCCATCTGGAAAGTCCCAGTTCTCCGGGACTCTCGGGTCTCCACCCAAGTGTCACCTCCATCTCTCTCCTCTTCTCAGGAAGAGAAGGAGGTGAGTCGTTTCTCCTGCCTGCCGCAGGAGGCTTCAGATTCCGCCTGCTCCTGTCCTCGGTGGTACCCAAGGAAATGTCTTCTCTGCTCTTGGCTCTTTGGGGGAGGGACTGGATCTTCTTCCCTCATCGCATCCGCGATGGCAGGCAGAGCGCCCAGCTCCTGGTAGGCGCTGCCTCAATGCTTGCTGAGTTCTTGGTTTTCGTTAGTTGGGATGTCCCACAGAAAGCGCAGGAGGGGACGGTGGGAGCAGCGCGCAGGAGCGCGGGCCAGCCCGGCTGCGGGCGGCGGGGCACCGGCGCGGGGGATGGGGAGGGATGGGAGCGACGGGGTGGGCTGGGCGGCGGGGGCGGGGAGGGAGGCGGGCCGAGCGGCCCCGGAGGAAGGCGCGGCCGCTCCGGGCGCCACAGGCGCTGCGCGCAGGGCAGGGACAGCCGTGGCCGCGGTGGCTCCCAGCCCGCGCCCCGGGAGGACTGCGTGACCCCGGCAACTTCTCCAACTCGCCCCGGGCGCCGCCCCGCGTCCCCGCGCTGGGGGCGCGGCGGGCGGGGCGGCCCGTGCGCAGTGCCCGACGCTCCACCCGAGGTAAGCGGCGGCGGGGCGGGCGGCGCAGGGCGAGCCCCCGCTCCCCTCCCCTCCCCTCCCCTCCCCGGCGCGGTGCCGGCCCGGGGCGCTCGGAGCGCGCGGCTCCCGCGGCGGCGGCCTCCCCGCGGGCGGGCCCGGCCCCCGGGCCACCTCCTCTCCGCCTTGTTCCCGGGCCCTCCTCCCGCTTCCCCGGGAGCCGAGCCGGGGGTCGCGGCTCCGGAGCGCAGAGCCGGGCACGAGCCCCGCGCAGGGTGGCAGCCCCCAGCGCGTCCATTTTCTCCCGCGCAGCCTGGCCGGGCGGGGAAGCACTTCCAGACAGCCTGCCACGCGGTGCCCGGGTCGCCCCCAGCCCTGCCCAGCCCTGGCCTCCCGGGTAAGCAGGTCCGCGCCCAGGGCCGCGCGGTCGTGGTGCCGGGAGCGGGGCCGGGGCCGGGGCCGGGGCCGGAGCGCACATGGCGCGTCGGCGGCTGCCCTTTCAGCCCCGGGCGGCCCCTGCGCAGCCCTCGGGCATCGGGGACGGGCGAGAAGTCCCGCCACCGCCGTCCCCCGACCGTCCCCGACGGGCCGGCTTCGGGGGAGGAGGGAAGGGGGGCCGAGGTGCCAAGTTTCTGGGAAAGCCGACACATTGTGTCCCAAATGGATCATATTTACCAAAAGCAGTTTAGGATGAAAAGAGTCCATTCTTCCCCCAATTGACTGCTGACAGCCGCCGCCTTTAAAGGTGCGGGAGTAAGATTGCACGGGGTAGTGTATCTTTAAGAAGTGGTGAAACTTAAGCTTCCATGCCGCCTCTTACTTTTTAAATAGCAACATAGGGTAACTTGATTTAATTCGGGGGAGAAGGAGAGGGGAGAGGCTGCTTGGCCCTGAAGGTAATTCCATTCCTGGGGAGGTTTTCCTGCATTTCCTCCGCAGCGGCACTGCAAGAGGCTGCCTGGTGAACTTGTAATCTTCTAGGAGGCCTTGGGTCGTGATAAGATCTTTATCCACTATGTGGTGAAGGTCTGGGGGTCCCCTTCTGACGATTATTCACCCATTCTACCTCCTGTTCCTCAAACGCCGCTGACATAATTATTTTCAGCATTTCAAGATTTCAGCCGGAGCGTCTCTAAAAGTTTTTAAAATAAATCTTCCAAGTTCCTCGCAGGTGCAGACCATATGCCATAAATATTTCAGGCCTAGGCTCTGAATAAAAAGTGTCAGCTACTGGGCTTATAATTTGAGCATCACCAATAGAGCTTGTTAAATGTTAGAAATATTAAAATATTAAAAATATTTCCTGACATGCTTTATGGGTTTTGTGTTCTAAAAATGTAGGATTGAAACTGGTGCAGGTCTAAAAGCAAACTTGTCTTACATTTTACTCGCTCAGCTTATAGGGAAAGACTTGTTGCTTTAGGGTATCAGAGATTTTTGTGATTGGCAAATGTGAAAAATATGGCAAGGTGTAACTGAAAAAGAGTTTATTATTTGCAGTGGCAAAACAGGCCCCTAACGATCTCAGCATCAGGTTTCAACACCTGAACACGCCCTAGAAGATGCTCCAGAGTCTGGTCCCTGCCTCCCTGTCCAGTCTCATCTACTATTTCTCAGGCCTCCTCTCCCCTCCCCCCTTACACATATGCACATACACACACACTGCCAGACCCATCAAGCTACTTCCAAGTTGTCGTTTCCAGACTCCTATCCGGAATGAAGGAACATTCTGCTTACACTGTTCTTACTGCACTTGTCCATCTGTTGATTACCCACACATCTTTCATGTGTCAGTCAAATGCCTTCTCCAGAAGGCTTTCCTTCTCATTATCTCTAAGCAGTTAAGCTCTTTCTTTTCTAGGAGTCAATGCTTCTACTAGAAAACTTTTTTTTTTTTTACGTATCTGGACATGTCACCTTGTACAGTTGTGCAAGTTGTTCACTGCACAAGGTCATCCTGTCCAATGGGCAAATGAAGGCTGAAATCCAATTTTTACTCCACTTGCCAAGCCCCTGGCGCACTCCTCTCCACTGGAAGGGGGCACCTTTTGTAATTCACCCCAAGGCACAGTATGCGCTAGTGGCAATCCTGCTTCAGCCCCTGCCCACTACTGTGCTCAGCACCCATCACAGAGACTGACAGAGCAGGAACTCAGTTAAGGTTCCTTGATTGAGTGGGAAAAGAAAAGATCGTTTCTACAGAATTCTAGAAAGAAGCAAGAGTTTGGGGGCAGATTTCACGTAGAAGTGGATATATAGGAATGTGTTTCAGTTGCTCCAGCTTATGTCTGGCTGTTCAAGTGATCCTTAGATGAATGTCTTCTACTTGATTACAGGGAAGAATCTGGGAGTGTGAATGCACAGGTGGGCATCAGAGATGTGTGCTAACACGTGGTGGGCCTCCTTAGTGGCTGCGTTTCAAGCCACTGAGGTTTACACGTCTAATCACGATTTGCTGAGAGAGATAAGGGTGCAGGAATCTTGAAAGTAAGGCCGTAGAGAACTTTGCTCACATTAACATGTACTAATAAATTGGATTGAAGTGCCGTTTCATATACAAGAATTTAAGTCACCCTAAAGTGACATGTTCCAGAATTAAACAAGAAAGTGAGAAAAGAAGGCTTTGAGTCTGATTTATTTCGGTTCTCCAGTGAGATTAGCATTTCAGATCACAATTTACACGTGAAAAATGCAGTTTTCATGTCAGGGCAATTTGCAAGCTCAGTTGGCTGCAAGATTCTTATAAATGCTCCCAATTTGTATGTAGTTAAAAACTTCTAACAAGGCGTGGGGCAATCTGGAAATATTTTTCAAGCTACAATCAATGTATGGATCATCTCACAAAAATTTCTAAAATTGTGGTATCAAAATCATATACTTGTAAATGTCAAAAGTACTTGCCAGTTGTAAGGAATCCTGGAATCTCTAGAATTCATAGCATAGAATCACTTTAAAGATAATATGGGCCAATTTTCCCTTTTGTGGGTAAGAAACTTAGTACCAGGGACTTGTCCAAGGTCACAGAGCTTATGTAGGGGCGTGACCAGGGTGAGCTCTCAGATTTCCTGGCTCTTAGTTCATTCCCCTTTTTATTCAAGTACTTATGAGAACAGCCTTCTATATCTTACGTCGTTGGCTTCTGTTGGGAAACCTCGAAGGTATAGACTAATTTCAGTATCTGGGGGGAAAGGGAAGATTCCCAGCACCTAATACAATGCCCTGTGCAAAGCAGTCTTGTCATAAATATTTGCTGAATGAAGGAATGAGTGAATGAGCGAGTTGATAGCTTACTTATTTAGAGTAATTTATGATAAAGCACAAGCCAAAGTCCCTTGGCGTCCATTATAGTGGAATCTGGTCTATGTGTTTGTATTCCTTAATGCAATAAAAAGTATTGGAGAGCCAGCGCTGGTGGCCTAGTGGTTAGAGTTTGGTGTGCTCTGCTTCGGTGGCCCAGGTTTGGTTCCCAGGTGTGGAACCACACCACTCGTCCGTCGGTGGCCATGCTATGGTGGCGGCTCACATCAAAGAACCAGGAGAACTTACAACTATACACAACTCTGTACTGGGGCTCTGGGGGAAGGTTGGAGGGAGGAAGAAAAGGGAGGAAGATTCACAACAGATGTTAGCTTAGGGCGACTCTTCCCCTGCAAAAACAAAAAATTATTGGATAAACTTGATGGAAGAGGTGGGTAGGAATTGTTTTCTATAAAAGAAGCCAGAACTCCTGACAGAAAGACATAGTATAAACACTCAGGATTTGGAGTTAGTAGGTCTGTCCAAAAACTAGCCTTGATTCTGCCAGCCTTCAACATCACCAGCCTCAGTTTCTTCATGTGACCTCCTGAGTCTCAGGGTTGTTAGAAGGATCGAATGTGCTCACATGCGCGAAAGCACCTTGCAGACTTTGGAGCACTGAACAGTAACAAGATGAGAGTCAGAATCCGTGGCAGGAAGTGCCTGCCAGGCACTGTGCTGGGCTCCGTGTATACGTCGTCCGGACTGTTCCTCTGAAGAGAACAGCACGGCTTTTGTGCAATGAGGAAGAGACTGAGCCTACACGGCTGCCCCTCGACATTGAGCAGGTGTTTAGTGAGCCCCTGTGATGTATTAAGTACCTTTAATCTGAACTTCAGTAAGAATTTACTTCAAGTAGAGAGGAAGGGCGAGTGACATTAAGTAACACAAATGTCAATCACTTTAGTTTTAGGCAGAGGAGTGATTTGCATTTTAGATCAGCCCCTCTTTAGATTGTGGTGAGTGGATTTAGGAAAAAAAGACTGGCAGAAAGGTGATCAATTGTAACAGCGCAGATGATCAAAGGCAGCAGCAATAGGGTAGTGAGGACAGACGAGGGGAAAGATTTAGGTGGAATGGACTTGGCGAGTGAGAAAAGTGGAGGACAGAGTGGATTATATCCGGTTAAGGATGTTCACTGCTCTGAGCAACACAGAAGGAGAAGGCTGGGGATGTGGAGGCCCCTTACCCAAGTTCATACAGTTACGAAGTCGCACAGCTGGATCTGACCCAGGTCTGCCTCATTTCGTGTTCTTCCCTCTCTTCCGTCCTGTCCCAACTGTTAACATGTCTATCATTGCAAATGAATCAAAGATTTTAATAAAAACAATGCAGAATTGGGAAGCTTTTATTTTTATGAGTTAGTTGTGCTTAATTTTAAGAGAGAACAAGAAGTGCTCAGTCTGAAGCCCTCCCACAGACTAAGGCCAGTAGACATAGGCTGGTGCCCCGAGAACGTTCCCCGCCAGGAGTGTGTGATGTGTTTCCCACCTTGGACTCCCTCTGGCCTGGGACCCAGCCCGCTCCTCCCCAGGCATCCATCCAGCTGGAAACTGGTCTGCTTTGTTTCCATTTATGAGGTTTGTAGATTGGGTAACACAGTCTGGGCTGCAGCTTTCGTTGTGTTTGCCTGGTGTGGGATTACAAGGTTTCTCTTAAATTCAGGGTTAGATTTCTGAATGTGTCTCTTGGATGTGATTCTTCAAGAGTTCCCATTACTAACTGATTCCTTTGCGTTGGGAGCAGGATGTAAAAGTAGAATTTTGGAGATTCTCTTGTCGTTAGTAGTTTGGGAAATGGCATAGTAAATAAACTTGCAAATCTTCTCTGAAACTGGTAAAAGGGAAGGATTCCCAGCATCTTAAAAATAAAGTGACGGGTTTTAGTGCAATATTATATTATTATTTTAAAAATCAAAATTTTTTTTGTCTAGTAAAGAGCATTCTATGCCTCAAGATTTTCATCTGTAAATGGAGGGTGACAACACTGTTTTCCTCATAGAAGATTTTTGCGAGAATTGTGAAATTAAGGAATTAGTTAGCATAATTTGCTTAGAATTAAGCCTGCCACAATGAAGGAGTTCAAGAAGTGTTAGCTATTCCTTCCTCCCTCCCCCCTCTCCCCCCTCCTTCTTCTCTCCCTCCCTCCCTCGAGATAGCAGTATGTGATTCTGCTATCTCAAATTATGTACAATAAGGATGTTCAGCAGGATGGAGCTGGGTTGGGGTGGCGAAGTACAGCCATCCGCCTTGATTTTTCCGTTCCTTCGCACGTGTTTCCTCTGTCATTCCCTTTCACGGTTCTTCTGTTTGGCCAACTCCTCCTCATCGTCCTTTGAGACTCAGCGAAGCCTCCCCTCTGAGCCTGAATCACTCTTTCTTGTGCTTACAGATGCTTTGTTTGTGCGTGGTCTGTATCAGCTGTTGCATTCATCATCTGATATCTAGTTGTGGGTGATTTCTCCATCACGCAGGGAGGACTTGGCTGATTTTATTTTTGTATTCCTCCCAGGCCCAGTGTGGTGCGTTAGTGGATGCTCTTAAATGGTGGTTGATAGAATGCGTGAAGTGTTAATTGAAATTGTTTTGAAAGGTAATATCATGATTATGAAGGTGAGTGACCCTTTGCCAAATGTTTGACTCTTTAAATGGACTTTATCAATCATAAAGTGCTAAAAAATAAGTTTCTGTCTTGCCTAAGTGTGGAATCGTAAGCAGCAGTGTCATTATACTGGGTATTAGTAGATCTAGAGTCTCGTGTGGAATATACCTTGTACTCATTTGGCGAGTCACCTAAATATTTGAGGGCCATAGATTCCTCAGGGAGAAAATAAAATTGTTCTCTAATGACTCCCACTGTCTTCTGGTAGCTGAGGCATCAAATCCTTCTCATTAACTTTTCTCCTCAGGCTGAAGTGGTGGTTAGCAGAATAATAACCATACTTACCCTAACCACTCTGGATAACCTATGAGGCTGGTTTAAAAAGGATTTATTGCACTTTCAAAAGAGGGCATTTATACACACTAACAGAAACTGAGGCAGAACACTTCTGGACTGCATTAAAATGAATTAAGTTATTTGTGTTGGTGGCATCAGAAACTTCTGGGATCAGTACCTACTGTGTGAAGCCTTGAGGAACATCTGCCAAATCAGAAACCAAAATATTTTCCCATTTAACTTGTCCATTTTGAACTTTCCCTCTGGATTATCCTAAATATTCTATGAAACCATAGTTATCTAGAGTAAGTCTCCCTTGACAGCTGTCTGTTGAGCTTCTTGTTGGGAAGTGCACTGCGTATCATGTTGGCAAATAACTTCATTTTACACAAGATTTAAAGGAAATCAGAAATCTCACGGGTTGAATCCATTCATTATGGATCCACACATCCAACCTCTGGTGGCTGGTCACTTTCCTTCTTCTTCTATGTTGGAATTTTGTTGTTATAAGTGGAGGGCACTGGTTTCCTCAGCCCTCCAGGCTCATCTCAAATGTCATCCTTTTGAAGCTCTCCCTGATCTTTCAGAGAATCTCTTTTCTCTTGAAAAGTAACACTGTCTTCACCCCTCTTGGAGTCCATCTTCTAAATGGCTGCATTTCCTGCACAGTGGTTGTTGCATATGTGTCTGCGTCCTTCCCCCTTTCCCAGCTGGATTCCTTATTTACTATATAAAAGTGATCCTTCCATAAAGTTTGCTATTTGTGATGTTTTGGGTCACCTGTAACTCTGGTAAGTGCCTTCACTTTTCTCCATTCTGATAAACAACAAGGTATTTAAAAGATACTTATATGTATATTTGGTTAAATTGTTCTCAGTATTTGTGCAGTCAGAGGTAATAATCCAGGCAGTCAGCCTTCCATACTGAAAAGAAGGCTGGAACTCTGGGTTTTGGGTAGATTGAAAAGCCCTGAGTTTTGAGTAGTTTTGTCAAAAAATAGCTGTGTGATCTTGAACAAAACATGACATTCTCTCTGGGTTTCCATTTCTTAATTTGTAACTTTGGTGGGCACGGGAGTCACATTGGACTACATGATTTTTAAGGATCCTTTCAGCTATGAAACTCAATGATTCTGTGTAGCAATAGAGTATAAGAAAGCAAAAGAAAACACTTATAAACATTTAAAAGTAATGTATCTGTTACGTGCTATTATGCACACCGGCATTTGAACATGACTAGATAGCAGGCAACCATCACCCAACACTAGGAAGGAGGGCAGAGCGGCTGAGCGTGTTGGGTCTTGGTAAATCCAGATGGAGTAATTAGACATTGCTAGGAGGTTGCTATCTGTGATCTTGGGGGCTGTGGATATGGTGAATTCAGGGCCTCTGGAATGGGGAATTTAGTGTTGAACTAGAATAATGGCCAAGGAAGAAACTGAAATAAGATCAATGCCTTAATGGAGATAGTGAAGGTGGAGATATGGAGAGCCTGGAAGGTATAGAATATATGTAAACAGAGTAGCCACGTAGAATATATGTAAACAGTAGCAACATAGAATATATGTCACCAGAGTAGCCATATAGGATATATGTCACCAGAGTAGCCATATAGGATATATGTAAACAAAGTAGTCGCATAGAATTTATGTAAACAAAGTAGCCATGTACAATATATGTAGAACAAAGTAGCCACATTGGATCCAAGGTAAAGCTACTATGAGAATGTTGGTAAAATGATGGCATTGCTGAGTCTTAATATGACAGGTTGTGAAGATGAGCCAGAGGGGGATTAGAGATAATGGTCAAGTCTTGTTACCTTCTCTTAACAGGTAGAGAAGCTAAAGCCAGCGATGGGAGCTCTGAAACTTAAGTTTGCATAAATATCACTTTGAGATTCTGTTAAAATGCAGATTCCTGGAACTCACTCTGAGATGATGATTGTGGAGGTCCAGGGTGCATTTTATCAAGCATGCTGGGTGTTGCTCGTGTCTGATCGTATTTTGGGAAACTCTGCCCTTTAGGTGAGACTTGCTGCTGAGGACACTCAGCTTAGAGAGCGAGGGTGCAGACCTGAACCCAGATCTCTTTTCCCAGGTCTTCCCCCGGTGTGAGGCCCGTCTGAAGTGGCTCGTATGGGATTGTGAGGACCTGACCATGTTACTTAATTTGCCAGAGATGAGTAAGAGATTTGTAGGTTACCCTCATGTAAATGCAGTACAGATTTCCTTATTTCAGACTGATTCATGATTTGTGGTTTGACTGAAACTCTTTTTAAAAAGCAACATCTGGTTTCTAAAGAAAAGCTTTGTTAAATATATTAATTATAAGCGTATTAATAGTGACAACTAGTAGGGATAATTTCAACCTACTTAGAAACATGTAGTTTGTAATAACTATTCATGAAGAAGCCTTTCTATCCCTTCAATTAAGTTTCCTAAGAAATACCAACAAGCAGCATTTTGCTTGGTTCTGTTTCAGCTTTCTCTGTAGTTGGAATTTTAAAATTACCTGTCTTTAAAAATTTAGAGGTGTCACCAAATCTGACTGTAATAATAAATTCTACCTTGGCCATTAGTCTAAATGTGTGAGGAAATTGCGTCCAGAAGGATGGTTGACATAGCTGGAGTCTTGGTGTGTGTTGGGAAGAGAATGTCATTGCAATGTGGCATTTTCTGAAAACCTGTCTGTCACGGAAGCTAAATTTTGATTGCTTGATAAATCTCATTAGTTAGAAAATTCACTAAAACTCAAATGGCATGTACAGAGTTGGCAGCTAATGCTTGGAATGTTCAGCAAATCAATAAATGGGTACTTGTGAAAATGAATGGGCACACATATTTTATTAACAATAAAAACACATCATGTAATTTTTCTGTTGTCTACAGGAAAACCTTTAAACATTTATAGAGTGCATTAAAATTCTTGAATAATTTCAAAATGTAAAAGTACATTTATATTTCTGTGTGCAGTTGAAGATATGACAAACTTTAAAAAAACATGTAAATAATAGTGATACTTAGATAAGAATTTTTATTCACATGTGTATATTCAAAGTGATGTGGTCCCAAATAATGCTATGTTATTTTAATAGTTATTAGATATTAGTAAGCATTTTAGAACAATAACAATTTACTGAGTTTTTTTTTTTTAATTTTTTTGGTGAGGAAGATTGGCCCTGAGCTAACGTGTGTTGCCAATCTTCCTCTTTTTGCTTTAGGAAGATTGTCCCTGAGCTAACATCTGTGCTAATCTTCCTCTATTTGGTATGTGGGGTGCTGCCACAGCACGGCTTGATGAGTGGTGTGTAGGTCCACATCTGGGATCTGAACCTGCGAACCCCAGGCCCCCAAAGCAGAGTGTGTGAACTTGGCCACTATGCCACAGGGCCAGCCCAGAATAACACTTTAGAAATTATTGAATGAACCCATTTTTCAGAAGAGAAGCTTGATGTTTTCAAGGAAGGTAAATGACCCGCTTTACTTCCTCCATCATAAGAAAGTGATGGCAAGCAAAGTTAGGCTAGTAAAGAACATCCCAGAGTTCTTTACTCTGGACTTTTTTCTCTAGTGCTTAAAAATTAGAAGGACTTGTTATGAGGACTGCACCAAAAAGCCAGGAAATGTTTTAGATTTTCTGTGCAATGGTAACTGAACCTCTGAGTTTTTGGAATTAGCAAAGGCAATAACAACTACTTAGCTTGTGTAGTAGCAGCCTGCCCAAAGGAATGTGCAACCTTACACAGAATGTACAACTTGAGCCTACAACTGAAACTTATTTTGGTTAAAGCAGATTCTGTCAATTGCACTAAGATAAATAGGCCTTTTCCTAATTAAGTGTAAGTAGGGGGTTTGAGGATACTGTATACATTATTTGAGCTGAATAGAATCCTAGAACCAATCTAGTTCACCCCTTTATTTTGTGTAAGAGGAAACATAGCTTTGTCCTGCCCTTATGTTATAAATAACTAGGATGCTTCTGTTAATAATTGTTTTAAGAAGAAACAACTGACATCTTCAACATCTATCAACCTATATTAATCATAAGCAAAATAGTTATAAAGCAGATGTCTATGAAATTCAAAATACGTTTTGTTTTTGCTTATATCCAAACTAATGGAATAGTTTAGTAATATGTCAATAAAGATGGTAGTTTGGGGGCTACGAATGATTTTTTTTGTAAGGCAGTGTGCTGTGCTCCCCAGTGCACCCTCAATTGTATGGGCAGGTACCTACAGCCTTGCGATGACAGTGGCAAGTCCAAGAAAAGGAAGCTTACTATGTAGTCAAATAGAAATAACCCTTAAATTGTGGTCTGTAGTCTTGGTTTTCAAGTCTTGTGTCTTTGTTATTGAATTATGACACAGGCTTTCGCAAGTGTATGCAAACGTGTAGGAGCTTGTGTGGGATGGGGGTAGGGGGACGTTACTAAGATGAGGAAGGCTTTACCTATCAAATCATCGTTATTGCAATGGAGCTCTTTATACTAATAAATCTTAAGCAAATAAATGAGCAGAGGCTACGGCAATGATTATGTTGTTTGTGAGCCAATCATGCTATTCACAGTATTCAGTTTAGGAGATTAGCCAAAAGCTTCTCTCTCATGTCATGCCTTCCCCACGCAAGCCTCTCCATTTTAGTATATATTGACTTTTCAAGATGAAAGTTCATCTAGTGAATGCTTACTGGGACTAGTTAGAAAGATTTTACTTCATAAAGGGAAAAATGAGGAGTAGGTTCAAATAGGTTGATGCTCACAGTAATGTCTCACAGTTTTATATGTTCAAGCTTCATATTGTAATTTCTCATTTGGCATTCTTGAAATCTGTTAAAAGAGCATGAAATTGAGATGTGGCTTACAACTAACAGCATAGAGCCTCTTATGTGTTTATTTTGCAGGTCAGCAATTTTAGTCATGTGGATGACTGATACATACCTCAAACCTCACAAAATGTGAAGGATGGTGAAATTAATCACTTCCGGCTGGGAGTGAGAAATGGTTCTGTTCCTACTTATTTTCAGGTACTCGAACTAGCTTTTCCTGGAAGGAGCTCATAGTTTAATAATCTTCCCATGTTGTGTTACTTTGTCTCCTTGGTGCCTTTTTTTGGTATCGTTGGTCACTGACAGTCTAGTATTTGAATACCTTATGATATCTTGACTTTTTCAGTGGATGAATCTCTACTTAGGTTCAATATTTTGGGGACAGTTGCTTCATGTGTACTACAGTAGGAAGTCGAATTAGAATAGGAAGAGGAAGAGACAAATGGAAAGAACAGTGGGGCTTGTTCCAGAACAGAGGTTCTCAAACTTTAGGGCATCAGAATCACCTGGCGGGCTTGTTAAAACACAGATCGCTGGGCCCAGCCTCACAGTTTCTGACTCAGTAGATCTGGGATTTGCCTGAGAATGTTCATTTCTAAGAAGTTTCCAGAGGATGCTGCTTCTGTTGATCCAGGACCCCATTTGGAGAACTGCTGCCCTGGGGGTTCAGTGCTGGTTGGCACTGAATGGGGACGTAGATGTAGATCCGTGGACACCATTCAGCTTCTCAGGGTCTCTGTTTTCTTGCCTGTGAAATGGTACAATATTAGTGGTTTTCAAACCTTTGAAATCAGAGGAGCCTTTTGTTCCAAACTACGTCTTGTATGAAACTCCAAAATACAAAGAGAGAAACTGGAATTATGTCAATTACAGCAGGGGTAGAGGATGAAAGGATTGCTCTGTCCTTTCCTCTTTCTTCCTTCCCTGGGGTGGAGATGGGGGAAGTCCCTAGGTGCCTCTGAATAATCTCATACAGTAACGAATCTGGTGGAAGAGATGATTTCTAAGGCCTCTTGCATTTGTAGCTTTCTCTATGATTCTGTTACTCATGAAACTGTAGACTGTTCCTTAAAGAGTTGCAAGAATCTGACCAGGAGACTTAACTTGAACGTTGTGCTTTTTAATATAAGGAATTGTGTTTAGGATATGTGAATAGGTAGGAAGTAAATGAGTTTGAGACTTTCATGGTCACATAAAAGATTTATAGCTCATTTCAGGTAGAAATAGGGAAATTCTAGTAAGAAGGGAAATGGGGGGTGGGGGCGATTTGGGTAACAGTGATGTGCCTTTCTGCCTTGGCACTCAGCAGGTGTGTGTAATTGAATGAAATAATTTAACCTGTTCTCGTAAGTCTCATTGTCAAGCCTGAAATTGAATTTCCTAATCTTTACTGGAATCTTTGCTGGAAAATGGGTAAGAGGGAGAGCCACAGTACCAGTGTCTCAATAAAAGGAATGAAAGATCATATAAGTCCCAAATGTTGAAAGAGGACGTCTGCCCACTGCTCTTGGTTCCTTTTGTCAACCACTTGATGGAAGCCCTCAAGTCAGCCTTAGGGGAAATTGTGAATTAGTTTAAACCTGACTTTGGTACTCAATGATTCTCTGTTCTGGGTTTTTTGAAATCCTTATTTTCACTCTTACTCTCCTTATAAGAAAACATCTAAATAGAAACAAACTCAATATCTGTAAATACAGAACAATCTCTGTGGTCTTACTAAGTGAAGAAATCCAGGTGCAGAATGTTGTATATAGTATGCAGCCTTTTGAATAAAACAGTGTTTTTCAAACTATGAGCCACAGGTAGTGACAGCAGTTTAGTGGGTCAGGTTTTTTTTTAAATTTAAAAAATTTTTTTTGAATTCTAGGAATAGACATTTTTTTTTTATTACAGTAACTTTCTGACTTTTTTTTTGACCAAGACTCATACTGAGACATACATGAGGTGGAGTAGAAAGTAATGAGGATAACTATTGTTTCTTGAAACTTTTGTTTTATTTTAATATATATTTATATACATATATCTGTGTCTATGTGTGTACATATATATATGTATGTATGTGTATATATATTTGTGTGTGTGTGTGTATTATATATGGTATACTAGTAGGGTTCTCCAGAGAAACGGAACCAATAGGATGTATATATACGCAGAAAGAGTTTTATTATAAGGAACTGGCTCACATGACCGTGAAGGCTGGCAACTCCAAAATCTGCAGTGTGGGCAGACAGCCTGGAGACCCAGGAGGGCCTGTGGTGAAGAAGAAGTCTGAAGGCAGTCTGTGGGAGGGAATTCTCTCACTTGGGCAGGTCTTTTTGTTTTATTCGGACCTTCAACTGATTGGATAAGACCCACCCACATTAGGGAGGGCAGTCTGTTTTACTCAAGTTCACTGGTTTAAATGTTAATCTCATCCCCAAACACCCTCCAAGTTGACAAAATTAATCATCACATATGGGTATACTAAGTTACAAGGCAAAGTATATCTTACATATATATGTATATATAATGTGTATGGATATATATCCACATATATGTGGATCTATTGATCTCTATATAAGGATATATCTATACAGAGAGAGTTTTATATATATAAATGGATGTATATTTTGGTACCTATGGATATCTATAGATACAGGTAGATAGACGGATAGCCCTACAGCGGATGGGTGGGTGCATAGATAGACAGACAGTATCCTGGCCTATGTCTGAAGGACACACAGAACGGGTCCGAGCCTTAGCTAAAGCAGAGGTTCTCCGTCCGGGGAGAGGGTTCTTCTTAATCACTTGAGGAGCTTTTCTAGAATATTTATGTCTGTGCTGCTGCCTTTCGTTACTCCTTCCCGCCTCTCCTTCAAGAATGAATTTTGAAATGGGGGGTGGGAGGGGGAGGGGGAAAGCAGTAAAATATTTGTTGAAAAAGTTTGGTAGACTGAAGCAAGGACAAGACTGAGCTCTGAGAGCGAATCTTGTGCATCACCCAGCGATGGGAAGTGATGAACTCTTGGGGGCAGTGGGCTGTGCCGAGGTCCCTGAGAGTTCCATGAGCTCGTGTACCAGACATGGTATCTGATGCTCCTGGAAGTGAACAGATGTTTGCTTTGCTCTTAAGCATATGGAAACCGGTGCTGCTTTATCTACCCTCCACACTGTATGCGGACGCTAATGTTCATGCTAAGTGACTGAAAATATGTGTGAGGATAATGCCCACGGTTTGTATGAGCCTGTGCCATATACTCCTGGGCGTCCCATGGCCACCTTTCAAGTTTTACAATTGTGTTATTATAACAGATCTTTTACAATGTTATAGACATATCCTTTGAATCACAGGTGACCAGCTTTGTTTTGGGTGAAGTTTCTCTTCACTCAGTGCTGGGGGATCTGGGAGATAATGCTACATACATAAATCAACAAGTTGTTCATTTTCTTAAGCCTGGGAAGCAGATTAAAAATTAATTACCTTTAGGAGCAGTTCTTTCCAGGCCTTGTTCATGTTGGGTGAGTGCTCCATGACATAAAAAATAATTCCTCAGATATTTCAGGTAGCCACTCAGTTTATAAGATGTAATTGTCGTTAGGGTGGGAGCGTTGTTCTGGAATTGACATTGGTTAGGAAACTTTCCCACAGGTGATCATTCAGTCTGTGTCTTATCTTTTGAATTAAGAGCTCTCCCCCGTGGACCTGACCCTACAGCTGCTGCATTATGAGTGTCTCAACTTATAATTCAAACGAACTGAACTGAGATTATGTGGCTTCTCAGATTTTTCTTGTATTAAAATAATTGGGTGTGAAATATTTATTTTGAACAACGTAGACAATTAGTCACTCTCAGTACTGAACTGTGAAACGGCTTGTCTCAGTGTATACTTCTTTGGTCATGTTGATCTAATTTTCTCCTCAGAGATGTGCTTGACAATGCTTTGCCTTATAGCTAGTGTATATTTTAAACATGTGCTGAGCATAATTTTAGTTCCTTTGGGATCATCCTAGTTTTTATACCTTATCTGGCTCTGAGAAATCCGTTTAATTACAGCTATTTTGATATTTGGCCAAGTCACTAAAACCAGTGAACTCTCTCCCTGGGAAAACAGTAAACTTTTAATGGGCATACCAGTAAAAATGGAATTCTTCTGCAAACAGACACTTTTCCAGGATTGTTCTTGCAAATGCATAGAGAAGTTGGCAGCCTCTTGATACTTTTGGAGGGATTCTGGTGGGTACCAAATGGTGCATAGCTACTGTGTGCTTGGAAAATGTTAACGAGAGGCTCAGCTTTTCTGAATGTGTGTTTTGGCTTTTTGAGATAGCTTCCACGCAGGAAGAGCCTTCTTTTAAAACCACATGTAGACTCGGGACTTTCTCCAAGAGAAGTATTGTAAATATATCAAAGCTGATACGGTACTGCATTTCTTTATAGAAAGAAAAAAAGGAGTAGTTAATAAATAACATATAGTGTTTGAGTAGAGCCCACAAATTCAAAGAGATCATCTTTCTTTCTGGCCAGTTTATTACAAACATTTTATGTTCCCGTCCTGATTCTCTCTACCCCGCTTCCCTCCACATCGTCCTGTTTCATTTTATGGCCGCTTCACCTTGGGGCCACATTTCTCAAATGTACTTGACTATGAGAGTTTTCTGAGAAAAAGGAAATTCACAGAGCAGGAAGAGAAAGATAATCCTTATTTTGGTTTTTTCCCTCTTTTGATTGAATGTAGTCTTACAAAAAGCATTTTTTCTACCTCTGTGCTGGCGGGGGGCGGGGGGTGTGTTAAAAACAAAAGCAAACCCACTCACCAAACCCCTTTAAGTCGTGATTCTATAGGGGCCGGCCCCGTGGCATAGCGGTTAAGTGCTCATGCTTTGCTCCTGGTGGCCCAAGTTCGGATCCGGGTGCGCACTGACCCACCGCTTGTCAGGCCATGATGTGGCTGCGTCTCACGTAAAGTGGAGGAAGATGGGCATGGATGTTAGCTCAGGGCCAGTCTTCCTCAGCAAAAAGAGGAGGATTGGCACGGATGTTAGCTCAGGGCTGATCTTCCTCATACACACACAAAAAAGTCACGATTCTATAAATGTACATAATGATATTTTACAGAATTAAATGGGATGCTATTACAGAAATACTTCACACACGCATACACATATACACCCCACCTTAAAATCTTACACTGCGGGGGCCAGCCTGGTGGCATAGTGGTTAAATTTGAGCACTCTGCTTTGGTGGCTCAGAGTCCACAGCTTCGGATCCCGGGCGCAGACCTACATACCGCTCATTAAGCCATGCTGTTGTGGTGGCATCACACACACACACACACACACACAGACACACACACACAATCTTACACCACAGCATTTGGAGTTCCTGATCTATTTGAAGCATAAAATACCAGGAGAGGGACAGGCCCTGTGGCACAGCCGTTAAGTGCGTGCGTTCCACTTTGGCAGCCCGGGGTTCTCAGGTTCGGATCCCAGGCGTGCACTGACACACCGCTCATCAAGCCATGCTGTGGCGGGCACCCCATATATAAAGTAGAGGAAGATGGGCACGGATGTTAGCCCAGGGCCAGTCTTCCTCAGCAAAAAGAGGAAGATTGGCATCAGGTGTTAGCTCAGGGCTGATCTTCCTCACACACACACACGCGCGCGCACACACACACACACACACACACAAAATACCAGGAGAGACCTTAAAGTTAGTCCAGACTCACTTCAGAGGACAGAGGTAAGAGAAGTGACTTGCCCAGCTTCTGCCATCTGGTTAGTGTGGACAGCATGCTTCGGCTCCTGAGTTTTCTCTCGCTTCTTTTCTTGCTCCCCACACTTTGTTGCCGCCTCTGCCCTGGGCTGGAGGCCCCATGTTTTCCCTGAGCATCAGATGCCTCTCATGGTGCCTGCGGAGCAGCTGGGGTTTGAGGTCAGCAGCTAGTTCAGATCGTCTGTGCTACTGAAGGAGTGTGCCATAGGTAATGCAGAAAGCAGAAAATAAAGTACTTCTCTGTTTATTTATGTGTTTGATTGTCTGTAAATTCCCTGTTTGGCATAGAGTTTTGCCTCTTTTGCTTTAGAGAGCTCTGTATTTTCGAGATGGCATGCTCTGAGAGGTTGAGGCACTCAGGAGAAGAGAAGAAAGGCATGGCCACTAACATTCACTGAATGTCTTTGTGTGTCAGGCACTGGCTAGGTACTTCCACATAGCTTTTTAAATGAATGCTCCCCTCTACTGCATGAAAGGGATGTTGGAAATCCACACTGTAGGTGAGGATATTGAGGCATAGCCCTGGGATTGGATCCCAGTTTATCTGACTTCATATTCTTCCTCCTGGTTCTTTCTTGAGAGGGCACAGAGTGTAGAGCACATGTGCGTTTTACAAGCCATATGGAATTCTGAAGAGCCGCTCAGCTCTGACAGCTGTTTAAATTATCTGTGACACTGCATCCCGCCATTAGCATGGGTGATGGATTGTTGACAGTTCCCATCAGAAGAGGCTGGAGTCCCAGTCTGTGGAGCAGTGCTCACAGAGTCTTTCCAAAGTGCTAAGTAAGTATGAGTGAGACTTGGATTTGAATCATTATTGCTCGGCTAGAAAACATTTAAGATACTGTTAGGTGGCCTTTTTTTTTTAATACAACTTAGATGGAGCAGATCATTATTCTGTTTGCTTTGACGCAAAGAATGTGGGGACCTTTTCCATGTACCACAGTGCAGAAAATATATTTTGACTAATCTCCTGCTATTTATATTCATATTTCATTTGTACTGACTTTGCCCTTGAAAATATATTTCTTCATTCCTTATCTCATTTCATTGATATATATTTTATCTCTCTAGCCAATATTTGTACTCTTTGAAGTCATTGAGTTTATCTCTCATTTCTTTATTATCTTTCCTCAATTATTCAGGACAAAGTTCAACTCATTGGCCACACGGAAATGTTTATTAAGTAGTCATTTTTGTTGTGTCTTTTTCAAATGACTAGTTTAAAGATGAAGTATTATGCCAAATAGTTTTTGAGTTTTGTCTCCCAGTTTTATGTAGTAAGTTTTGTTTAGTTCATGCTACTGATTTTTTCTATTCTAATGTAACAAGTCTCTCTTGCTGCATTTTAATGCCAGCCATTTAGGAATATCTGATTCATGAAACTCTATCATGAGACAGATGTGACTGTGAAATGATTCTCTGCTGTTAGTATAAATGTAGGATGCTTTTGACTGTGGTGGATGGTTTTCCTGTTCTTATGTCTTTAGTTTTTGGCCATTGTGGAGTATATACAGACACCTTATTGTAGTTTCCTGTCAGTTTATATTATATATGGTTCATTGACTTATCCATTTTCTTCTACCAAGTATTTTTCCTATTCAAAGCAAAGAAAGAAAGGCATTTCCTCAGCAGGGCCAGAGCTGTAGAGGGAATTCCAGTAAGCATCTGTTTATCTTTTCTGTTCCTTCGCCACAAATTCTTCTCCTATCAGAAAAGAATCTCCTCGAGGCTACAGCAGGCTGACGTGCTCATGTAGAGTTTGGAGTATGAGGAAGTTGTTTGTCGCAAGGCTGGAAAGATCGATTGGAAGAGAGCTTGGAGGATCTTGAAAGTGTGGTTAGGATGTTTGGGCTCAAATTGATCTGCAACTGGGGAGGTGTTGGGGGGTTGGACCGGCAGAGTCGGGGGTGTGTGCTGGAGCTGGGGGTGCACGCTGGGCTGCTGCAGGAGTCCTGGTGACCTGTGAGGGGAGTCTCATCTGATGGACAGGAGAGGATGAAGAACTGCCCTGACCCCGGAACTGCCTGGAGATGGAGGCAAAGTGTAGGGAAGAGACAAATACGGCACTGGATGTTCGAGCCTGGGCACCTGTGATAGAGGGGGAGGGATAGGTTCGGAGCAAGTCGAGGGGAGTTTGGGTTTGATCTGACTGCTTTCTGGGGTGTCAGCAGGCTCTGTGAGAAATGTCCCATGAGCAGTTAGAAATCTGGAGCTCAAGAGAGAGGTCCTGGCTGGATATATAGATTAGGATTCAGCTCCTAGAGGTGACGACTTAAAACCCTGTGAAAGAATGACACTGTCAAAGAAGAGCACGCAGAGAGAGGAGGAAAGGCCAGGGGCACAGCCTTGTTATCTGCTTCGTTTGGGAGGTAAAATCAGACTTAGGAGACAGAGAAGGTGGCTCAGAAAAGGCTGTCAGAGGAGGCAATTAATTTCCCAAATGCCATGAAGCAGCGGGTGGGAGATGAGGGAGGGTTTTTAAACTTTATGTATATCAGATTGTGAGACTGGCAACAATTTGGAAAGTGACAATACCTCCTGCTGGCAGGAATGCTGGGAAAAGGCAGTCTTCCAGCGTTGCTGGTGGGAATAGCCACTGTGGAAAGAGTGCTGGCTGAGTCTATTAAGATGTAAAATGCACATAGCCTTTGACCCAGCAATTCCTCCCCTGGGCCTCCATCCCATAGAAATAAAAGCAGCTGTGTGTCATTTGTTTATACAAGAAAATCTATTGCAGCATTGTTTGTAATGGCGAAGAACTGGAAACAGAGTGGATGCTTTCAACAGGGGAATGGTTGGATGAAATGTGGCACAGCCAGCCATGCCTTGGGTTTCTGTACCACTTGACTTGGAAGGAGTCCCATGAGAAAAGAAGAGGCAAAGAATCTCGTATAATATGAGCTTGGTTTTGTAGAGTATACATAAAATGATAAAAAACCATCTTATGTATATGTTAATGCTGCTTGGGAGGAGAGAGGCTGGTGCTATGAGAGGAGGTGGGCGGGAGGTAAATAAAAAAAGACTGCTTACCAAATGCCTAAGGTAAAACATCATGGAAAATTCCCTCTGTGCGTACGTGTGCATAAACAGCTAGGGGAAGGACGTCACTAGAATGTTGCGGGTGAGCATCTCAGGGTATGGAGATGTAACTGATATTTTAGTTTCTTCCTTGTAACTTTTCTGTGTTGGTTGCAAATGAATGAGAAGAGGCCATTGGATTGGACACCTTTCAGGGAGCAATTGGGAAAGGAAGCCCCATGTCTCGCTGTCAGGAGTGGTGACAAAGTAGAGATAATGATTTTTCTTTAAAGAGATTTTGAGGGAAAATCTTTGGTGGCAAAAAAGAAAAATGAAATGGCGGCTTGAGAGAGTGACAGGGCCGAGGAAAGGCTTGTTCAATGCAGGGGAAATATGGGTGAGCTAGGACGTGCAGGAGGGAAATACACATTGGAAATGGAGAGGCTGAATGAAGATGCCCAGAGGGGTAGACGTGTCATCCAGCTGGGTCTCAGAGGAGCACAGGTGAGTGGCCTGGGTGGTGAGAACACGTCTTCTGAGGCAGGCAGGCAGGCCAGCTGAAGAGTCAGAAAGATTGTTTTTTTTTTGGTGAGGAAGATTGTCCCTGAGCTAACATCTGTGCCAATCTTCCTCTATTTTGTATGTGGGTCGCCACCACAGCTTGGCTTGGTGAGTGGTGTAAGTCCGTGCCTGGGATCCGAACCCGCGAACCTGGGGCCCCTGAATTGGAGCGCAAGAACTTAAGCACTGTGCCACCGGGCCTGCCCTGGGGATAGTGTTTTTAAAATAATACGAAAGGCAGAACTTTTGCCTGGGTACTACGGGGCTTTAGGGTGGCTTTGGATACATAGGTAGATGCAAAAATTTTGGAACAGCCTCTGTAGGGGATGTTAGAGAATTAATAACGTGTCAGGAAAGAGTGGGAAGCTGCAGAGAGGGCTGGTAAAGGTAGAGAACTAGAATTCCTAGTCTCCCCTCCACCCCCCATTCAGTAACACTTAAAGGCATCTGCAGGGGACTGGCCAGGCCAGGAGCAAGGGTGGAAAGATGGACTTTGGCATTTACTTCCAGTGGAAACTAATAAGGCTTATCCATGAAAATTAAGGGGGTGAGGAGCTTTAGCTTGGTAATGACGTCTTCGTGAAAATGATGGAGAGAGACCAGGGAGGTCAGAAGGGCCTCTGGGAAAGGGCTGAGGGACAGGCCCGATGGGGGAGATGGGCAGGGGATGGAATGGGACTGGGGAGTTGCAGTCTCTGAGAGTCTGAGATCTTGGGGCTGGAGCAGTGGCTTCAGGGTTTGATACAAGACCTTACTTCATATTATCTGTCCTAGAACATCACTGATGTCTTTTGTCCCTGCACAGACGAACTCCAAACTCAGCCTGACGTTTTTCTCTTTTTTGGCGAGGAAGACTCACCCTGAGCTAACATCCGGGCCTGTCTTGCTCTGTTTTGTATGTGGGTCACTCCCACAGCATGGCTGATGAGTGGTGTAGGTCCGCGCCCAGGTTCCAAACCTATGAACCCTGGGCCGCTGAAGTGGAGTGCCACGAACCTAATCACTACGCCATGGGGCCAGCCCTCAGCCTGGCTTTTAAAGCTCTCTCTTTAGGATTTCTCCTGAAACCTCTGGTTTGGCCTAATTAGTTTAGTCATCGCCCCTCAAAAAAAAAACACTCCTAGCCATTTTGCCTGTAGACCTGTGTGTCCAGGTCAGTAGCCACTAGCCACAAGTGGCCCGTGCACCTGAGATGTGCTGGAAGTGCAAAACACACACCAGGTTTAAAAACTCAGCGTGAGAAAACGAACGACCTCATTAATAATTTTTTATGTTGTTTACATGTTAAAATGGTAATGTTTTGGGTCTATTGGGTTAAAATATATTAAAATTAATTTCACCTTTTTTTAACTTTTTTCAACATAATTACTAGAAAATTTAAATTACATATGTGACTCACGTCTTATTTCTATTGGGTAGCACTGCTCTGGTCCTTTGTTAGTGTGGCTTCTCTCTGCTGGATGCCTTCCCAGTTCTCATCCTCTTATCCATATCTTATCTTTGTTTCAAGGGGGACATTAGTCTCTCTTCTCTTGTCTGTGACACACATATTGTCTTGCGTCTTCTCATTTATTCTAGCTTATGTTGGGAATGTCACAGGCTTGTATCTTTAGTGAAATCTGCTTGCAAGCATTTCTTATCTCCCTTTCCAGAAGATAAGATTGACATTGCCTTTACCAGATTGTAATCCCCTGGAAAGCAAGACTGATAAAATATGTGTAGTTTTTTCTTGGCTTCTGGCAATGTCTCTAGTACTGGGTTCTGTCCCTGACAGGAGCTCAAATGTTTGTTGAATGAATAAATGGATGATATATTTGCATCTCCTCTGGTCTTAGCAAAATGCACTTCAAAATTCAAATTAGCCATACAATACCGTTTTCTGTTTCTCAGGTGTCACTGAATCCTAGGGCAAGTGTGATATTTGAAATTGGCCAGACCTGAGATTGGATCTAGAATGATCATTTTTTTTTGCTGTTTGACCTTGGGCAAGTTATATAATTCTTTGCACCTTAGCGTCCTTGTTTGTAATTGAGATACTGATACTTACAAGAGCGCTTTGAGGAGAAGCCCTGGTCCTGTGCTCAGTAAATGTTCAATACATGCCAGGTCCCTTCTAGACCTGGGGAATTTTGTTTAGAATCTTGAGACCATGAGTGAAAGCTGACAGTGAATTTACATGGTGTTTCTTCTCTTGACCACTGGAAAACTTATTGATGGTACCATGCATTTTGGCCCTTGGTGATGTTCTGATGGTATTTTTGTTTGATTGCTTTGTGATAATTCCAAATAGTGGCAGTGTTGAGGATCCCTCCATCTCTGCTTAGGAGAACCCTTGAAGAAACACGTCTTAATGGCATCCCAGTTAGTAGGCGATTAATAAATATCTGCTAACTGAATAATGAATGGGTGGCTGTAAGGGAGAACGTGTGTCCAGAGGATTTTTTTTTAAAGAAAAATTAATTTCTTATGATTTATTGAATGAATGATAAAATGAAATGACAAATGAAATGAAATGAAAAATTAAGTAAATGAAATTAAATTTTAAAAATGAATGATTAAATGAAAGTCTCTTATGGGGAGAAGGTGGAAAATGGTGGAGGTGGACTTGGAAATTCCCCTGGGACCTCAGAGGTACCTTTTCTCCCCAAATATGGTTTTTTGTGGTGTGTTGGAAAGAACACTAGACTGATAGCTGGTTGACCTGACTTCTTGCCCATGGAGCCTGCTGGCCAGCTGTGTGGTCTCGGGGAAGTTACTTGACCTTTCTGAACCTCTGCTGCCTCATGTGCAGAGTGAGGGGGCAGATTAGGAAAGGCAGCGAACATGGCCCTGGAGGCCGATTCGGTCCTCCTTGCTGGCTACACTACTTCCATCTGTGCAGCCTTGCTCAAACTCCTCACCTTCCTTGACACTTTCCAAAGAGTGGGAGTGCAAGGGTGTTCCCTGTCCCTGTCAGAGGAGCCCTGAAGAAGCCATGGAAATCAGCTGCAGATCAGTGGATGATTGATAAATATTTGTTGGTTTGAAGAATGAAAGGCTAACTGCCAAGGTAGCTTTTGAAAATATTTTTATTTTAAAATCAGGCATATTGACGTATAATTTATGTACCATGAGCATCATCCTTTTTTTTTTAACTTAAAAATTTAATTGTGGTAAAATATACATAACATAAAATTTCCCATTTAAACCGTTATGAAGTGCACAGTTCACTGGCGTTAAGCACATTCACGTTGTGCAACCGTCACCATCGTCCATCTCCAGAACTCATTTCATTTTACAAAGCTGAAACTCTGTACCCATTAGACAGTAACTCCCCATTCCTCCTTCCCTCTAGCTGCTGGTAACCACCATTCTACTTTCTGTCTTATGAATTTGATTACTCTAGGTACCTCATTTAAGTGGAATCATACAGTATTTGTCTTTTTGTGACTGGCTCATTTCACTTAGCATGATATCCTCAAGATTCATCCGTGTTGTAGCATGTGTCAGAATTTCCTTCCTTTTTAAGGCTGGATAATATTCCATTGTGTATATATGCCACATCTTGTTTATTCCTTCATCCATACACGGACACCTGGATTTTTCCACCTTTTGGCTATTGTGATTGATGCTGCTGTGAACATGGGTGTACATATCTCTTCGAGGCAGTGCTTTCAATTCTTTTGGATATATACCCAGAAGTGGAATTGCTGGATCATATGGTAATTCTATTTTTAATTTTTTGAGGAATCACCATATTTTCCACAGTGGCTATACCATTTTACATTCCCACCAATGGTGCACAAGGGTTCCAATTTCTTTTCTTTTTTTATTGAAATATAATTGACATACTAGGGTTCCAGTTTCTTTACAATCTCACCAACACTTCTTATTTTCTGTTTTTTTTTTTTTTTTAATAATGTCAACTGAAATAAAGAGTCTAGGTAAAGGTTAATTAAAAGAGCTTACTTGATAATCAAGGTGAGGAATTCAAATCCTGGGAAACAGTCCAACAGAGTATTCTGAGGAACTGCTCTGAGGTCTACAGATCTGAGTATGGTTGTTTTTTGTTTGTTTGTTTGTTTGTTTGGTGAGGAAAATTCACTCTGAGCTAACATCTGTGCCAATATTCCTCTATTTTTTTTTGTATGTGGGTCGCCACCAGTGTGGCTTGACCAGTGGTGTAGGTCCACGCCCAGGATCCAAACCCACGAACCTGGGCTGCCGAAGTGGAGAGCGCTGGACTTAACCTCTGTGCCGTGGGGCCAGCCCATGAGTACAGTTTATATACCTTTTAACAAAGCAGTGTCTGTGCAGGAAAGGGCTTACACATCTCATAGTCATATGCTTCAAGGATAACAAGAACTTTTGGTATATGTCAGACACGGCTTGTAATGTTGGTGTTATCTATGTGTAGAGGAAGGCAAGGACCAGCGTCATCACCTTTTCCCTCAGTCTCTAAGAAATTTAGCTGGGAAATGTGAGAGCCAGGTGCCCTTTATCTCTTACTGTTGCTGATTCATCGTGCTGGTGTCTTTAGAATGAGACGAGGGGTTGCAAGGTTGTTCTAACACTGGCTTATGAGGCATGCATGGCTGCTTCACAGAACAGCATGAATTTCTTTACTGACTTGAAGCCTATTGAGCTTGCTTGCTAGATTCACCTGTTAGACCAGGGAGAGGGGTCCCAGTTTCGTTCACAATAGTAGCTATCCTAATAGGTGTGAGGTGGTTGTATAACCAGACTTAAAATAATAAAAATTTATGGGATCTAAGAACTATGAGAATCCTTTGATATCATCCATCCAATTGCCTCATTTAAATAGATAAGGAGAGCCAGCCCTGATGGCCTAGTGATTAAAGTTAGGTGTGCTCCGCTTTGGCAGCCCAGGTTTGCTTCCCTGTTGCAGAACCACACCACCTGTCCATCTGTTGCCATGCTGTGGCAGCGGCTCACATAAAAGAACTAGAATGGTTTACAATTAGGATATACAACCATGCAGTGGGGCTTTGAGGAGGAGAAAAATAAAAAAGAGGAAGATTGGCAACAGATGTTACCTCAGGGCGAATCTTTCCCTGCAAAGAAAAACCAAACAACAACAACAAAAAACAACTACTATGGTATAAAGAAAGGTAAGGAAACAGTTTCTGATAAGTTAAGTGACTTGACCATGTATCTTGTCATATAACTTGTCACGGTCAAAAAAGGATGAAAATTCAAGTCTCCCCACTCTTACAGTGCAGTCTGGTCATTCATTTGTTCATCACGCAACACACACATCAGTACTGTGTGAGGTGCAGGAGTTGGCAAAGATGGTTCAGATGAAGACCCATCTCTGACCTCCCGCCCCTTGCCATGGCTTCCCCCAAAGGTGCTCAGGATTGTTTAGCTGTCAGTGTAAGGAGCAACTAGTAGAATCGGCAGAGTCCCACTTGATAACTCTTCCTTTTACTTCGTTCCCCTGTTGTCTGGTCGATCCAAAGGAACTTAGGAAAATGAACTCGATGCTCTTGATGTAGCTCTCCAAGCTTGGTAATTTTCTGCAAAATCATTTGAGAAGAAAATAGAAATGAAATAAAACAAGGAGGAAGGTGCAGAGGTGCTGAGCTCTCTACCAATAGTTGTAGATGGCTTACCGTATTTAAAGGTGATTCCAGCGCTGGACATGCTGTGTGGACACGTGTGTCTGTTCAGTTCTTGGGGAGCTCATTTGCATTATCTCTGATAGGTTTAATGCCAGCGAGAGACCCATAAACAACCAGGACGCCTGAGTTGTGTTGGTACAGCTCTCACCTTGTAGGGAAATTGCCTGGGGCAATCTTGCAGAAGCAACGCAATGTCTATTGTTGTCAAATCCCTTGAGCTATGAGAAGTTAAGGCTTATTGAAGTTAGAGTATGGCTATTACTTAAGTATAGGCTCCCGTTAGTGGATGTCAGGACTGATGATGGCCTTCGGTAAAGCATCACGGGGCCTTGCTTGTGTCACGTTTGGTGGTTGGCTTTGCAGCTGTGGATGTGCACAAAGTGAATTCCTTTTCATATCCATCTTAGGTTTCCTCCTTTCTGGCTTCTGTTTTGAAAAAGTGGTTTTTCAAACTAGGGCATTGAGAGAGAAGGAGGAACCCAGTTTTCATTCTGTTTTTTTTTCCTGGCAAATGAATTTACTTTATTTTGAAAGCTGCAGTCCTTTCCTCTTTGTTCAAGTTGTCTGAATTTGACTTGGATTTACTTGCGACCACTTCAGGAAATGGACTTTGGAGGAAACTCTGAGCCGGGTGGGAATCTCAGCTATAGATGCTGTCTGTATCTTGGCATCCGGCTCTCTTTAAGCCAAGTCTCAGCTTGAAGCGAAATCCGAGATGCCAAACTCTGCCAAGACGCAGAGCGTTGAGGGGTCAATGCGAGGGGCTTTTATGACTATGGGCAAAAGGGTTCTTATGAAAATTTGCAGTGTGATAGCAGAGTTTGTCTTTCCATATCGAACCTCTATCCTTTTCAGCTACTTCTGTCCAAGTCTGCGTGTTCTGTGAACGGGATCTAATGTGGGCTGGAATTGTATATGTCTGTATGTTCTCTGCTACTTTTGCAGCCATGTTGTGTTATGTGGCATCCTGGCCTGACATCAGCTGTGAGTGAATGATCTTAAGTGGCCAAGCAGAGATGAAGAGATATTTGATGTTGGATAAAGGCAGATGTTACCCATCATCCTTTTGAGGCCTTCTCTTGTGGGGCAAGTTCTTATTTCTGTACACACTCAGCAATGATGAGACTTAACCAGGCTTCCTTGGAGGTGGAGCCCTTGTGAACATGAATATTTTTGTGCTTTTGTTTATATTTAGAAGTCCTAACTGAAGCCTTAGATTGCCGTGCTTAACCACTTACTGAGCCGCAGGTTTGCGTGTTAATTTCTCTGGTCCCCACTTTTCTTCATCTGAGAAGTGAAGGGATTGGAGAAAGTATTTCCAAGACTCTGCTTCTCAACAGTATCATCATCATCTTGTTGACTTTTTAGGACCTTGCCAGTGTCAGGAGCGATACCAGGCACTCTGTCAACATCTCATTTAAGCCCGCAGCTCTCCAGAACGGATTCCCTCCCAATCTGCAGAGAAGGACCCAGGCTCAGAGAAGGGTGTAGAACTGGGTTTTGACCCAGTCTCGTTCCAAAGCGCTTGTTCTTTGCACTGCACCATGTTGTTTCCACAACTTCATGATTCTGGGAAAAGTACTTATTGGCACTTCTCTCTGGTAAGAGAGAAGGAATTGGAGAACAAAAGTGAATTTTAAATCTGCTTTATGAGAATTGAAAGCAGTCTAGAATAACTGCTTTTCTAACTGTAAGATTTGAGTACCAATATCTGAACCAGAGATTGTAAGACCTGGCAGAAATGAAACAATATGATCTAATTTTTTTAATCTCATAGAATTGTCAGGCTACATATTTCCTGAAAGAAATTGTGCAATTTTTTTTTTTTTTTTGTGAGGAAGATTGGCCCTGAGCTAACATCCGTGCCCATCTTCCTCTATTTTGTATGTGGGACGCCGCCACAGCATGGCTTGATGAGTGGTGTGTAGGTTCGTGCCCGGGATCCAAACCTGCAAACCCAGGCCACCAAAGTGGAGCGTGCAAACTTAACCACTACACCACTGGGCTGGCCCCCATGCATTTTTTTTTCTGAGAGTGTCATAAAAGCTGGGTTGAGGAATTGTCTTTTGGTGGCCAATGGACAAGTTACCTTTGATTACTTTAATATTTTTGCTTTAGCGGAAAAGAAGATCCTCTTCCTAAATTGCTGTTCTATTTCGGTTCTCAGGGGCGGGACCTTGTGAGTTTGCTATTATAGTAGACTCAAACCTATATACAGAGACACTCAAATTAACTGTGGTGTAAATCCATGTCTTTAAAAAAAGAAAGCAATTACTACGTTTGCAAGCCAAGCTATAAAAAGTAAGTGAAATCGTAGGAGAGCCAAGACAGGATTTCATTTTACTAAGCAAATGGCCCTGACTTTCTTTTCCCTTTTGTGTCCTGCAGTGGTGAAGTGGGGAATGCATATGTTTCACAATTAGGATCATAGACATATCTATCGGTGGCTGAACTTTGGAGATCTGCATCATCATTCATCCTATAGATTCAGAGACGGATCTGAAAGGGTGACGTGCTCAGACACTCAGCTTGTACTTTATTAAATGTCATTTTAGTTATTGTGCATCTCATAGAACCTGTTTTTTATTTTTTTTAAAAGGAGGATGTTATTTTTTTAATTTAATGTGTACTCATACATGTTGTAATAATTTTTCATCAAAGTTAAAATTAATTTCCTTGAAAATATACATGTCTTTGACCACTGAAGCTAGACTAGTACCTGTCGATTACGTTTAGAAATTGATTTTCAGGGGCCGGCCTGGTGGTGTAGTTGTTAAGTTCACGCGCTCTGCTTTGGCGGCCTGGGGTTCACGGTTTCGGATCTCAGCTGAGGACCTACACACCGCTCATCAAGCCATGCTGTGGAAGCATCCCACATACAAAACAGAGGAGGATTGGCACAGATGTTAGCTCGGGGCCAATCTTCCTCACCAAAAAAAAAAAAAAAAGAAAAGAAAGAAAGAAATTGATTTTCACTACTCATACAGAAACGTATATGAGCACGTTCCCTCCACTCCTCCCATCTACCCCCTCGTCCCAAAGAAAAGAGGAAAGGGAAGAAAAACATTTGGAGCCTTCTGAAAAGTACTTGGACCTTTTGCTGTTGAGTGGCTGGAAGTAAGCCTCTTCTGGCAGTTCTGAGAACTAAGAACATCCAACTGGTCTACACATTTCTCAGTAATCCCATCTCAGAAATATAATAGACTTCTTTTTATAGTTCTTTCTTGCCCAGAGGTGCCTTGCAGCCCTGCTGGAACTCTGATAATGATAGGTTGGATTTCTATGTGGAAACATAAAAAAGCTTATATCCAGGCATTTTGCTGTGTCTTCTGAAAGTGCCATGTGGCTTTGGCTAGGTACTAGATGAAAAAGAACTTCTAAAGAGAGCAATATTTAAGACCTGGGTCAACTGTCACATCGTAAAATGCTGGGTAAGCTGTCACATGTAAAGGGAACAGTGTTCCCCTTCGGGACATGTTCAGAATTTCAAGTGATAAAAATCTTTATTTATCCCTCAGCAAATACAAATGATCTTGGCATCATTTCTGACATGCTTTCCTCAAGTTCTCCCCCAGGTTCCCATTAGGAATCATCCTTTTGCAATGGGAATGGAGCATTTCTCACTTATTTTTTTTTTTTCCCCTCACCATGTGGGTGGAATGTTTTAATGCTAAGCAGTTGCCTTTCTTTGCAAAATTCCCTGTGGTTAACCGCCTTGTTCTGAAGGGAACAGACCACTGCAGAACACTGAGGGAGGATGAGAAATGTTTTTGTAACAAAGAAGCTGTACGCTGGAGGTGGATGTATCCACGCAGCGGCTGGCTGGCTTTAGGGACTGACTCATCCGTGACTCAGATGGCAGCCTGTGTGGCCCTTGGCCCTGGTGCCAGCCTCTGGGAGTGTGGAGATGGTGCCTCGGCTCTCCCGTGAGAACTTGACAGTTAAAACATACGGCTGTGATGCTGGCTTGGTTCAAGTGTGGGCTCACCCTTGGTTAGGGACTCGGTGAGAAGCTATAAAAAGCTCACACATGCCTTTTGGCTTTGGCACCATATGTAATTTAGGAAAGCCTGGTGTCCTGCCGGTTTTACACACGGGTGAAACCGCGCAGCAAAACGATGGGTGGGAAAGAAAAAAACTTGGTTGTTCTCACATCAGCTGTTATATTGCCCATCTTTTCTCTACTTACTTGAAATGCCACCTTTATCATCTTCTGAATCTCCATATAACTTGTTTCTATTTCCAGACTGTGAATATTTCTGTTTGGTAGCAAACTGTTAAAATTATCGTAATTTGATAGAATATTTTGCTATCTGATAGGGCAAATACCCCCTTGTTCTTCTTTTTTTTTTTCTATCAAAATATTTTTCTTGGCTATTCTCTACTTGAGATTGCACTGAATGTATAGTAATCTTAGGAGAATCAGCCTCCTATTGATTTGAATTTTCTTGCCAAGGAACATAGAATGTCTCAGAATTTTCTAGGTCTTTTTTATGCCCTTCAGTAAAATTTTTATAGTTTTTAAATATAGATATTACAGATTATTTCTAGTTATTTAGTAATTTTTTTCCTTTTTCTTTTTTGTTTTTTTTTTTTTTTTTGCTAGGAAAGATTCACCCCGAGTCAACATCTATTGCCAATTTTCCTCTTTTTTTTTTTCCTCCCCAAGGCCCCCGTACGTAATAGTTGTATATTCCAGTTGTAGGTCCTTCTAGTTCTTCTGTGTGAGCTGCCACCACAGCATGGCTACTGACAGACGAGTGGTATGGTTCCACAACTGGGAACCGAACCCGGGCCACTGAAGTGGAGTGCACGGAACTTTAACCACTAGGCCATCAGGGCTGGCTCATTATTTAGTAATTTTTGCTGGTGATGGAAAAAGGATTTTTTCCCTTGATTTTTAAGTGGTTATTACTAATATGTAGAAGCCTACTTATTTTATATATTCATTATATGGTCCCCTTAGTGAACTTGCTTAATAATTCCAACAAGTTTTCAGTTGACTCTCTTTGATTTTCTAAGTTGGCATCATATCATCCATTAAAGTAGGAACAATATTCCATCCTCGTTTCTTGATTTTATTGCATTAGGGTTCATGAAATGAATTGGTAAGCTTTCCACCTTTTTCTATACTCAGGAACTATATATAACATTCTAATTTGCTGTTTTTTGAAACTTACATAGTTTTTACCCATAGAAGCAAGTGGGCTTGAAATTATGTTCATATTATTTTATGATAACTTTCTAAAATTGCAGTTTGAGGAAGGAGGGAGAGTGATCAGATGGCAGCTGGCGAGGGATGAAAGATCAAGGATGGGAAGTGAAGCAGGTCCTGATTAATAGGGAGAAGTTGAACATTTGGGAAGGAGATTAACTGATAAAGTAATGTTTTTCAGGAGCCTCTGGGAGATTGACCATAATACACAGGTAAAGAGATGACCCAGGAATACGAGGAGAGTGACATCTCTCCCCCTGCCACCCTCCATCCCGCCTCCCCTGGTGCAAGATCTTTGAATGTCATTAATCCACTTTGTGCAGAGGGGGAGACCCACTTTATTCCTCCTGGCCAAGTTGCGATGAATCTTAGGGCCTTGTTCCTAGAAAACAAGGAAGTGACTTGGGGTGTTAAAGTTAAAACTGAACTTCCTTCTGTTGGTAAGAACTTGATTTTAAGTCTTGTAATAGCTGGTCACGTTTTGTTACTTTCATCCCCTAAAGAGACTACGGTTGAGAAGGACGGCTAACTAAGGATTTGACCATGACTCTCTATAAGAAGGAATTAGTTGATGATCTCTACTTTTATCCTGCTTCCAAATCACAAGGCTCCTGGTATTGTTCACCCCACTGCTTAAGGGAGTGCCTGCTTAGGCGTTCAATGCTACTGGGAGTGCTTGCCAATCCGAGATTTTATCAGATTCCTCATGTGATTGTGGAAGGATGTTTTAGCTAATTTTCCCTCACTTCTGTGAAATAATACTAATTTGTAAATCTGGGAAGAAAGCTATTTTTCTATAAGGGTGGACATTAGATTTTGGATTATGCTGTTCACTATAAATGTTTTTGGAAAGTGTGGTCCTGAGTTTATGGCTCAACCAGGGAGATTCCATGGTTCCAGATAATGAGATTAACTCTCTCATTTTAGTGAGTTTACTCTGTTTAGATCGAGAGCTCTGCTGTCCCTTGTTAGAAGACCTGGAAAACAATAGGTAAGGAAATCTCTGGCATGGTAATGATGTCTTAATAGATTACCGTGAGATTTAATAATTTAAGAATGCATTCATGGTTGTGGTAAAATGCCTTCCCACGAGGGTCTTTGTCCTCCCTGTATTGTTATTTCTTTGTCATATATGGCTAAGAGTTTATGAAATTCCATACAATTGGTATTCACATGACACCTTCTAACATATTTAATCCTTTGACAATGTGCTGAAAATTCCAATGTGAAAATGCACATTTATACGTATTTCTCGTTGTTAATTGTTATCTGATTAAAGGTGTTACTTAGTTCTGTCAATTTCTTTGTTTTTAAAAGGCTCAATACATATGTGCATCTGTGTATGTTAGGTTGTGTAGTAGAATTAGTCAAGTCAAATCCACGTGAGTCTTTGTAAATGATTGTCACTCTTACTGATATTTTAAATATTTTTTTCTATTTTATAGTCTGTCTTCAGTTTTTTTTTTTATTGGTTGTCTCAAATTACAAAGGAGATTTTTTTTGTGTGTGTGTGAGGAAGATCAGCCCTGAGCTAACATCCCTGCTAATCCTCCTCTTTTTGCTGAGGAAGACTGGCTCTGAGCTAACATCTATTGCCAATCCTCCTCCTTTTTTTTCCTTCCCCAAAGCCCCAGTAGATAGTTGTATGTCATAGTTGCACATCCTTCTAGTTGCTGTACGTGGGACGCGGCCTCAGCATGGCCGGAGAAGCGGTGCGTCGGTGTGCGCCCGGGATCCGAACCCTGGCCGCCAGTAGTGGAGTGTGTGCACTTAACCTCTAAGCCACCGGACCGGCCCCAAATTACAAAGGAGATTTTGTTTGTTTTTGAAAATGAAGAGATGGTTCATCTGGACATTATCGTGCCTCTCTGGCCCTTTAAAACTAAACAAACTGCAGAATTTATATTTAAATCAAAGGAACTAAATGTATCAGGAGAGAGTTCTGTGTCATAGACTTAAAGATTAAAACATAACATTATTAGTTTGAATTATCTCATTCACTTTGCTTACTTTGGGGTAGAATCAAGAGTAACGAAAATTTCTGAGACTGAATATCGCATTGTATATTTAATTTGAGGGATTATGAAGTTATTTTAATTCATATTTTGAAGATGTATAGAGTGAGACCAGGGGCTATTAATCAAGGTAGAAAATTCACTGCTTCTGTAAATACTGGAGAAGACAGAAGAGCCTCTCAAAGTACAGAGTATACTTTATAGAATATAGAATATACTTTATAGAATATACTTTATAGCAGATAGAATAGAAGATCTGTGAGGGAAAAAACTGTGTCATTCAGGGAGAGAGGTTGCACTGATGTGAGAAAGGAAATTATGTTTAGGTTGGGCAATCTTCGCCATTTTGCCAAAATATTTTCCTCAGTGTTTCTGTGTGTTTTCTCCTTGTACATACACATGTCTTAAGCCTGTGTGAACCTGTTTGTCTGTGAACAGGAATTAAAGTTTGGAAAGATTACATTATATCTTTCCCCACATTATACCTTTTGCCACTACCCACTCACCATGCAGTACATGGAATGGACCACTCTGTGGGTTTACATTTGGAAAATACAGATGCTGATAGTAATCTATGTCATGTGTGGCATTAATCATTAAATCCTTGTCCATACAAGCAAAATTAAATGGAGAATTGATGCGTCTGCCAAAATAATTCAGGGAGAATCTTTTGAGGAGGATTAGGATTTGTTTTCTTCGTCTCTGCACTCTGTGCTTCTTTGGGACTCGGGGGATTTTTTTATTTTAAACATTTGTGTTGTATATAGACGAAAGGAATTTTTGGCACATAAATGAATCATCTCCCTTAATATTTTCTGTCTTTATGTTGGAAACAGCTATGCATTAAGTTATTGTAGTTGAAATTCCAGGACCACAGCTCATTTGAATTTCTTCTCTGTGTTGGCCACGTTGGTGCTCTTGCATTTGTGACTGTTATGCTGTGTCTTAACCACACATCGAGTCAAACTGGTTTTGATTTTCGTTGTTCCCAGGTCTTTCGGTTCTCTTCCTGGACATTGGGAATAGGCTAATACAGCTGGGTCCCCTTTTGAGTACATGTGTATTCACTGCAGGAGGGTGGCCTCAGGACCTCTGCATCTCTGCCCAAACCCTACTTGAATGCAGCCCGAAGAGACCACATGTTGTGTTGTTACCACTGGGCCGCTTCTGTGGTCTTTCAGGAGCCAGGGCTAAGTTTTATACTACCTAATTCCCTAAGAGCGGCTGGCTTCTCTCCCCAAGGCAACAGTTAAAAAGATAAAATATAGCCTTATGCTTTTGAGTGACATTATCTGTGGTCTATCATATCTGTGGCTTAAAAATATCCATTTTCTTTTACAATATTCCCAAATCTTATAATTGGTATAGCCCTTTGGTTCTGAAATCCAGAGTGGAAGGATAGTTCCTCAGGTTTAAGGAGAACAAAGAGGGTTAAGAATAGAAAGGCATAGCTTCTTAGTTAAAATAGGACTGTGCCAGATACGAGGTATACTCAGAAAAACAACTTTTGCCCAAGAGATAGTTCTTTCCTCCTCCTTGAAGCATCTTCTTCCATTGGCTTCTGAGCAAGCCCTTTTCTTTTGGCTTCTTTCTTTGCTCGTCATTTCTTTTCTGCTTCCCTCTGGATTCTCCTTACTCTTCCCACTGTCAAATGATGATGTCTCCCTAGGGTGCCATCCCAGGTCATCTTCGGTGGATAATCATATTTTTGCCCCTGCCTTCAACTACCGTTTATACATGCTCAGTATGGCCCAGTTAATACACCTCTGGTTGGGACCTCTGTTCTGAGTCCAGTGTTTTTAATTTCCAACTGGATGTCTTCATTTGGATATTTGCTACACTCCTGCAACCCTGTACATCAAAAAATCAAAGAAGTCTTTTTGCCTCAGAGTTGCTTCTCTTCATGGAGCTCCTGCCTCAGAGTATATGCTTGAGAGCCTGAGAGTCCCATGTTTGAATCTTGGCTTAGTTAGTTAACCTCTTTTTCCTGCCATATCACGTTGGCTAACACCTCTAGGCAAGGTTGACTTGTTTCTGGTCTTAGGTAGAAAGCATTCAGTTTTCACCGTTAAGTTAGCTGTAAATGTTTTTGTACATGCTTCTTATTATGAGCATCTTATTATTTTATAAATAAACACATCTTATTATTTATTTTGAAAGTAAAGTTTTAAAAATATTAGTGAATTATGAATCAATATTTTTAAATTGTTAGAGGATTACTACTGAAAAAGAACTAACACAAAAAATCCACTCTAAGGAAATTTAAAACTGTATTTCAATGAAATTGACGTGGGTCAAAGAAGCTGTCACAGCTTAAGAGGAAAAGGCAGAAATACGGTTTGGAGGAAATGAATCCATTGTTATATCTTGTTTAATCATGGTAGACGCTAATTCTTCATTTGCTGGATGGATGTGCAAGTGATGTGAATTTAATTTTGCTAACTTTTTATTTTTGGCATTAAATCTGTCTTCCTGTTATTTAACTAGTCCAGGAGATTCAGAATAATGTTGGGGTTTTGCAAATACTATCTTATTCCTGTGTGTATGTATAATGACCATCATTACTGGAACTGTAAGGTCTAAGCAATTTGGAATTTAATTTAGCCCCTTTTATTTGTTTAATTAGGAAAATTAAACCTGATTCATTCCCAGAAGAGGGCTCTGGAAAAGCCTGAAAGTTCTTGTCCTCATAACACTCATATCTTAATCAAAACATTATGAATCTTTTTAAGACAAATGACCACTAAGTGGACTGTGATTAATTCTGGGACAGCATCATACACACAGTCCTTGCTTGATTGATGTAAATGACCCTTGGGAGGCTGTGATGGTAACAAGGTTGTAACTTGTATCTTTTTTTTTTTTGAAATATGAAAATTTCTATAATTAGAATTTTTAATTTTGCTAGGACTCAGAGCTTGTGTTCAATGCTTCACTAACAATTATTGATCCTTTTTTTTGGTAAATCTGGGCAGGTTAAAGGAAGAAAGAAAATAACTGTCTACAGAGTGTGCATCATTTAGATCTGTTAGGTGGAAAGTTAAAGGAGATAATTAGAATTTTTTTTTTTTTTTTTGGTGAGGAAGATTGGCCCTGAGCTAACATCTGTTGCCAATCCTCTTCCTTTTGCTGAGGAAGATCAGCTCTGGGCTAACATCTGTGCCCATCTTCCTCCATTTTGTATGTGGGATGCCACCACAGCATGGCTTGATGAGTAGTCTAGGTCTGTGCCCAGGATCCGAGCCCAGGAACCCCGGGCTGCCAAAGCAGAGCACACAAACTTAACCACTACGCCACTAGGCCCGCCCCTAATTAATTAGAATTTTAAAGATGACTTAGCATGTAGTAGGCACTCAGCAGACATTTATTGACAGAATGTTGAATGAAAAAAAGGAGGAGGAGGGAAATGTCTTGTGTTGAAAGATATTATTCACTTCTTGTTTTTTTTCTCTTTTTCCTGCCTTATCACAAAAGTCCTTGTTAGCTCTAAAATTCTTAGAGTTTGGAAATCTAAAATTATGTGTTGTTAGGTTCAGGGCTTTAATAGCGGAGATTTGCCTTCATCCTTGGGCAAGACTCTCTATAACTCTTTGTATTCCTCCTCATCTAATTGTTACTTCACAGTGTTCCTATGCTATCCAAGAACATTCTTCCAAGCTGCCCTGGCAATCCCTTTGTAGTGTACTAGGAGGAGCATCATCTTTGGAATTAAATCTAATTCAAACCTTTTCTCCATTAAATACTTATTGTATGTATGCCCTTTAGTAAATTTTCTGAGCCTCAATTTTCTCATCCATAAAATGGGGGCAAGAAAATACCTACCTCAAATTTAGTTGTGAGCCTTGAATGATAGGAAGAGCATGGCAGCATATCCAGCATATAGTAGGTCCTAAGTAAATTGTGAATACGACCATCTTTCCTCTCCTGTGAGTCAAATAGCTCTGCAGTTATCTTTTTCAAATGATTAAGACTTTACAATTTTTCTATATCTCTATTGTCCTGAGAAAAATCACAGCCCACTCCTGTCACCCACCACTAAATGCTCTTTTCCCCTGCTGTTTGTAGGTCAGGGGAATAGTTTTCACTCTGTTCTTCAGAGTTCCTTCCTGAGTCCTTACTTTTTTGGCATCCGTTGCTGTTCTGCATCTTTATCTGAAGCTGTGATTGCCTGGGTCTTGGTTCTCTCTCCTGGTTTTGCAATACTTAGTTGACCCTAAGGAATTCTTTGTTTCTCCATTTTCGCCTTTGGGAACTAAAGAGGCGATCTCCTTCTTCAGTTATAGGAGAAAAGGGAGCTTGATTTGGAGAATTTCCTCTTTTGGTGAGTTGCTAAGTAAAGAGCACTTAAAAACCTTTTTATTGAAGAATAAAGGGCACAAATCAGAGTGTGGAGCTCAGCGAATTTTCCCAAAGTGAACACACCCCTGTAATAAGGATTATAGTAAATTTAAGAAAACTCTCTAGCTGCTCCAAGCTTTGTTAAGCTTTCTCGCTGCATCATCCTTCAGATTTCCCACCTGTTATGAGCAGCATTTCAGCACTCTGGTGCCCTCTGACCCACCATCTGCCAACAGGTTCTGTGTGGACTGGGTTCTGCCTGCCTGCCCTCCCTCACTTGTCCCTGAGATGGGAACCCTGAGCTTAAAGAGACTGGTTCTTTGTTCTCAATGCTGCCTGCGTTTGAGTAGATAGCAAAAAGGGAGACACAGAATGAATGTCATCTTTCCACTTTCCCTTCAACAGTCTTCCCTGGAGGCTTGCTGGATTTGGGATGCAGGATGCAGAGAAAACGCTGAGTGAAACACTGACCATTTGTATGTTTTCTTTCCTTTTTTCTCTCTCTGTGCAACAAAGTATTGAAGATATTGAGTAAATATAAGAAGCTAGTGTGAAAAACTCACGGTGCTTATGATTACGATTGAAAAACTTAACAGACTTTTAAGATGAAGAGTAAATGAGAGGGTTCTGAATCGGGGGAGGAAGGTTATATGGTTTATAGAGCAGAGGTCAGAAGGAAATGGACTTACATCAAGGCAGAAGGATTTAGGTTACGTTATGAAGAACTTCCTGCTGGAGGGGGGCTCTGATATATTGGAATGTACGGGTTGCTGCGAGTTTTTAGAGATCTCCTGGATAGATGGGGTAGTGTGTTTTCAGTAGCCACAGTCAAAGATTGGAGTTGACCTTCCTTTAATTCTAATTCTAAACTACGTTACTATGTAGTTGCTTAAATATGGTGAAAGATACCAGTACTTTTTACAGACATTTGTTTAATGAGAAGAGATGGATTATACAGGCATTCTGGCACAGATTAAGTATTTTTCTGAAGTGATATGCTTTTTTTTTTTAATAATTTTATTTATTTATTTTTTTCCCCCCAAAGCCCCAGTAGATAGTTGTATGTCATAGCTGCACATCCTTCTAGTTGCTGCATGTGGGACGCGGCCTCAGCATGGCTGGAGAAGCAGTGCGTCAGTGCGCGCCCGGGATCCGAACCCGGGCCGCCAGCAGCGGAGCGCGTGCACTCAACCACTAAGCCATGGGGCCGGCCCCAGAAGTGATATGCTTAATATTGTCAGACCAAAGGCATGAGTTCATATCCCAGCTTCACCACGTAGCAGGTGTGGGAGCACAAATAAAGGATTGTTGAGAGGATGTAGGAGATCATATATATGAAGAACTTTATAGATTGCAAGATGTTGTACACCAGAGCTGGCTGTTAGACTTCCCGTAGAATTTCTGTCTGTGTGTTGACCTCACATCTTCTCCAGCTCCCAGACCTCCTTGTCTTACTTGGGGCACTGGAGTAGAATTATCTTATTAGTATTCTGCTGTTTTTTGTAGTTTTCAGTGCTGTCTCCCTCCATGGGTAATGCTGGTTGAGATGAAGGGGGATCTCTGAGAGGTGGGGAGGTGTTGATTGTTTGAGAGTCAAGAAGGTTTTTGAAAAACTATAGACTTAGAAGGGGAGGCTAGAGGTAAAAAAGAACAACAAAAAGAAAAAAAAAAAAACCCCATAAACAGGCTGGGAGAGTCATCTCAGGTGTGGTGAGGGACAGGTGTCGTGCCAGCACCAAACAACACCCTGACCCCCTTGGGAGAGGTGAGAACAGCCTCCTGCCCCTCCCTGTCTTAGGACTGGACATCAGCATGCTTGTTTCTGGATAATAAATAATATTTCAAAGTCTAAAGTGGAAATTTACAAACTGGAATACCATCATTGTATCTTCATCATTGTTAAGAAAATTTTTAAAAGGAGAACCGTCTTTGTTATCTATTGCTGTATAACAGACACTTATTGTTACTCCAACACTTAGAGGCTTAAAACAACACACATTTATTCTTTTACAGCTTCTGTAGGTCAGGAATCTGGGCCCGGCATAGCCTCTGGTCAAGGTGTGTCATCAGTCCATCTGTTGGTGAGGGCTGCTGTCATCTCAGAGTTCAATTGGGGGAGGATCCGCTTCTAGGCTCACTCACATGACTGCTGGCAATTAGAGTCATATTTTAAATGATGTAGGAAATCTGTCTGCATTTAGAAATCCTGATGTAAAGTAGATAATAGTTTGTTATTTTACATAAATATGGGGTTTGATATTGAAATTTGCTCAAAGATGGATATACTTTTTTTTAAAACAAAGGAAAACCAAATTCATTAGAGAAACTTTTGAAAAGAACAAGATGAAGAGACATAGCAGATGATGTCTTAGTTAGTTCGGGCTGTTATAACAAAAATAACATAACTAAGTGCCTTAAACAACAAATATTTATTTCTCAGAGTTCTGGGGGCTGCAAAGTCCAAGATCAAGGCACCAGCAGTGAGGACTGCTTCCTGGTTCACAGACAATCATCTTCTCTCTGTGTCCTCATATGGCAGAAGGATGAGAGAGCTGTCTGGGGTCTCTTATAAGGGCACTAATCCCGTTCATGAGGGCTCCACTCTCATGACCTATTCACCGGCCAAAAGCACCACCTCCTAACACCATCACATTGGGGTTAGAATTTCAACATATGAATTTGGGGGGGTCACAAACATTCAGTCCATAACAGATGCTCAAAAAAGGCCCCTGCATTATACTTTTTACCCTAAAGTGTTGCTGTTTGCTTAGCATGTCACATTCATGGGCCTTGTGTTTGTGTATTGGGTACCCTAGGAGAGCAGAACCTAATGGTTTAAAACTTGGGCTCCTGAAATTCTGCAGTGCTGATTTGAATTCCAGCTCATCAATTCCCTACCTCTGTGATTTGGGGCAAACTACTTCAGCTATTTCAAACCTCAGTTTTTTTATCCATAGAAAGGGGCTAATAATTGTGTCCATAGCATTGTTATGAGAATTAATGAGACAATGTATTGTAAAGCATTGAATATGATGCTTGGAACACAATAAAATGTTTCTCCAAAGAAGATGTGCATAATGGCCAGTAAGCATGTAAATACATACTCAACATCACTAATCATTAGGGGAATGCAAATCAAAACCACAGTGAGATACCACCCACGCCCATCAGATGGCTATTACCAAAAAATCCCCCAAAACCAAAAACCAGAAAATAACAAATGTTGGCAAAGATGTAGAGAAATCAGAACCTTTGTGCATTGTTGGTGGGAATGTAAAATGGTGCAGCTGTCAGGAACAGTATGGTGGTTCATCAAAAGATTAAAAATAGAATTACCATATGATCCAGCAATTCCATTTCTGGGTATATATCTCAAATAATTGAAAGCAGGGATTCAAATAGGTATTGTATACCCATATTCGTAGCAGCGTTATTCACAATAGCCAAAATGCAGAAGCAACACTATTGTTCATGGAGAGATGAATGGATAAACAAAATGTGATATATACCAATAATGAAATATTATTTGCTGTTAAAAACAATGAAATTCTGACACATACTACAACATGGATGAATCTTGAAGACGTTATGCTAAGTGAGATAAGCCAGTCACAAAACAACAAATACAAACTGTATAATTCCACTTATATGAGGTACCTTGAGTAGTCAAACTTGTAGAGACAGAAAGTAGAAGGATGGTTACCAGAGGCTGGGGGGAAGGAGGAACAGGGTATTGTTTAATGGGTATAGAGTTTCAGTTTTGTACAACAATGTGAATGTGCTTAATGCCACTGAACTGTACACTTAACAATGGTTAAAATGGCAAATTTTATGTTATGTATATTTTACAATAATTAAATAAAAATCGTAAAAAAAAAAAAAAAGCCATGTCCCGCTGTGCACTCTTTTACCATGGGGAGTTAAATTAACATATACTGAATTTTCAACTTAAGAATAATGTTTTTGGTCAATCCCATGAGAAAATTTTGGTTGCCAGATTATGTTTTCATCACTTTTAGCAATAATCAAGCCCCCACCCCCCTTTTCTCTGCCCTCCTCTCAACCTGAGAAATAAGAAATGCCTCGAAGTCTTTCCTGGGCCACGTCTGGAAGGCAAAATCCTGGTGGTGTGATGGCATTCTGAGGAGTATGCTACTTTCTTTGTCCCCCCTGACATTTCCAGAAGCTGTTGGATAATGAGGTAAAGGCTGTAAGAAGTGGGGTGTAGCTCCAGGGGGATCCACATTTTATTGGACCTCAAGCTTACACAATTTGGGATTCTCTTTAAGAAAAAGAAAACGAAAAGATCTTTCTTCTGTAACCTCCATGAGAACACTTGTTCTGGAGCCAGCCCTGATGGTCTAGTGGTTCAAGTTTGGTGGCCTTACTGCTTTGGCAGCCCGGGGTTCGTTTCCCGGGCGTGGAACCACACCACGCATCTGTCAGCTGCCATGCTGTGGCAGTGGCTCACATAGAAGAACTAGAAGGACTTACAACTAACATATGCAACCATGCACTGGGGCTTTTGGGAGAGAGAAAAAAAGAGATAGATTGGCAACAGATGTTAGCTCAGGGTGAATCTTTCCCTGCAAAAAAAAAAAAAACACTTGTTGTGAACTCATTTTGGGGCCCTTCTCAGGATCTTATAAGGAGCCCTGAAGCTTAAGCTTCATCAGTTTATTGTAACTTGTCTCTATCCCAAAATGAAACGCAGAATAGAGTAGGGATGGCCTGTAGCAGACTGCTTACGTCCTCTGAGCTTTGTTCTCAGAAGCAAAAAGATTTGGAAAAATGTGTTACATTCAGAAGGCTGACAAGTAGCTAGAAAGCCCCTAGAAATGGAAAATGGTTTATGCAGTTTAAACTCACTCTAGTCCATGTTTAATTTAACCATTTTCCAAACTTCAATTTGTGCTGTAATTTAGTTATTACAAATGACCTTTGACCCAAATCAATTAACTTTGAATTTCTTGCTTGGACTGTTGCATTATAAAATTTTAAAGGCATTTTTTGAGAAATTGTATAAAATTTCCATGATAATTATGACCTCGAGGTTTTCTTGTGTCAAAAAAGATGGATAATCTTTTCTTTGTCTGGTAATGACTTTCTCATCTTTTTCCCTCGTCTGATTAGTCTTCAAATCTGTTTCCTTACTTTGATAAATACTTCATCCATCAGAGATTAGAATAGTCTCATTGCGTATGGGGATTCCTCAGTGTCACTCAGGCCTTTAATAGAGCTGTTAGGGAGCCTTTGTCATTAAGAGCATTGCTTAGTGACCAGATGGACTCATTGGAAGCAACTTGCAGAGTGTCAGGCAAGAAGACATTTAATGAGGCATAACGCATGTAAAGTAAGCAATAGTGGAGTCCTGATTTTCTTGTTGCTTTGCTTTACCTTCAGTAACAGGGTAATTTCTTTCTTTTTTTTTTTGTAGGAGAAATGGCACTTTCAGAAGTAAAACAATATGTATATACTTCATATCGTGAAAATGAAAGCAAAATTCAAAGAATGTGCTGCACTGTTTTTTGTGGCAGAATTTATTATAATGAGGGAGCGTGGTACTTCTAAAGCTGGATAGACGAAGGAGACTGCCATGCAGACTTTTCAACTTGGCCAAATTCCTTACGTTTCAGATGTAGATTTCAGTGTCCAGATTGCCCATTGTTCACAGGCCAATTGGGCACTGGGGTATATTTGCCAAATTCGTTTTCACTTCTTGGGCAAAGCTAGAATTTTAATTTAATCTAAATTAAAAGTGAAAAACCAGGTCTCTAAACCAATTAAACCCCATTATCATTCAAGTAGGGCTTTTATACTGTTTCCGGCCATTTGAATAACAGAAAATGATTGAAAGAATTCAGAGATTCTTTTTTTTTCCAGAGATTTGGGGAAAACTTTATAAAACTTGTTCATATTTGTGGTGAATTGAAGGCTCTTCTGCTTATTTTAGACCCTGGAAAGATGAAATTAAAAGAGTTCAAAATCTGTTCTTCAAAGTGTGGCAATGATAAGTTCAACCATAAGTTTGAATTTAGCCAAATTATTTTTGGCTTGATCCATACTCACTCCAAAGAAAAAGGGTGTGGTGGAAAAAAATGGTATTGAGAATGAATAAAACAAGGAGGAATTTTGTGTTGACCCAAGTTTCTGAGTGTGATTGGTGGAAGAAGGAAGAATTTAAAAAGAGAATAATGCCAGATAAAAAACAGTTTGCATGTTCATTTCACAGCTTTGATTTGCTCCTTTTTTCAGATGAGCGCCTTAAATTTATGAACTTCCTTACCAGTGAATACTTGGTATAGAAACACTGTTCAGTCTAAATTCTTAAAACACTTTAATTAAAATATGAACAATAAGGTTTGTTTTAAAATGACCCACTCATATTTTTTCCTTCTTCATCTGAGGTATTCACTTTGCCAGTGCGATGTGAGCCCCAATTAGCTCAGTTTGGAAATTTTTATTTTTAGCATGAGAGGAAAATAAGTGGTGTGCTGGCACTAACTTGCTTTCAAGTAAATTAACAAATAGTCTCAGCTGAAACAATTTTGTATTGGAATTTGTTCCCTCACACTGTAAGATTGGCCAGAAGCCAGTGTTACAGCTTTTTTCTACTTTTCCCTGGAGTTTTTATCTACAGTGTTGTTAGCTCTGGGAGAGGAAAGCCTTTTCCTGTGGCCTCCCGGTGGGTGTGGGCTCTGGCGATGCTGTAGGCTGTGTGGGCTCCCGCACCGGTCTGTTTCAGGCAGCTGCCCTCCCCTGCCCGCCCTTCCCAGGCTTGACATGCTGTGGGTATGTGACTCCCCAAGTCCATCCCTTAGAGGTTGCCTCCCTAGCAGGCTGAAATTTGCAAGCAGGAGTCCATTGGTCAACCTGTTTTAGCAGGGCACTTCAGGATGTCACTGACCCTTTTAGCTCTCTTGTCTCTCAGTTACTTTAGTATAGAATTGTAACAGTAATAATTACATTTTATGATCACCTACTAAGTGCCGGGTGCTGTATCCAGGTTCTTCACTTGTACTATTTTATTTCTGCCCCATAACATTCTGGGGAAGCATTATTATCTCCATTATATGGGTAAGGAAGGTGAGACTCGGAGTCACATGGATGGAGAGAGGCAGAAAGTGGATTTAAAACCAGGTTCTGCTGACTGCTGTTCCCCACGCCTTCTGCTGCCTTCCAGAGCTAGAGGGGTTTTAGACATCTTCTTGTCCAGTGGTTCTCAGCACTGCCTACACATCAGAGTCATCGTGGAGTTTAAAGTGAAGATTCCCGTGTTCTCATCCCAGGCTAGCTAGTCAGAATCTCTGGGGAGGTGGGGTACAGGCCTCCTATGTTTTAGGAGCTCCCCAAGTGATTCTGCTGTGCAGCCGGGGGCCTCCCACTGGTGTAGTTCAACTCCCTCAGTTTTCAGAAGAATCTGAGGCCTAGCAGTTTCTTCTGTGTCAGTCAGCTAGTTAGTCACCAGCCGGACTTGACCCTAGATCTTCTGACAGGCCCTTGGTCTCTTCTTATTATTCTTATTCCAAATCCTGACAATGGAGTCTGGATACAAGAAATATCACATGAGGGGCCGGCCCTGTGGCTTAGCAGTTGAGTGTGCGTGCTCCGCTACTGGCGGCCCGGGTTTGGATCCTGGGGGTGCACTGACGCACCGCTTGTCCGGCCATGCTGAGGCCACGTCCCACATACAGCAACTAGAAGGATGTGCAACTATGACATACAACTATCTACTGGGGCTTTGGGGGAAAAAAATAAATAAATAAAAAATTATAAAAAAAAAATAATAAAAAATAAAAAAATAAAAGAGAGGAGAAATCTCTTTAAAAAAAAAAAAAAAGAAATATCACATGAGAGACTTCTTAGCCTAGAGAGTGTATGCCATGTCGTTGAGGGGCATGGCTTAGTTTTGGAGGATTACAGAGTATCCGATGGTTGTAATATGGTCTTGTGAATATTGGCTGAAATACTAATATGTAATAGTAAACGTAGAGCGTGCCTTGAATTATAGCCACCTCTTAGTCTGTTCTGGCTGCTATAACAAAATATCATAGACTGGGTGGCTTAAACAACAAACATTTATTTCTCAGAGTTCTGGAGGCTAGAAGTCCAAGATCAGGATGCCAGCAGGTCTGGTATCTGGTGAGAGCCTCTTCCTGGTTCTTAGAGGGCTGCCTTCTTGCTGTGCCCTCACTTGGTGGAGAGAGAGGGAGAGCACGCTCTCTGGTCTCTCTGGTCTCTTATAAGGGCACTAATCCCATCATGGGGGCCCCACCTCATGACCTCATTTAACCCTAATCATTTCCAAAAGGCCCCCACCTCCTAATACATCACACTGGAGGGGGGTAGGGTTTCTGCGTATGAATTTTGGGGAGACACAAACATTCAGTCGCTAATAATCCCTACATATAAACGCAAGTATAATGCTGCCAGTAGCAGTTTAGGCTTGTATGACTGTTCTTGCTTGCTAGATTGTTTGCATATGTATTATTGTCAACATAGCCAGGGCGAGTGTGAGAAGGTGGTCCTGTGACTATCTCCATTTTCCAGAGGAGACAGATATAAAAGGTTACGTATCCTGCACAGTCACACGAATTATTCCTAGAGCCAAGACCAGAAGCGAGGTGTTTTCATTCATGATTTGGTTCTCTTGCCACTGAACCACACAACCATCTTCCATTTCTAAAGTGCGTGATACCACCATGTTGCAGAGACCTTCCGGGTGAGAAGAACATGGGTGAGGATGCATTCATATACCTGGGCTGTTTTTCGTTCATCCACCTGAATGCTGGTTGGGCCCTTTCAGCTTGGTGGCTCATGTTTTTGGTCACCGGGGGGAGACTTTCTTCAATGCTTTGATTCTCCCTCTCCCCTTACGATTCTCCCTCTCCCCTTACTGTCTTGGTTAGCTGCTTCTGAAACTCATCTTGGATCGATGTTGGACTTCTGGATATATTATCCCCATCTCTTAACTTTTTGTTTTGCTCTGTGGTGTTTTTCAATATTATCTTTCAGCTCACAGCCTTGGTACTTAGCAGGTTCATTTTGTTTCTCAAGTCCATTGAAGTTTCTTTTCAGCAATCATTTTCAAGTTTCTTTTTCTTTTTCTGTTATTGAGAGCTCTTTTTCTCTGATTGCTTTTTTTTCTTAGCAGCCTGGTCTTGCTTTATGGACACAATATTATTTCAAATCTGTCTTTCAAGTAAATAGAATTTTTTTTTTAAGTTTTTTTCTATCCCACAAATTATGTTTCCTCTGGGGCCAGGGGTTCTGTTTGATCTTTTTGGCCCTTTTCTTTCATATTTGGGGTTTTCCTCAAATAACTTGTGATCCTCGGTTATTGGTTTGCTTTAATGAATTAAGAACCCCATTGATAAGCTGGGAGGGTTGGCTTTGAACTTCTCTGTGGCTGTAGAGACAGCTTTCAAAATAGGCCTTCTGTCAGCAGATGGCACACCCTCCTTCCCTCTGTAATTGTCAAAGAAGGGACGGTGGTGCCTCTAAGTGCATCCTCCACCTTTGGGGAGCTGCTTCCTGGTGCAGAGGTTCCCAACTACCTTTAACTCTTCTCCAACATGCACCCCGGGATTTCCCCCAGGCATGGTGCCTGTTTTCTTGGTTTTAGCCAGTGAGTCCAACCCTCTGCTGCAGCTCCCAGCCTTACAGGTTCTGTTGTGGGAAAGAAGAGGGGAGGGAGGTCGCTGGGGAAGGGTGTGGAGGGCTCAGCCCTCTGCATTTAGTTCTTCACTCCATCTCCCTGTGACTGCCCTGGGCCCTCTCCAGCCCCCCTTTATCTTTGACTCTCTGCCAGGACTCTAGTGGAAGGAGAGCTCTCACCTCCTGTGACGTGTCCAGCATTGCTGTTTGTCTTTTCTTTCTTTCCTTAAAAGAATGTTTTCCCCTGTTATTCTAGCAGTACCCTGGGAGGGAGGCAGCCTCTTTGCTCTGTCCGCAGTCTAGAGCTGGAAGGCAGATAGACTTGGAGAATTTGAGTGCGAGGAATCTGCTCACATATTGTTCTCCAGTGTTTCCGCCCCTCTGGGAGCTTCCCGTTGATCCCCGTGCCTCTCCTCGGGGTGGGAGATGCGGGAACCGTTACTACCCACAGCATAGTCCCCTCTTCTGTGTGGCAGCCACTCTTCTACTAGATTGCTGCTACTGCTGGAATTTTGATTTGTTACTGTGCTTGTAAATTCAATGTGAGATGAGCGTTGGCAGTAGGAATTATAGGAGTCTGTGAAATGCATCCATGGAGATATTTTTAGATTGGTGAAGGTGCATATGTTTGGGGTGAGGAATGGAGAAGTAAAGCGTTGAGATGGGTCCTAAGATTTATATTGGGTCTGGGGTCAGGATACACATCTTCACTTCTCCATTTTTTTTCCACCCGCCTCTTCCCACGTACTGTTTGTCCCTCTCAGCTCTTCCTTGTTCCAGATTCATCCAGGAGGCAGCAGTTGCTGGATGTCCAGCCCCCGAAGGTCTTGTATCCTAAACCCTGAGCTTAGTGAGGAAAAGAAATCCTAATGCCACACCACCTCCCATTTATTCTCAGCTTTCTCCTTCTGTCTTTCCACAAACCTCTGGAGAAGCCCGTTGAGATCTGAAACACACGGTGTGAAGAGAGTGGTTAAAGAAAGCACTTTCCCTTCTAAGGCAGCCAGTAGGGACGTGGATTCTCCCACAGTGCTTGCTCTCCATTCTGTCTCAGCGAGGAAAGCAAAAGCGACGCACAGGTGACCGTTGTAAGTAAATAGAAATGCAGCTTTAGGCTCTGATAGTGCCAATCACTGAGTCACGTAGAGCTGAATGGTCAACACCGGTGGAAAGCTGGCTCAGCCGGGGTAATTCCAAAATTCTGATTTTAGGATTTGCTGCCGACCCTTGTAATGAGAGAGATCCTTTGGAGCAGACCATTCACAGAGCAGAAAACAGCAAATGAATAAAGAAGGCTGCAAGGAGAAATGTGGCCGTGAAAGGAAGAGGAAGGAGGAAGAGAAGGAGGAATGGAGGGCAGGTGTGTTCTGGGATAAAGTAGGAAAAAGGCCCGTGTGGCAGGGTTGGAGGCGTGAGGATGAGGGAGCTGGAGCTGGCAAGGAAGACCGAGGAAGGCCCTGGTGTCTTTGGGAAGGGAGCATAACGACTGTGGGAGAGTTTTGGCTGAAATGCTCTGGAATATTTTTATAGCATGGTAAATGGCACAGCAAACAAACAGACTCAGGGCAAGCTGGAACAGAAAGAGATCTCGAAATCCCCGATCCACTTGTTGAAAGGAACATGGTGCCCTGTTGCAGCACAAAACTAGAAGCTGCGTTAGAATTCTGACCTGGCTGCCAGATGCGCCTGTGAACTCGGAACAAGTCTTTGCATCACTTTGGCCTCCGGAGATTCTGTGAGTGCTGTGATAATTGTTAAATTTGCTGTGGCTGGAAATTTGCTGTGACTTTTCTTGCAGCTAAGTCTTGGCATGTCTGTTGTGTTAGCAGCAAGTAACCTTGTCCTGAGTGTACATTTTAACAGCCTGTTCTAACCTCCAGTTTTGTAATTAGTTCACTTATCAGAATAGTTTTGATTTGAAATAATACCAGTCCTTAAAAAAGAGCATTAATTTTACAAAAATTGGTATCAATGTTCGGTTGGAAAGGAAATTAGAAAAATCGACTTCAGGGTAAGCAAGATCCTTTCATTTAAAATTTTCTTTTTAGATTACAAAAAGTTCTGCTTTGTCTGAAAAAGAATGTGCTGGTTATAAGGAAAAATGTGTTTGCTTTTTTTTGTTGTTATTGTTGAGGAAGATTCGCCCTAAGATAATATCTGTTGCCAATCTTCCTTTTTTTTGCTTGAGGAAGATTAGCTCTGAGCTTACATCTGTTGCCAATCTTTCACTACTTTATTTGTGGGTTACTGCCACAGTATGGCTGCTGGTGAGTGGTGTAGGTCCACACCCAGAATCCGAACCTGCAAATTCAGGCTGCTGAAGCTGAATGCACCGAAATTAACCACTACGCCATGGGGCCAGCCCCTGTGTTTTCAATATATATCATGATAAGAGAAATAGCACCATGAGGAGTGTTTTATTTGGGTAAAAGCTGAATAGTTTTTGGATAGTTTTAGCAACAACTTTCTCACCTCACTACTTACCCTCTCTCTAACTGAAGCAAATGGTCTCCAATAGAAAATAAGAAGACTGGAGATTTTGGATGCCAAAGACAAAGTCTGGACAGAAGATCCCAACAAAGGTACAGGGACACAGTGGAAAGGGAGAGCTGTATAGAGGGCCTGCACGCCCCCCCCCCCCCAGTAGACCTGACTTAGACCTCTCCATTGGTGACAGTGATGGAGCACATGTTAAGTGCTGGTTTGTTATTTTTAATCCTTTTAACCATTCAAGTTAGGTTTTATTCTCCACATTTATTTTCCTTAGAGAAGGAAAGAATCTTACTAACTTGCCCAAGGGCAAAAATGCGCTATTAATAATGAGTAAGCCAGAATGGAGACCCAACTCCACCTGGTTCCAAAGCATGCATTCTTTCTACTGAACCATTGTGTTTCCTGTAAGTCTACTGGCAAGATATTTTTGGCCTAAAATGCCCTCTTTTCAGCTGTGGTTCTTTTCTATCAAATGACTTATGAAATCTCACCTCTTTCAAAGACTTTGGCAAACGGATTTAAAATGAGGTGGTAATTTCCTCCATGCTGTTCTATTTAAAGATGCAGCTCCCACAGCTCGTTTAGCATTGCCACCATGGAAAGTAGATTTACTTTTTAACTTGTTGCCTGTGGTTTGTGTGGGGAGGAAGGAGACAGTGTGGAAGAGGGGAAGAGGGGCATGCGAGAAGAATGTGGTTAACCATTTAGTGCTCCTATACATAATATATTAAGATGCAAAAAATGCAGAATATAATTTAAACCCCTCTGTCTATTATGGTGATTTTACTTGTATTATTTTACTTGTACCATAAAAATAATAATACCAGTGATTGATTTATAGTGCAGGCAGCAAAATAATATTTCATGTTAATGTGCCATTTGAAATGACATACAAGTTGCTTGATCTATTGATTAGTCATAGACAGAACTTTTAAATATTCTAATTATCCCTTGATTATGCTTAATAAACGCTGAACTTTTGAAAGATTATGAAATTGATAGTGTAATATGCAACAGGAAAATCTCTATTCTCCATGATCTGATTAGCCATAAATTCTATGATAGAAATAAATCTTAGGAAAATATCCTGTAAGTTCCATAAGTGCCAGGACCATGTTTGTTTTCTTGACTATTGTAAATTTGACATCTAGCAGAATTATGTTATTAGTATTTGCTGAATTATTAACAGGTATTTGTTGAATGAATGTGTATATAAATGAATGAAATTTATTTCTAAAAGCAAAACCCAGAGTATATCCTGATATTATTGCAAGTTCCTCAATCTTCTGTGCCTTTTATGGTATAATAGAAGAAAAGTAGGTTATTACCATGACATTGGGCATACAAAGTATTGAAACATTAAGGAAACATTATTTACATTTAGAAAGCTCAGATGATAAGAATGCAATATACTTATCAAGATATTGCTCTAAGGAATGTATATGGAGAGAGAGAGAGAGAGGAAAAGGAAGCAAATATGGTAAGATGTCGACACTTGGAGAAACTGGATGTCAAGATGAGGGGGATATGGGAGATCTTAAAACTATTCTTGCAACTTTTAGGAAGGCTTGGAACTATTTCAAAATAATTACTACAAAAGCATATTCCTATATATTTTGCCATCAGTGAAATACTGACAAGTTTAACAGTATTTACAGATTAAAAAATGATTATCATCTTTCTCAATGACTTAGAAACAAGGGGAATTCATTTCTCTTTGAAAGTTAAATTATAAAAGAGTTCATAATGGATCAGAGCAGAGATGGGCAGAATCACCTGATAGAGACAGAAAAGCCTGTAAGATCTGAGTGTATAATGTAACACTGTTACTACGGGTAATGAACTTGGAACATTTATGTTTCATTGGCCAGGAATTGTGGGGGAGGTTGGGTATATTGTATCAGGTCTTTTAGTCTGATGGCATTAAAATTTCATTTTATCCAGCTAACCCGCCTTTTTTTTGTGTCCAAGTTGAGCAAACACCCTCCTGAATACAATTTGTCATCCCCTGTATATCCGCTGTGCAGGTCATGCTGCTGCAAATAGCCTGGTGTGCTGGAGAGTTAGATTTTTCATCCTCAGTTAAAAGGCTGTCGGTCTCTGTGAGCTTGTTGATGTGCGTCTTCCCCTGGGAGGCACTCCCACGCTGTGCACTGATGTGATTCCTCCTCTGATCCTTCTCACCTTCTAAGCTACAGCCATGCTCTGGTCTGTGGGGAATTCACTGAGATGATGGGGTCCAAGGAGGCCTCTTGGGTGAAAGCCAGTTGGCCTTCCCTGATGATATTCTGATTTTATTGCTCACATATTCCTTTTAACTTAAACAACCAAGACTTAGCATTCAAGGAAAAAAAGTTAGTAGCTGAGTAATGAATGTAGATAGTATTCAAATCCACCAATTTCCCTCTTTTCATCAGCTTAGTGCTGTCTGTGGATAGTAGGAAGCTAATAAATTAACTTAAAAACTGGTCTTGGACAGGTGAAATCACAGGGACAAACAGAAACAACATGAGATTCCCACAGGAAAACAATTTTCTCTGAAGATGAGCTCATGGTCATAAATTACAAACAACGTGAAGAAAGAATCCACTCTGAAGAGGCAAAAAAAATAACAATCAGGAGTATTTGTACTCTGAGAACTGATACTAAAGAAGTCTGAAAGGAATTATGGAATAAGTATGTTATTACTAATTAAGGTTAAGAATAAAAATAATAGTACACTATGAAATGAGAATAGAAATATTTGAAAAGGAACCAAATAGAACTTGTAGAAATACAATGTACTTGCAATTAGAAACTCAGTAGACAGTTAATAGCAGATTAGACAAAGCTGAAGAGAGAACTAGTGAATGTAAGGAGTGAGCTGAGATAATTACCCAAAATGTAGCAGAGAATGATAAAGAGATTGGAAACATGCAAGAGATTCAGAGACATGCAGGATAGAATGAAAAGGTCCAATATGTCTAATAGAGACTAGAAGAATAGAATAAAGTTGGAAAGAGCCAATATTCAAAAACATATTAGCAGATAATCTTTTCAGAACTGATGAAGGACACATCCTTGTATTGGGAGAATTACACTGAATCAGGGGCAGGAAATTCAAAAGCAAAGCCACATATAAGTTATATGAAACTGTAGAACTCCAGAGTTGAAGAGGAACATTTTAAGAGAATCAGGTAGAAAAGATAGATTATCTACAAAGACATAGTGGTTCTACTGATAATAGAATTCTCACTTGCAATAAGAGAGTGCAGAAGAGGATGTGAGGGCGATCTGGCTGCGACATCTGATACCCCATCGATCACCAGGGTTGATTCAGCTGACCTGGCTGGCTGGGTGGGTGTCCCCTCCCTCACTGCTCCACATGCGTCCCTCCCACAGCTGTGCACTCGGTCAAAGAGGACGAGCTTCCCAGATAGAGGAGGACTGTTGTTTGGTCAAGGGTATATGAATAGCTGTGCTCCCCTGCTAGAACTTCCAAACAAACTCTCAAGAGAGGGCAGAAGATAATGGAATAATACTTTCAACTTCCACGTCCATATCTCTACCCATTTAAATTGTCACTCAAGAGTGAGAGCAAGATATTTTCAAACTCACAGAGGAAGAGAGGGATTACCACCCATAAACGTAAAGGAAAGAATTGAAATCAAAAGGAAGAAATGGAATGCAAGAAGCCATGATGAGCAAAGACTTTGGGAAACATGTATACATTTTTATAGGCATCAGATTGTGAAAAAAACCAACCAAACAACAACAGCAAAATTGACTAATTTTGAGGTGATTAAAACAATTTGGATCTAAAATACTGGACAACAATAACATGGAAGATGGGAATGGAGATACTGGAGCTAAAATGTTTCAAGGTCCATGTATTGTTTAGAGGAGGATTGTTCCTGTGGTTTGCATTTTTTTAAAGCTATTACTGTCACTTGGTGCTAAATAATGCTTAGAGACAATCTCAGAAATGTAAGTTAGGTGGGAGAGAAAAAGGAAATCGGGAAGTTACTTGGTAGTGCCATACCATGTGTATTCATAGGAATAAAAGGATTCCCTTTTTTGTTTTGTTTTGTTTTTGCAGGGAAGGATTCGCCCTGAGCTAACATCTGTTGCTAATCTTTCCTCTTTTTTTTTTTTTTCTTCCCAAAGCCCCAGTACATATTTGTATATTCTAGTTGTAAGTCCTTCTAGTTCTCCTATGTGAGCCTCCACCACAGCATGGCTACTGATGGACGGATGGTGTGGTTCCACGACTGGGAAGTGACCCTGGGCTGCTGAAGTGGAGAGCGTAGAACTTTAATCACTAGACCATCAGGGCTGGCTCAAGGATTTCTAGTCTATATAAGAACAAAGCTTTAAAAATGTGTATTGGAATTGTGATATAAAGCATCTCCTGTGGTATTAGTCAATAAGGTACTTGAGATTGTGTACATGTGTTGTAAAGTGCTGTTTCAGAAAGCTTTGGAAGACCGCAGAGCGTTTGTGTTAGCTTTCATGACATTTGTAAGAGAGAAGGCAGGGATGTTCGTCTTACAGTCTATAATTTAATTAAAGACATTGGTTTAATTGTTATGGTCTGTGTACATATTGAGGAAATATAATGTTGAATGTTATTTTTCGTAGTTTTGTACGTGAGGTGGACGAGAACATCTTGTGGTTGCAGGAAGCTCTGGAACAGGATTGTTGGCTGTGGAATAGCAACGTGTGGCCATTCCCTTCACCTGGGGAGTCATTATTTGGGTGTGTTTTGTGTTAGAAGAGATTTGTCTGGATCTCTGACCATTCCAGAACATATTTCAGTAGAATAAAAAAGAAATGTGTCTTTCTGGGCTGTGTATATTTTTTAAGCTCTGGCTTATTCCTTTTGTGGCACATGCTAAAATCGAAGTACCATCCTGTAACAGCAGCTTAAAGATTCCAAGTTTCTCTCATGCGTCAGAAATATTATCGTATTTCTGTGCAAAAGTTTTCCAAAGAAAACTAACAAGGACATGCTAATTACCCATGAAGTGCCTGAGGGATCAGTTTTAGGAAGCAAGGTTATATAAGATCGAATTAATATATTTTAGTATCATGTTACATCTTCAGTGATGAAAAGAAATCAGTAAAATATTGACTTTGGGGGTCCATCTTCTGAAATCTGAAACAGCTTTTGATTTCTTACATGAGATTTTCTTGCCCACTCTCCCTTAATACACATATTTAATTAGAAAAGATCTTTTGTATAAGGAGACAGAAAATGTGGGGTGTTAATGAATGAACACGTTAGAGTGAGAAGAGTTTGGTAAAGAATTGAGCATCTACTGCCAGAAAAATCAATTCAAAATTAGCTATTTTCTTCCGGTGTCTTTTTATTTCACAAATAGTTTGTTCAAATGATCTTTTCTTCGTTTTTCCCTTTGTGCTCTGTTCTCTTGTCTAACTGGTTCTAATGGATCTCCTTGTTCCGTTCTTGGGTCCTGGGCATTGAGAGTTTTTACTCACATCTGCCTGTTTCCCTGGGCTGAGTCCTGCTCTTTTCTGAAATTTTTCATGACTCTTCAGCAATTTCTTTACACTCTGACCAATGACAATGGAATGATACCATCCATTTATCACTTGGCCAACTTTCTTTTTCTTTTAATAAACTTTTTATTGTAGAACAGTTTTAGATTTACAGAATTATTACACAGATAGTATGAGAGTTCCTGTATAACCCACACCCAGTTTCTCTTATTATTAACATCTTACATTATTACAGTACATTTGTTACAACTAATGAGCCAATATTGAACATTATTATTCACTACAGCCCTCACTCTATTCCCACATCCTCTGTTTTTTCCTAATGTCCTTTCTCTGTTCCAGGATCCCATCCAGGACACCACATTACATTTAGTCATCGTGTCTCTGTAGCCTCCTCTTTCCTGTGACAGTTTTTGTACTTTTCTTGTTTTTGATGACCGTGACAATTTTGAACAGTACTGGTCAGATATTCTGTAGAATGTCCCTCAAATTTTCTGATTAGACTGGGCTAATGTGTTTTGGGGAGGAAGATCACAGAGGTAAGGTGCTACTATTATCACATGATGTCAAGAGTGCATACTATCAATATGAGTTATCGCTGTTGATGTTAACCTTGATCACCTGGCTTGAGGTAGGATTTGTCAGCTTTCTCCACTGTAAAGTTCCTCTTTTTCTCTCTTTCTATACTGTGCTCTTGGGAAGAAAGTCACTAGGCACAGCCCTCACTTAAGGAGTGGGAGTTATGCTCCATCTCCTTGAGGTCAAAGAATCTACATAAATTATTTATAATTCTGCATGGGAGATTTGTGTGTTCCCCCATATTTAATTATTTATTCAATCATTTTTATCAGTATGGATTCATGGATATTTATTTTATACTTTAGGTTATAATCCAATACTGTTTTATTTTGTTGCTCAAATTTTTCCAGCTGGCCACTGGGAGCTCTTTCAGTTGGCTCTTGTATTCCTTTGACCTACCCCCGTCATGGTGGGTTCTTCCTGCCCCAGTCCTAGAATCAGCCATTGCTCCAAGGAGCCCTGAGTCCTTGGAGAAACCAAGGAATTAGAAACCAAGATCTGGGTGCAAGATGTGCTAGTTGCTACTGGGATGTTGTTACTTCTGTATACATATATCTTAATGTATATTTCCTGTTCCTCCAACTAGATTAGTGGCTCAATCTGTCTTATCTCAGACCAATTAAATCAGAATTTCTGAGGGTGGGGCTTGAATATTAGTATAGTGTTAAGGTTCCCCAGGTGATTTTAATGTGCAGCCAGAGAAGCAATTATAGCCCATAAAACTCTTGAGGATAAAGGCTGCTAATATGTGAAGTAGTTATTGGATAAATGTTTGTCGATGTTAATAATTGATTAATTCATTCATTCACTTAGCAAACATTTACTGACTCCTTATCACCTGCCAGGCACTATACAAATCACTGGAAAATAGAAGACTTAGCCCTTGACATTGATGAAGATGATTGGTAACAGTCACTACCATTATTGAAAACATTCTATATGCAAGCACTGAGCTAAGTATCCTATGCACATTATTTCATTAAATCCTCAAACAACTCTTTGTCTTAGATCTGTTTTACCAATGAGCAAAATTGAGGCTCTGATAGATTTGAGTAACTTGCCCGAGATCACATGGAAAGTTGTGGAGCTGGGATTCAAACTGAGATCTGGGAGGTCTCCAGAACTCGTGATCATAATCACCCACTATCCTGTCTTCTTCAGGGATCCCAAGTGGGAGAAAGAAATAGATAATTATATTAGAGTGGGATACATTTTATTCTAGAATCCCCTGTAGGATGCTAATCAGGAAAGATCAGTACAATACTAAATGGTAAGTGTTATGATAGAAGCACAGAGGAATGGTATCTAACAAACCAGAGAGAGTGTGATCATGGAAGACTTCCTGGAAGAGAAGGCACCTGACCTGTGTTTTGTAAGATTATTAGGAGGTGGCTATGCAACATGGAGAGGGAAAAGATATTTCAGGCATCAATGCTAGGAAATTAACATTGGCACAACACTGTTAACTAAACTATAAACCTTATTTTGCCTTCCTTAGTTTTTCCACTAATATATGTTTTCTGTTCCAAGATCTAGTTCATGATTCTTTGTTACATTTAGTTGTCATATCTCCTTAGTATTCTCCAATCTGTGACCATTTCGTGGTTTTCCTTGGTTTTTCCAAGGTCGTGAAAGACCTTGACATTTTTGGTGAGTAATGATCAGGAATTTTGTAGAATGTCCCTCTATTTGTGTTTGTCTGATGTTTTCTCATATTGGATTGAGGTTATGGATTTTGGATAGAATATCATAAAGGTGATGTGCCCTTCTCTTTGCATCATATTAGGGATATGTGATATCAACATGACTTATTACTGGTGATGTTAACCTTGATCACTTGGTTAAAGTGGTGTCAGCCAGCTTTCTCTACAGTACAATTACTATTTTTCACTTTCTATACTCTGTGAGAAGGAAGTCACCAAATCCAGCCCACTATCAAGCGGAAGGCATTTAGCTCCACCTTCTGGAGGGAGGAATATCAAATAATGTGTGGTCATATCTGAAAGCCAGCACATTTAGCACATTTGGGGGATGTACTTTGAGGCATTGCAAGTATCCTGTTTCTCCTTAACATGTTACACTGCCAGCTGCTTTTAGTATTTATCCAACGTATGGCAGTTATGACTGTGCTGTTATAATGATGGTTTACTATATCCCTCATTCTTTCTACACTTAATAATTGCAATTCTTTTGTCAGGAAGATTTGTTCCTTCTCCTCTATTTGTTTATTCAGTTATTTACTTATATTGGTATGGACTCATGGTCATTTATTTTATTCTTTGGGTTATAGCCCAATGCTATCATTGTTATGTTGCTCAAGTTGTTTCAAATTTGGCGATCAACAACTCTTTCAGGTTGGCTCCTGTGTCCTTTTGGTGTTCTGGCACTATAGGATGTACCAGGTTCATCTTAAGTTTTTCCCTACTCCGGCTCTAGAATCAGCCATTTCTCCGAAGAGCCCCGGTTCCTTTTTTTTTTTTGGTGAGGAAGATTGGCCCTGAGCTAACATCCATGCCCATCTTTCTCTACTTTATATATGGGATGCCCTCACAGTGTGGCTTGATGAGCATTGTGTAGGTCCGTGCCCAAGATCTTAACCACTACACCACCAGGCCAGCCCCGAGGAGCCGTGGTTCCTTTTACTTGAGAATGGTATTTAGAAACCAAGATCTGGGTGCTGAGGGTGCTCATTGCTACTGGAGTGTTGTTGCTTCTTCTAGGCCCTCTCAATGAACAGAGCTAGGAATACAAATATTTGTATTTCCTAATCCGTGTATATACACATCTGTATTTCTCTCTGTCTGTCTTAAAATAAACATGAGTTCCTACTGATGTCTCTGATTCTACATGTATGTCTATATTTTTGTATCTATCTGTATGTATATTAAAAGGTGAGTTCATATTGTTATCTCAGAATCTACACACCTAACCATATTGATTTTTGCATCTGTTTACCTGAGTGGATATTATCCAGCACCACAGGGTTCATTCTTGCTTTCCTCCTTTGCTTCTTTGTAGCTTCGTTTTCCGACAATGAAAATCTTGGCTCCGATCATCTACAATTTATTTCCGAATGTGTTCAATCCTTGTATGTGTATAAAGTAGTTTCAGAATTGCCAGCTGGTACTCTTGAGCAACACAGTTACCAACCACAGTACAGTGTTTATGTGTGTGTGTGTGTATCTATCTATCTATCTATCTATCTATCTATCTATCTATCTATCTGTCTATCTATCTATCTATGTCATTACCTTATAGTATCCATCAGAATACTGGGCTCCAAAGTTGTGCAAGTCATCTCCTCTCCCTCCCACCCCCCCACTGCAGTGAAGGTATGTCATCCACCCATTTGTGATAGAGTTACATTCCTTTCTTACAGTCTGCATTCCATTCTGAGATCCCTGATACGCTGGTTGGTTTTTAAAAATTTTGTTCACTCTTTGTGCTGTACAGTTCCATGAGTTTTGACAAATGCATAGAATCATGTATCTCCTACCCAGTACCATACTGAACAGTTCCAGCATTTTAAAATTCTCTGTGTGGTCCTCCATCTCCTGGTAACCACTAATTCTCTCCCTAGAATTTTGCCTTTTCCAGAATGTCATATAAACGGGATTATAAAATATGTAGCCCTTTTTTTTCTGACTTGGTTCACTTAGCAAAATGCATGTAATATTCATCTAGTTTATTGGGTGAATCAATAGTGTTCCTTTTTATTGCTGAGTAGTATTGCCTTGTTTGGATGTACTACTGTTAATCATTTAATTGTTGAAGGACATTTTGGTTGTTTCCAATTTTTGGTGATTATGAATGAATATTTGCATACAGGTTTTTGTATGACATTTTTTTTTGGGGGGGGGGTGAAGAAGATTAGCCCTGAGCTAACGTCCTTTGCCAGTCCTCCTCTTTTTGCTGATGAAGATTGGCCCTGGACTAACATCCGTGCCCATCTTCCTCTACTTTATACGTGGGATGCCTGCCACAGCGTGGCTTGATAAGTGGTGCATAGGTCCACTCCAGGGATCCGAACCTGTGAACCCTGGGCCGCCAAAATGGAGTGCGTGACGTTAACCACTAAGCCACCAGACCAGCCCCTGTATGAGCATGTTTTTAATTCACTTGGGTAAATACCTAAGAGTGGGATTGCTGGGTTGTATGGTAGATGTATATATAACTTTATAAGAAACTGAAACTGTTTTCCAAAGTGGCTGTTTCATTTTGCATTTCCCCCTGTTGCTCCATATCCTCACCAGCTTTTGGTGTTATTATTTTATTTGTTTAAATGTTAGCCATTCTAGTAGCATATAGCGGTATCTCACTGTGGTTTTAATTTGCATTTCCCTAATGACTAATAATGTTGAACCTCTTTTCCTGTGCTTATCTGCCATCCATATATCTTCTTTGATGAAGTTCAGATATTTAGATCTTTTATTCAGACCTTTTGCCTATTTTAAAAACTGGGGTTGTGGGGGCTGGCCGATGGCGTAGCGGTTAAGTTTGCGTGCTCTGCTTTGGTGGCGTAGGGTCCGCGGGTTCGGATCCTGGGCGCAGACCTACACACTGCTCATCGAGCCATGCTATGACGGCATCCCACACACGAAAAAAGAGGAAGATTGGCACAGATGTTAGCTCAGGGCCAATCTTCCTCACCAAAAACACTCCCCCAAAACAAAAAAACTGGGGTTGTTTTCTTATTGTTGAGTTTTGAAAATTTTACATATATATATAATACAAGTCCTTTATTGGATATGTGATTTGCAAATGGTTTTCCTAGTCTGTGACTTACAATAGCTTTTTAAAGAAAATAACTAGTTAAGACTTAGTGGCAAGGCAACATGATTTAATGAAAGGGCTAGTGATTCAAGACTTAGAAATGTGGTAACAAGATCTCTGCATCAAATTGTAAATGATACTTTAAATTCTTTATTTTTTCCACAATCAACTAAAAAAGCAGTGTTTTAGCAGTTGATCATATTGTGGTCGACCTCTTTCCTATTTGTTTATTCCACAGCTTTAATGCAATCCTAAGGATGGAGTGTGTGGGTTTGGGTGTGGGTGTGGGTTTGTATATGTGTATATGGACATGAACAATTATGTGTACATTTCCTGCAATGTATTTGATTTGGGTGATAATTACGTGAGCATATACATATGTAAAAAATTATGGAATGGTGTAATTATGATTTGTGTACTTTATTGCACGTGTGTTATAACTAAATTTAAAAATAAACAGTATATACATGGATGTGAGATGGTGAAGCCTTGGATAAAAGTAATAAAGAGAAGAAAACAGAAATTATGTAGAAAGAATGGATGAATACATGTGGCTAAATATTTATCTGGAATCCCAAATGATTATCCCATGGAAGATTTCAGAGGAACTTAGAAGGACAGGTGATAGACCAGTATATGCCTCATGCAGAAAGGCTGGATATCTTATGGCTTTGAAAATTGATAGCTGTCTCTTGATATCTGTGAATATAAGTAAGTAGCCTAGCATCTTGGTTGTAGGGTTGTATTAACAATCTACCAATTTACCTGTAAATCCCTTTTTAAGCTTCTTTCAGTCTGTGCTGATTCAGTAATTACCCAAAAGACTTCTTTGGCCAGTGTAGGAATGTGGGTGTTGTTGGTGAGTGTTAGAATAAAATAACGTGAAATACAGTCCCTTACTTTTGAGAACTAAATCTGAAACCAGCGTTTACAGCATGAGGTCATGAAAATTGCATAACTTGCAGAGAAGTGCGTAGTCTTGTAAACATTGCTAAAAATATAAAACCCTGCTAAATTTATGTCTCTAGCTTGCCTGTGCCTTAATTGTGAATTGTGACAATATTTTGGGCTAGATTTTGAATATTTGACCTCCTCGGAACTTTTGGTTTGGCCCTGAACCAAATGTAGTAGAAGGGCTTGCAGGCACGGTGGGGAAGGTCTCACTCCGGAATTTTATTACTGTGGCTGAGACTTTGTTTCTTTGTTTCTCAATGGGGGCAAAATGCTTTTGAGTAATTCCAGGTGCAGCCTTGGGAGGGTTCAAATAGTAAAACTGGGTTACATAATTACACTCCATGGCCGGTGTGATTAATAACGTGTGTGCAAGCATATTGAAAATAAACAAGGCATCCTTCTTTTAGGTTATGTATGTATCCTCAGCTCTAGTTAATACTGTCGTGAAGATAAACATCTCATTTCCTCTTCCCTCCCCACTCCTCCCCTCCTCTCCCTCACCTCTGTCTTCCTCGCCTCTCCTCCATTCCCTCCCCCTTTTTCCCTCCTACCCTTCTCCTCCTCCACACTCCCTTCCCCTCTCCAGAGTAAGATATTGGCAAAGTCAACGTTGTTCACAGATACACACTATTAAACCATTTCTTTCTAGTTTTCCTTATATACAAACAATGCAAATTCTACTACAAATAAGCCTGTTGAAATAATTGTGCATTTTCTTTCTCCTTGCCCCTGTGTGACCTTTTTTTTTTTATTTATTTTTTTAAACAGGCCCAGGTCTGTTTTCCCATGGCTTTTTCTCTGACTTTTTTGTTAAAGCTTATCCAAGGAGTTTCCCAATTCTTTTTTTTTTCTTTTTTTGCAGGGGAAGGTTCGCCCTATGCTAACATCTGTGCCAATCTTCCTCCTCCCCCCCCGCCCCCCCAAAGCCCCAGTGCATAGTTGTGCATAGGTTCTTCTCGTTCTTCTATGTGAGCGGTCACCACAGCGTGGCTACTGACAGACGAGTGGTGTGGTTCCGCGCCCGGGAACTGAACCCTAGCCGCTGCAGCAGAGCACACGGAACTTTAACCACTAGGCCGGCAGGGCTGGCTCCATGTGACGTTATTTTTAAGTGAAAATAACCTTTTACTCTTAATACAGAAGCATAACTTCCTTCTTATGCTTTCAAGGGTGAATTTATATTTGAATAAAAATAATGACACTGCACAAAGGAGAAACAGCTCCTTTTTTGGCGTGGTGACTCTGGTTCAAAATCGGGGCAGGGGCAGGCTCTCATGCCAATTTGGCAGCCAATCATGCTGCTGATTTGGGTTGATAACCCGTAGTTGTAGGCCAGCCCAGGATTGGTAATTTGGAGACCAGGTATTAGACGTGTATCTGAAGGTCCTGATGCTGTTCTTTACCCCGGGTAGCATTTAACTTTGGAAACCCCAGCTGCACTCTGAAGCCGTTCCAGAACAACGGGCTCTCCCTGGTGCCCTCCAAGGTAGTTTGTGGCCCACTGTCCACTCGACAGTCGCTCTTGCCCTCCCTCCTGTTCTCCCCTCTTCCCAGCCTCCACCCTTCTCACCATCTTTAGTGTCACCGTGAAGACTCCTGTTTCTAATCTTGAGCCTCTTCATCCGATTCTTGTTTGTTTACATCCTGTTTTATAGATATTTGTTGTTTATTGTTTACATCACATTATACTTGAGACCACGAAGGCCTAGAGTGTGGGCAGAAATCACATCTGTGTGGTTTTGCTGGTACACTGTCATGGCCTGGAAGAGTTTCTTTCCGGGTGAGGAGGTTGTGTGTGTACGTGCAGACTTTCAGAAGAGGCCAACCAGGGAAGCTTTCGGTGGATGGGCTTCAATATTTTATGGGACTCTTACATCATATTTCTGGTGTGTCTTTCCTGTTTGGCCCTGATTTTCCTTTAGTTTTTATCCTTTGTAATAGACTTTGATTTCAGAAATGGGAAGCAAGCCCAGATTTTAAGAATAAACTTAAAAAAAATTTGGTGGAATTTTTTTTTCCATAGTTTCCCGATGTCGGTTACATTGAAGTAAAGATGTTTTGATTAGTTCTTTACAAGTATTTCTATTTACGGTCTTCCCAACCTGCTGGGTTTGCAGGGTTGTCAGAAAAGGCCCTGCATGGTGCAGCCACAGCATTATAGGACCCCAGTTAGCAGGACCCTAAAGACCCAGTTGGGCTGTGGGGAACTCGCTCTAGACTTGGCACAGAGGATGTTAATTTCTGCCTTGTTTACATGCAGCAATGTAGCATCTTGGTATCGAAGGTTCTATCCCTTAGTTCTTAGAGATCTCTGGCTATCCACTGCCACAGGTGCCTGAAGCTTCCAACTTCTTGCCATATTGCTTGACCCCTCTCTTCCTTAAGGCTTGGCATGGATCTCCTGATTTTCTCCATTTCTGGAGCTCCTCTCCATTAAGGCCTGCTGAAGACAAAGGACTCTCTATCTACCTTTTATATGCCTGGAAGATCTGCGAGAGGCTTTGAAATTTCTGCCTTTCCCTTCTCCTTCCTTCATCAGTCCCTTTAGATGGGAAGGGGAAATAGAGAGATTGATCTGTCTACAGATATGAATTGTGCTTCCTCTTCAGGCAACAGAAGTGGTTGCGGTTTTGGTTTTAAATAACATTTTGCTTTTCACTCCTGTGTGTTTACAGTGACATAGAAGAGATGGGCATTGAGGCATACATTTTCATCTGTATCTAGGTCCGTCTTCCTGTTCTAGATTGTACTAGATCATCCTTTTATCACAGGAGCTGAATCTGTTTTCCTTTTTCCTCCACACCTCCTCAGTGATATCCATGTACATAATACATACTCAGTAAATCTATGTTTACTCCCTGAATCTGAAGTGGGTAAAGTCCTTAAGTTTAAAAGATCTGGCCGAACTGAGCTTTGTATGTAAGTGGCTCATTTTGCAACACTTGATTCGTTTCTGATAGTCGTCTGTGATGATCTTATGGAGTTTGTAGAAGCTTTAGGATTAGGAAGAATTTATACTACCATATCACCCAGTTCATGTCCTGAGGCTGGTTTTTCCTCTGGGTCTCCAATTGTTTTGTACATAAATATAATGTTTGCCTTCCAGTGTCCAAACGTAACTTCTTGATGTTCTAGAGGCAAAATAATGTTTGGGAATGCATGCCCAAGTTATTAAGTATAGCTACATACATTATGAAGCACATAATCACTCTTCTCTCTGCAACAGTATAAACGTTCACACTCTTTTTGTTATTGTAGGAACCCCTCTTCCTGAGTCCTGAGTGGCCCATGTGGAGAGACCTTCCATACATCATAGTGGAATTAACTTGCCCTCCTTTCCCAAACTTTTTTTTATACTCTACCAGTGCTGTTGGAAAGAAGTTATATTTATGTGAAAAAGATAATGACTTGAGAACCACCACCACTACTACCATCTACAGGGGTTCTCTGGGGTACCAGGCGCTGTCCTGGGCACAGGGAGACAGTGAGTGTAGCAGACACCCTTGGTCTCTGAGCCACATCCTCATGTCCCACCTCCATTTTCAGACACAGCTTTGAGGGACGGTTCAGTGTGGTTTCAGATGCACTTTGTGGTGACAGCGTTGTACTTGCTCTTTGCCCCGGTTCTCTGATGCCGTGGGGCCCACTTGGAGTGCAAGCACAGACTGGAGATGGGAGGGTTAACGCCCCGGGGCATGGCCTCAAACTAGTGGAGGACTGAAGCCAGTGGAAAGATGCTTCTGCCTCCATCCTCCAGGGGGCCAATTCTTGGTGGCATCTGCATGGCTCCCAGGAGGTCCTGGTGGGATTGACGCTCTGCTGTCCACAGTGTTAACCTTGGTAATACACCCTTATGTTGGCTTTCCTTTCTTCCCTGTTTCACTCTTTTACTCTCTCTTATTCATTCTTTCTGGAAGGACCTCCCAGATGAACCATCTGACCCAAGTCTTTATCTCAGGCTCTGTTTCCAGAACATACAAACTAAGATAGTAAGATTTATTTGTTCCCTGCCCTCCTTTGACTTTACGGTGATGTAGAAGAGACATACGTTGATTAATCACCCAAGTAAAATTCTAATTCCTCAACTGTGAAAAGGAAAAGACACCTGTTCTGATGAGAGGTGGACCTGACCTAGCTTTGAGCATCAGTAAAGGCAATAATTAGGCCGGGTGGGGTCAGGAATAGAGAAGATCCTTCCACTTCATGCAAAGGAGCGGTGTGTGCAAAGGCCCTCAGGCAGCAGAGAGTGTGGCTGTAGCATAAGGAGGGGGAATGCAGAAGGAGAGGTGGAGAGGCAGGTTAGGGTTGACTTGCAAGGCTCTGTAGACCGTATTAAGGGTCTTAGTCTTCATCCAAGAGCATTGAGGAGACTCCAGAGGGGTTTTAAAGGTGAATTTGGGGAAACCAGTTGGGAGGCTGTTGCATTAGTCTAGGAGAGAGATGGTGTTGTAGACTGAGTGGTAGCAGGGGAGATGGAGAGTAGTGGGCGGACTGGGAAGATATCGAGGAGGAACAATCAGCAGGCCTTGGAGTGGGCTGGGGGTGAAGGAGTGTTGAGTCTTCCTTGCTCTTGAGACAATGTGGTGGAAGTGACGTAGGCAGCCTGGAGCTCAGAGAAGAGGTCTGTGCTGGGCGCTCTATACGCGGGAACCATCTAAACGCCGGAGCCCTGGGAGATAGGTCACCTCAGTCTTCTTTAAGAAAGTGGTGAAGGCAGGATTTACCTCCAGGATACCTTGACTCAGAGGGCGCTTTCTCTCTTCTGTTGACTTCTAAACTGCAAGCACCTATCTTTTGGTTACTGTTCCCTCTTCAGGAAATTCTGTGAGTGAGAAGAACCTTGCTGATATCTCATGACCCTTTAGAGCCACTGGTAGCTGTTGGTAAACATTACAGCCTGATTTTCCATTGTTTGATTCAAGTTCAATCAGAGGATGACTAGAGCTTCATTCACTGGAAGAAAATAATGACACGCCTTTGAGGAAAGGCGTTAGTTATCAAAGATTCTATAAAGCAGCATATATTTGCATATAATCTGGGTAAAATTGTTTGAAGTTAGACACCAAAAGAAAAGAAGAAATGGACATGAACAAAGAATGACACTGTAAAAGCATAGAAAAAGGTTGGTGGCCTAGCAAGTTGAACATAGTATTTCAGTATAGAAGAGACACCCCACATTACAGTAATATTTTGTACAGCAGCTAAAATATATTAGAAAAATAAAAATATAGAAACAAGGTCAGGTGATTTGCTTTGTCATCAGTTTCAAGTCACTGTGCAGCTTCCCACTATTATTTAAGAAAATTGAAACCATAGAGATATTGAAGACATAAATTGTCTTGCTGTTTTTTAACTGTACCTTGAGTTTTGTCACACTATGTACTGTCTAGCTCTGCAATGTGCTATCTGGACAGCTATTTCTTTTTTAAGTTGAAATTTGCTTTACTTTGGCTATTTTTTTTTCTTTTTTGCTGAGGAAGATTAACCCTGAGCTAACATCTATGCCAGTCTTCCTCTATTTTGTATGTGGGTCACTGCCACAGCATGGCCAACGAGCAGTGTAGGTCTGCGCCCGGGATCCAAACCCGCTAACCCAGGCCACCGAAGTGGATCGTGCTGAACCCAACCACTATGCCACAGGGCTGGCCCCAACTTTGGCTATTTTTTAAAATCCTATACCCTGTAGTCAGTATTCCTTAAAGAATGTTTCTGATAAGAACATCCTTCCTGATTTTAAGGCAGTTCCTCAGGAATTTCTTTTCTTTCTTTTTTTCTTGTGAGAAAGATTAGCCCTGAGCTAACATCCGTGCCCATCTTCCTCTACTTTATGTGGGACGCCTGCCACAGCATGGCTTGATGAGTGGTGAGTAGGTCCGCACCCGGTATCCGAACCTGTGAACCCCAGGCCGCTGAAGCAGAGCGTGAGAACTTAACCACTATGCTACCGGGCCGGCCCCAGGAATTTCTTCATGATGAGTTAAACAGGGAAATGATAAATAATTAAGGGCAAAGTGCTTTCAAAACATTAGGGCAAATTGATTGTCTTAGTCTTTTAAAGGAAAATTTATGTTAGGATGATGGTGCCCTGAGGTGGGAGTGGAGACTCTGTTCCCGAGAAAGTGCCTTTATTTATGTGGGTCTTCACCACTGAGCCTTGTGGTTCGTCTTGGGCTTTGAATGTATAAGAAATATTGTTAAAAAGATGTGTTTATGCATTATAGAAATGAATAGGTGTGCATTGGCTTTCCAGACAACTTTGGGGCGTGTCTCTATGGAATCTTCATCAAGATGTGGAGACACTTGAACCCGACATAATTTTGGATTGATGATAGGAAGAAAGTGGAAGCAGCATTTTAGAATGGATTTATTAAACATTAGGACTACTATACTCCAGAACTTGTATTTGATTATTGTCATTCATTCGCCAAACAGTCATTGCTCATATGGTCTTTACCATGCCCCATGTTAGGAATGCCAAAGAAAGACTCATAGGACAGAGTTTGTGCCCTAGTAAAACAGCTGTGTATGTGAGCAAAGAATTTCTGCATAGTGTGTTGTGTCCTAACACAGATTTGTACAAGGTGCAGTGATATATCTGAAAGGAAAGATTTTTTTTTTTGCTGAGGAAGATTTTCCCTGAGCTAACGTCCCCTGCCAGTGTTCCTCTTTTTGTATGTGAGCCGCCACCAAAGCATGGCTGCTGACAGACGAGTGATGTAGGTCCACACCCAGGAACTGAACCTGGGCCGCTGGAGCGTAGCACACCAAACTGAACCACTAGGCCACCAGGGCTGGCTCTGAAAGTAAAGATTTATTAGCCTTCTTATGTGATGTTAAGGAAGACATCTCAGAAGAACCACATAGGTTGGTCTTGAGAATGAAGAGAAATTTGCTAAGCCATTACTGCAGAGAGGAGCATTTTAGCCAGCGCGGAAGCCATGGAGGCATTGGACTGCATGGTGTGCTGTGGCTGCCAGGAGTTTGCATTGGTGGCTGGCGGGACAGCAGGTAGAAGGGTCAGTGGAGTTTTGTATGCCACAAAAAGAGCTTTGGGACTTTTAATTGTCAGGGATGGGTGATATTGAAAGTTTTCAAACTGGAGCGTAACAGAATCTGCTTTGTGTTTTAGAATTTTCCTCTGGCTGCTGTGTGCAGGAGAGATTTGTGGATGGAGAAAGGACTGGAAATATTCTGGTAGGAAACAGTGGAGGCAGAACTCGCTCAGCTCCTGGGGACTGGATGAATGTGGTGCAGCAAAGGACAGGGAGGCACATGTGAAGGGGATGCGAGGGAGTAGGAGCCGGAGGATTTACTGATACCTCGATGTGCAAGACGAGGGAAAGGAGAGGCAAGCCTAGCATAATTGATGGGGTTCTGTCTTGTGAGAGCGGCCAGATGGAGGGACCATTATTCTGGTTTGGGTATCCAGAACCTGGTTATTGGGGGGCAGGGCAGGGTTGGAAATAATGACTTTAGTTTGGGTCAGCTTGATTTTGAGGTGGCACATCCAGTAGATGGGTAAGTGGGTCTGGAGCTGAGAAGAGCCAGTTAAGCTGGAGACGGAGACTTGGTTGTCGTCCACAATAAGTGAGAGAAAGCCATGAAGTCACCTAGAAGGAGAATACTGAAGATGAAGAGATGAGGACCACGCCTGGAGCCGAGGAACATCCAAGGAGGTGGGCAAGGTTGGAGGAGCTCAGGAAGGAGACTGAGAAGCGAGAGGGATGGGGAGTCAGGGAATCCAGTAGGGGACAGAGGTTCAAAAAGTTGCATAGACAGCATTTCTTATTTTAGATTTTGTAATAAATGAAAAATGTTACTGGAGAAACGATAGTCTTTGTTAGCAGCATTAAAATCCATATTTACTGTTAGGAACTAAATCAATTTTCTTTTAGATACCACTTGTCAGTTGATATTTCTCGTGCCTAAGAGCTGCTGCTCAAGTTTGGAAATTAAAGGACTTTATGAAGACCCTGTATTAGATTGCATTGTTATCCATTTTCAGTTGTACCTGGTACTTTTCCCATTTTAGATTGACTAAGTACTTCTCCAGGAGGGCCTGAGACTATAGCCATGTCGTACTTTGTGTAATTGTGATATTATACAAATGTTTCCACTTTGGTTTGGTTTCCTCTGAGTATAAGCCCTGCTTATCATAGGGGCTCCGTGTGCTTAACCTGGACGTACAGAGAAGAAGGCGAGGCTTAAGTTCACATCCATTGCAGCAGCTGAGGAAAAATGAGAGTTGAAGGGCCTCTGGTCTCTGCTTGGCAGGGAGCTACCCCCATTCCCTGTAATTAAGTCTATCATAATTGCCACTTCAAACGTTAACATATTCCTACCTGTAGTAGACACCCTTACAGAAAGAATTCTGAACCTTCCCATAGGGCAGAGTGGGAGTGCTCCCAACAAATGCTCATTAGTCCCTTTCATCCCCAAAGAACATCCCCAAAGAACAGTCTTTCAAACATCAACAATCCCCACAAAATCCCTTTGAGGCTGGTAGGTGAAGAATGCACAGTGAGTCTGGATGGAGAGAGAGTCCTAAGGTGCCATTTCCAAAACAACTTGCTAGGAGATCAACACTAGAGCCAACAGACTGATTTTATGATCTCAAAGGAGACTCACCGTAGGTCCCATCGCGTATCGATGGTGCCATTGTGACTCCAGGTCCTACAGAAATCATATTAATTCAGGCCTGATCAATAAGTGATATTATCATTGATTTGCTGATGTAGATAACAATCCCAGAAAACAGGGATTCTAACCAAAAGAGAATTTTTGATGACAAACTTAAACATGAGCGCCTCTCTACGTCAGAATTAATTTTCTTCTGAAGTTAGTCTTTTATAAAATAGTTAATATACCATACCTTTAACGTATCTGTATAAGGTTTAAGCATATTAATCTTATCCAATAAATTGAATGTAATGACAAGCGTATTTAACATGTTTTTCAAATTATTATCATCAATAAGCCTTTTTCTTGTACGTTAAGTTTTTTCTAAGGGACTAAGAGACTGTTTGTTCCTCAACTGTGATTGATGTACTTTCTGTCTTCAGATGTAATCCCAGTGCTATATGAAATAATATTGGAACTTCAGAGAGTTATCAGTAGAGCTGGAGATGGGGCCACCGATGTTCTTCTCATGATCAGGGCCTCTGGGAATGAGTGGAAGGAGGGGGTGGCTGGTAGAATGGGGAGAGATGAGCTGGGTCTCAGAGCAGCTCTGGAGAAGGACATGGGCACAGAGGCCACTCTGGACGAGGACGGGGGGTGCAGGGTGGGGCACAGTGCCAGAAAGCACCCCTGGGAATTTGACTCTGCCTCCGCCGGGGTGCTCTCTACTCTTATTTAGGGAAGGGAATAAGTGTTAAAGTAGTAAGGGGAGACTGGTTTGAATTAAATATTCAAGTTGAATAATGTTAAAAAAAATCCTCTGGCTAATTGGTACAGAACATTTTCAAAAACACACTGAATCTTTGCACGCTTTCTCATTGGTGTTTCGAGCCCTGGGGGAGATTAAAGTCACGTGGAGTCTGTGCTCAGGACTTTGACTTCTTCTCCTTGACTATTTTCTTTTAGAAATACACTCCCCTTTTTCTCTAAAAACAAATAAACAAATAAACAACAACAAAAAAAACCCCAAACATGCTTAATGTCGTAGGACTATTTTTAATGTAGTCAAATTCTGTTATCGCAGAACGATTGAAGATAAGCTACATAGAATATTGCCCTTTTTATGTCATACTTTGGAACTAAAAAAAAACAATCCAACAACCAACTGTTGAAGAAACCCTTCAGCCTTGTCTTTTCATGTTAGTTTCCTTGGGAGTGAGGCTGTAATGACTTTACCTGTCCTTTCCTTGCCTAATGTCGCTTGGGAGTCCCTAGGGTTTTGATGAGGTGAGGACAAGATTCAACAAAGGCGTTAGTAGAAAAGAAGAGTGAAGGAGAGGGTATGGTAGTAGAGTTAGTGGGGACGGGAACGGAGGACACCCCAGGCAGGAGAGCGATGGCGGGCCAGGCTTGGAACTGGCCTGCAGGTTAGGGGAGAGGCTGAGGGGTTATTAGTAGTAATTGGGTTGGGGGATGAGGCATGGTGGGTAGAGTTCCTGGGGGTGGTTTAAGAGGCGGAAGAGGGTGGGGCATTCATTCCGGGCCCTGAAATTTTGGCTCAAATTATATTCCTAGACTTTGTCCCTGTTGTGCATTTCATGTACTAAAAATCAATAAACATTCATGTCTCTGTCCTCTCCCCACCCCCTTTCCATTTACAGCCGTGTTCTGATTGAAGTTTTAGTTATTCATTCTCATAAAATAACAGGTAATAAAATACCTATGGGAAATATGTTCCTAATTCCATGCTGAAGTAATTAAAATTAAAGATCTGACATACTTTCAATCGAAGGCGATTCTGTGATTATAGTTGTTTAGGGATGTAGAAATGATTTAGATCTAGTAACTGACTTGACGCTAATTGGTGTGGACTCTGATTTGGTCCCGAGAGAAGGTGGGGATTGATTCCTGAGTGGATGGTCATGGGAAGAGCAAAATCCTGAAAGCACACCATGGCGACACCTTCAGTCACATCCAACTACTGAGTATTTGAAATTCATATCTTTCCCCCCAAATTCTTTTTATCTCACACACGCAGAATTCACTTTTAACAAATTTGCCATGATTTATGCTAATTTCTCTATTCCCATTTGGTACATTGGGCCCAATGGACAAGAAGCTGTTTATTCTGCAGACTTGGAAAGCGTGCTGAGGCCCTTTTTTAGGGATGGGTAATTTGTTTTTAAAGAACAACAATCTGGGCCGGCTTAGCGGTTAAGTGCGCGCGCTCTGCTGCTGGCGGCCCGGGTTCAGATCCCGGGCGCGCACTGACGCACCGCTTCTCCGGCCATGCTGAGGCCGCGTCCCACATACAGCAACTAGAAGGATGTGCAGCTATGACGTACAACTATCTACTGGGGCTTTGGGGAGAAATAAATAAATAAATAAAATTAAAAAAAAAATAAAATAAAGAGCAGCAATCTTATAGGCTTAGCTTTACATTAAACTTAGAAACAGACCTAGGATAACCTGCCTGTTCATAAGGCTCCCTATTTTGTCTGGGACCGGAGGAGCCTCAATGCCCTAATTAATTTAATTACTAATGATTTCAGAATATTATGAACATAATTTTAGAATATTACTATAGATATTAAAACATAACAATCTTTAAGTCTAATTGTGCAGGTTTCTCAATTTACATTTTTCCCTTTAATTTCCCCACCTACTCAGTTCCTAGAGAAATTTTTTTTTTTTTTAAACATTTTACATTATTTGTTAGTAACAGACATTTTGGCCTGGGCTTGGCATGACTGAGTCATCTTGCTAGCTTTGGGCTTGTTAAAAATAATTCAGAGTTTTTATTAGTGATGCTCACTGTGGAAGTAAGCCTGAATTTCAAGTCAAGGATCACAGAAACCAGGACGAGAGAGAGAACTAACGTTTCTTATTTAACATTTATTTACTTGGATAAGCCCTATGTCGGAGAATTTAAAGATATTTTCTCTCTCTCTTTTTTTTTTTTTTGTGAGGAAGATCAGCCCTGAGTTAACATCCATGCTAATCCTCCTCTTTTTTTCGCTGAGGAAGACCGGCTCTGAGCTAACATCTATTGCCAATCCTCCTCCTTTTTTTTTTTTTTAATCCCCAAAGCCCCAGTAGATAGTTGTATGTCATAGTTGCACATCCTTCTAGTTGCTGTATGTGGGACGCGGCCTCAGCATGGCTGGAGAAGCGGTGCATCGGTGCGCCCCTGGGATCCGAACCTGGGCTGCCAGTAGCGGAGCGCGTGCACTTAACCGCTAAGCCACGGGGCCAGCCCTCTCATTTTGTTTTAACAACAGTCCTGGGAGGTGGGTATAATCATTTCCATTTTGCATGGAGGGAGATCAGGTTTAGAGAGGTAGATAAATGATGAGACGTCAGGGATTACCAAGGGGCAGATCTGGGGTTTCTTTTTAACTCCTCACCATGCACTCCAGCGTTCTTATGAATGAGCTCTTTTCTATTTTGCCAACACACTTTAGGACTTTCCCATTAATTTTCATCATTATGAACTACTTTATAATTAATGCTCATTCATATTGAGGGATGGTGACAGGCTAGTGCCTGTGGGTGGGTTCTCGTTAATTGCTGGCTTGTGACTTCTGCTTTTGAGGTTGTCTTCTAATGAATAAAGCACAAGTGACAGTCTGGACTTGAGGAGCCTCCATCGAGGGGCGTTCTGGTCTGCTTCTCTCTTTGCACTCATTTCACGCCATGCTCCAACACACTTGAGGCTTCTCCACGTCTGGCGGCTCTCAGGCTTCTTGGTCTCTCTGTCCTTAATCCACGCTGTCCTCTTTATAAGAATTCAGGGCCTCCCTGGGTCCTCCCATCCAGGGTGGACAATTCTTCAAAGCCAAGGTCCGCTAGCAGGGCTGTCCTGCTCCACCCAGCTTGATGCCATGTCGTCCTTGTCTGAACTCCCACCCTAGGGGCTGCTCCCTGGTGCCCAGTGATGCTTGGGTGGGTGTCATTCCTGGGCGATCTTTCTTGATCCCAGCCTGCTCTCCTCTATGGGTGTGATATTTGCCTTTATCTCTTTGGAAAGATTCCCCACATCCTCCAAATCTTTCTTAAAAGTTCTGTAGTTTAGGGGGCCGGCCTGGTGGTGTAGTGGTTAAGTTTGCACACTCAGCTTCTGCAGCCCGGGATTCGCAGGTTCGGATCCTGGGCACGGACCTACACACCACTTATCAAGCCATGCTGTGGCAGGCGTCCCACATATAAAGTAGAGGAGGATGGGGACGGATGTTAGCCTAGGGCCAGTCTTCCTCAGCAAAAAGAGGAGGATTGGCAACAGATGTTAGCTCAGGGCTAGTCTTCCTCACACACACACAACAAAAGTTCTCCAGTTGGTTTCATTATGGAGGTTGATTTTTTTTTAGGTGTGTTTTGTTTTCATCTCCTTTTAAGCTAGATCCAAAATATATCTTCCTCTAGTTTGACTTGATGATTTTGGTGGTGGTTGCTGCTGAAAATCTCTATTTCAGATAGATTTAAGGGATTTTGTTTTGTTTTTGGTGGTTTTTCTTTTCTTTTTTTTAAACCGAGGGAAATTTCTAGCATTTTCTTCACAGCACCATCTTGCTCCCACCCCAGATGGCCAGTTTGCCTTGCCTCTTTATATAACTTATAACATCTCTGCTGTCTTTTCTCCCCTACTGATTCTAGCCCCTTTGGTTAACGGGTGCTGTGTCTGATTCATCATTGTAGCATGCATTCACAGCACCTAGCATTGCATCTTGCTGTTAATTGGGACTTAGATGTTACTAAATGTAAAATGACTTATTTGTCAGTGACAGTCAATACAGCTGAGATTCAGATGTACATAGTGTGAAACCGTAGGCTGTGTTTATATGGATCCTGGCATTTACTTTGTTCAAAAAGTTCCTGATGTCGGTTCGCTTCTTGGGTTATTTCAATTTGCCCCATAATAATAGGATGAAAACAGCAACAGCTGTTTGACCACTAGGAAGTCTCACATCTGCTCCTTTCTGCAAAACTAATTGATGAACGAAAACCAAAGCAGCCTTCTGTCAAGTGTTTCTCTCACCTTCCAGAAAGGCATCATTATCTGTACTGTGGCTATCCGTTTTGTATTGTTAGCATTGTTCAAAACCTAATCTCTGATTTCCATATCATTGACACAGGCACCACAAGGGCCTTCTCTGTGAGCTGGTGCCTCTTGTATCTCACCTGTACTGTTTGTCAATGGGAGGACGTTAAAACATTTATGAAGGCTGTGTAAACGAGAATTTACTACAAAACCTGCAAACTCTTTATTTTCAGAAGTAAAAGTATACATTTTGTGGGCAAGGTGCATAGCCACAGATTTTCTTTTTCCTAAATATTTCACTTTGAACAGAAGTTTAGATAAAAAGAACGTGGCATCTTCACGTGTGAAGCCCAGTATGGCATCTTTTAAGTTATAGTGACATTAAAATGTTGCGTAGTATTTTGCTATAAAAATGGCATCTGAGATAAGGTTTGATGCCCTGACCAACATCCCTGGTCTTGGGATGAACTGGGGAGATGTCGCCAGAGGGCAGGATAACAGTTAAAGCAGTCTTGAAATGAACCTAACTTGGGACGAACTTGATGTTTTGCTGTAGGTTCTACGGCATGAAATTTGTCAGCTAAGGTCATGACTCTGAAATCATTGTTTCTTGGGTGTCCGCAGGGAGGGAGCTAGTCAGAAAATGTTTCTTTGTCCATTGAAGCATTAGCTTGTGCTCTGTCTCCAGAAAGGGAAAATGTGACAGCTTTGAAAAGTTTTGGAGGATGAAATATTTTAGTCATCGGCAGTATCATTTTGTGGCAGTCTGTCATATTAGAGCATGCAAGAACAAATCGTTCCATTTTCTGCTTAAATCCAGGGATTCTTGAATCATCTGCCACTGTGAACATAGAAATGACTAGCATCACCATTCCGTCCTTCCTTCCTTCACTCATTCTCACCAATAGTCATTAAAAATTATTTGCTTTCAAGGCATTGTGAAAGAGATTGTTGGTTACACTGTTTTTATAAACGAATCCTCTGAAAAAAACCCCACAAATTTCTTTTCTATAATATGCCACTTTTCTGCAGTTATGTCTAGCCTTGGAATGAGGTAAAGTTGTCATTTGAAAGATACATTTGTCTTGGCCAACTGAGCTCTGAGACAAAGGTAGGAGTCCTCTGATTGATTATTTCCAGGGAACCTCTCCCACAGCCCAGGCAGGCAGGTGTATCCTGCAGGTATTTGTTGATGGCTGTTAGCGCCTGATTCCCTATAGATGGCTAAGAATCTGTAACAAATTTGAACACACTTCCTGATACAAAAGAGGTTGATAAGTTAGTTTTATACTTGAATTTCCTGGTGCTTGCCTTTTCAAGTGATGTACAAATGTTTATTTCCCATTTTAAGGTCAATTGATCTTTTCCATTTTCTCCCTCTTTTGATAAACGAGCATTTGAATCCACATTGTAGTGTAGCTTTTCCTTGTGTCTTGTTCTTTTGCTCACGCCACCTCTTATAAGTTAATGTGTTGTGCTAATCTGTTAATTTAATAGTTATTCAACAGTACCTCATTTGATCTCATTTATTTACTTCTTTTATCCCTATGCTTCTTCAGTTACTGAAAGTGGATACTTCACTCAATCTAAGGGTGGGATAAAGAAAATGATAATATTGTACAAATGTAAGCTGTTCCTATAATGAATGAATGGATATAATTTCCTTCCATAGTTCCATTGGCTGTTAAACTGGGATATTTGCCTATTATAAAGGTACAGCCTTATTATGCTTAGAGCTTGTGTGGGTGAAACTAAGCAGATGGGAGAATACAGTAGATGGAGAAGGATATAAAAAGACAGGTAATTGAGAGGCCCTGTTACTTTTTAACACCCTCCCCTCCACACATAAGCATTCCGTTTCATTTGTTTATGAATCTTTTTCTTTTCTTCCCTCTTCTTCTCTCTTTGAACAGATGCTAGGTATGATGATGGGGTGGTTCTGAGTGTTGGTAGGGCAAGTAGAGATGGGCAGGGCAGTCATCTCACAGGATCAAAGAAGAGGAAAGCAGGTATTTCCCACTGTGATCATCCGGGTGGTCTCCTGGCCTTACACAGTTTTAAGTTTTTTATGTACGAGGTGATTGCCTGCCTCATCTCTGTTTTCCATAGGCCTAGCACTGTGTTGTAAGTGGAGTGGTATGCCAGCCTCCCCTAATGCTGAATGTGTGTAATTCTTGGTGCGTGGATGCTATGGTTTTGGAAATGATAAGGAATTATTATATTACAATTCTCTAATGAAGAAAGTCACTCCCCATCATTCGCTGAGTTCTGTCAGTCAACTGGATGAGGGTCATCCTTCAGTTTAGAAGCCAAAATTCAGTGGTAGCTTTAAGACATCAGTGCTAAATCAATTTCTTCTGTCTTGGCAAGGGATGGAATAGGATCCTTAGCAGTGTCTTCTCATGTGCTGGAAATTATGGCAACAGGTGTCAGGTAGATACAGGGATCAAGGAAACCAGGTCAAGGGCCCCCAGAAAACTAGGTATAAACTCATGGCTTTTTCTGACCTGGACGTAGAAATCCTGTCGTGTCATGTTGGCTGTATTCTTACAGGTTGAAGCAGTTTGAAGGGGAGGGAGCATAGACTGGCCCACCGCGCTCTGCAGGAAAAGTGTAAAAGAATGGGTAGACATGTTTTAAAACATTCATGGATCCTAGTGGAGCAAGATCCATTCTGTTCTACCTGGACACTAAATATAGCTAATTTTTGTGATGTGAGCGTTATTGTTATTGTATTTGGGTCTTGCTTGAAGACTGGGCATGGGGCCACTCCTGTGTGCTCCCACAGCCTCTTACCCCTCTGCACCATATCATCTCTACACTGTGTGACTGGTGGCTTACTTATTTCCTGGTCACCATCATATTCCCAACTCTTAGCATAGTGCCTTGAACACAGTAGATGTCCAACAGATACTTCTTGAATTGAGTTGAATTAACTTAATAAATGCCCTGCACACTAGGCACTCAAGCTATAATGTGCCAACTTTTGCATCCTTGAATTTTGTCTCTGGATACACTAAGTTGTGGGAATCCTGGGGAAGATTAATTCTCAACAGAAGCCAGCCTAGGGAACACAGGGGCCCAGATGGATATGTCCTGTCCTGCTTCCAGCTGTTCAGTGAATTTTTCTTTTTGGTTTTTCACATGAGCTGTTTTATAAACATCAAGGGCCCTGCTGTAACTGGGCTCAGAGTCAGCAGTAAATACTGCGCTCCGTGTGTATAGACTCTGCCACTTGTGGAAGATAGACTGAAACTTCCTATTTTCATTGTAATCAGTCATCCTTTGTCATGATTCTCAGACATTCTGTAGTCTACTGGGCGACTGTACAGTCTTCTTTTGTTAAGGGCAGCATCTGATTCCATTAGCTCTTTGGGCAGGCACAGTGTGTTAGTGTCACCGAGAGGCTGATGACAGTTGTTATTTAATGAAGGCCTATAGCACATCATGATGGGTCTTACCTAATGCCGTGGAGTGAGAGTTACAGAGCGCTTCGTTCATTATGCTCTGAAATCTCTATGGCCCTGAGAGACTGAGATAAAAAATAATCCACCTGTGAACGGAGATTCGGGAGGGGCTCAGTCAGGTGGTACAGACCTGGGTCACGTGAGGGGTTAATGGAGACCAGAGTCGCATTTCTTACTCCTGGTCTCTTTCTGGCTCCTGGAAAACCTCCCCCTTACTGTATTGTTTTACTACAAACACTGAGTTGAGTCTCTGAATCGATAAGCTGCCTAGTTGATAGCAACTCTAGAGTAAACCCAGAGACTTGAAAACATTTTTTTATTCAGAGAGATGGAGGTTACAAAGGAGATTTAAGGACCGGCCCCGTGGCTTAGCGGTTAAGTGCGCGCGCTCCGCTGCTGGCGGCCCGGGTTGGGATCCCGGGTGCGCACCCATGTACCGCTTCTCCGGCCATGCTGAGGCCGCGTCCCACATGCAGCGACTAGAAGGATGTGCAGCTATGACATACAACTATCTACTGGGGCTTTGGGGGAGAAAATAAATAAATAAAAGTTCAAAGGAGATTTAATTCGAAGAAGGCGAGAATTAGAGATGGAAATTTCTCAGTGAGAAAAGCATTCTTGTAACCTAGTTGGGGTAGAGGGGCATATTGTAAGGGCATGGGTTAAGTGGTAACTTTATCTTTCTCTTCCTCAGCAATTTCTCCTTGACCTGTGTTGGGAGTTGTGTCGAGTTCTGCAGGCTGTCACTCTCTGTCGCCCAGCAGTGAAAGTTTTATAAACACCGGGCACTGTGAACGTAGTGCAGGGCTTGACAATAGGCTTCTAGATTGATTAATGTGGTAGCCTTTCTTTAGATGTGGCCTTCCATTTTTTTTTTAACTGTGATGTAGAGAAAGGTCCATACATTCAGCTTTTAGGGAAGGCGCGGGGCCAGAATCTTCAGCATTGTAAAAACCGAATGGCTTTTCATCCCAAACTCAAGGGAGAAAAAGGTAAGATATATTCATGTTAAGTTAAAATGATGTCATGGTGGCAAGCAAGCCCCGAGGCTCCAGGCCTGGCTGGTTTTCGTGCTGAAGAGACCGTGAGTGAAATCTGTTGATTGATCGCTCTGTCCACACATGGTACCTACATGCTGTTAGAGATACAAGCACACTCTTGGTCTAACTGAAAACACAGAGATGCTGGAGGTTTATTATAGATGTAGTTTCCCCAGCACTGCCTTGAACCTCATAGACTTCAATACACGCCAGGCCCTGTTGGATCTTCCTGTAGTCACGGGGTATTGCAGTTGCTGTCGCCTTGTTAACCTGCCTTAAATCGTGGCATTTGTTGACAGCTAAACCTCGTCTACACTGTTGAGAGAATATCCACCTGCTGAAGATGGGTTGTAGTCCTTCCAACTAGATGACAGTTAGTTGTTCGTGTGGCCCTGGCATACACATGGGAAGTGGAAAAGGTCGTGAAGAGGACACTGGGATCCAAGGAAGAGCCTTCTGGCAACCACTGATTTGTCACTGGGACAAGACCACTGTCATCTGTTCTGGAACAGAGCTGATGCTGTCGTCTGGCGATTTGAGTTCCAGTCCTGGTTTTTGCCCACTGTCTATGTGGCAGGTCTAATTTATCCTTTTTGGGCCTCACTTTCTTCGTCTGCAAAATGGACAGGGTTGAAAGCAATGTACACTAAACTTAAACATTCTATAATCCTGCCTAAAATTATTTCAATCCAAAAGGATTAGTAGTTATATTAATTAGGATTCTCCAGAGAGACAGAACCAACAGGAGCCTGCCCATGTATGTATGTATGTATCTGTCTATCTATGAGTAGTTTTTTTTTGTGTGTGTGAGGAGATCAGCCCTACGCTAACATCTGCCAATGCTCCTCTTTTTTTTTGTTTTTTTTTTTTTGCTGAGGAAGACTGGCCCTGGGCCAACATCTGTGCCCATCTTCCTCCACTTTATATGGGACACCGCCACAGCATGGGTTGCCAAGCAGTGCGTCAGTGTGTGCCTGGAATCCGAACCAGCAAACCCCAGGCCGCCACAGCGGAGCACGCGCACTTAACTGCTTGCACCACCGGGCCGGCCCTATCTATGAGTAATTTTAAGGAATTATTTCACATTATTGTGGGGGCTAGTAAATCTGAAATGTATAAGGCAGGCCAGTGGACTAGAAATTCAGACAAAGGTTGATGTTGCAGTCTTGAGTCTCAATTCCGCATGGCAAGAGGCTGGAAAGTCAGGCAGGGTTTCTTTGTTGTAGTCTGGAGGCAGAATTCCTTCTTCAAACCTGAGAAAAATATCCTCATTGAGAAACCTCAGTCTTTTGCTTTTAAGGCCTTTAACTGATTGGATGAGGCCCACACTTTATGGAGGGTAATCTGCTTTACTCAAAGTCTACTGATTTAAATGTTAATTACATTTAAAAAATACCTTCACAGCAATATCTAGACTGATGTTTGACCAAACAACTGTGTACCACAGCCTAGCCAAGTTGACACATAACATTAACTATGACAGCAGTTACGCTGTAACTTCCCCGTTGTTTGTACTGTAAGTCATAGTCATGTGACAGGAAAGCAGGCTAATCTAAAATTAAATCATGTTGTATTAACAATTCGATGCATCAGTTCTTCCTTTGGTTCATCCTCATACATTTATTAAGCACCCATGTGTAAGGCACTGTGCTAGACATCAGGAAAACAAAGCTACATAAGATGAGCCCTCTACTTTCAAAGCAATGAAAATCTAGTAAAGGAGACAAATAAGTGAAAAAGAAATCATTGCAGTGCAATTGCCTCTATTGGATAGAGTGGTGAGGTGAAGGAGAGAGGGATAACACTTTATGTCTTGGGGGGAGGAAGGTAGTAGGTCAGGGAAGGCTTCACGGAAGAGGAGACACTTAAGCTGGGTTTTGAGGGACAGTTAGGAGTTCTCCAGGGAGGCATTCCCAGAAGGGAACAGTACATGCAAAGGCATGGAGAGTAAAAAACTACCACGCTCATAAAATGGGAAAGCATTCAGAATGAATATCTGGAAAGCTTCTGTCACATAAAAAGGTGCTTGAGACTCAATCTCTGTTGTTATCATTGGAGAAATTAAAATGTGGCCGATCTTACATTTTATAGTTTCTTGGTTAGTAAATAACCATCTATCAGGCCATCAGTAAAATATGACAGTTCTTGGCTTTGAGTCCACTGAAGCTTGTTCAGTTTTCCATTCTTACCATTTAAAAATATTTTCTTATCCATACTGGGGTAGTTACAAAGTAAATTAAAAATTTATGTCTGTATGGGATTTATCTTATGAGTCAGGCATTCTTGACCAAATATATTAGGTTTCTAAAAATTTTCCTTGAACCAATTATGTCACCTTGGGCAAGTCTACCCCTTTTAGCTTTAAATTCTCACTTGCAGAGAGAGGGAGTTGGTCTGGTTTTTAAAGGTCCACCCATAGGGTATTCTATGATCAAATAAATGAAAATGATCTCTGCTGTGTCTAGCTATATTGGTATGTTTCTATAGCATGAATCATTGCTCTAATCACACCTTTCCCAAAGTGACTGTTTGCAGTAAAAGTACTTTATTGCCACTTTGATTGAACATTTCACATGTTTCAACCACTTTATTAGGTATTTTGTGTGCACTATCTCATTAAATACTTAGAACAACCCTGCAAAGTAGATAATATCATTTCCATTTTGTAGTTGAAGAAACAGAGGCTCAGACAATTGAAATAACCAGGCTGATCCCACTCAAGTGGCACTGGGGAAGCTGGGGGTGGAACCTTGATCTTTTGACTCCAAAGTCTGGATTCTTTATCAAGGGCTGTGACCCACAGTACATAATTATTAGCATAACACAGTATCTTGTGTGCATAGCAGAGGTGAGATAATGTCTTATAAAAGGACAAGTCTCACTCTCTGAAAGCAATCTATTTAACATTTTAAATAATGAAAGAGAGGGGAGGTACTTTCTGGTATGTTGACTAATGGGGCCATGAATTTTAATATATCACTGGGCAGCGTATCATAGGAAGAAGGTACTATTCTTCATACTATGAGAGGACTCAGAAACCACCTGCTTAATACGTAACTAAACTCTGATCCTTTCACTCAACCCACTTGCATTTGGATTCTGCCCCACAATCCATGATAACGATCCTTGGCACACTGGTTCTTATTAGGGTCTTGGCTGGTCCCTCTGCCTGGGGGATCGTTTCCCTAACTTCAAAAGAGCATTCAGACCTCAGTCTAGTCGCCATCGCAGAGAGCCATTTCCTGATCTGCCAATTTAAATGAGCTACTTGTCACTCACCATCTCATCATCATATTTTACATCTCTGCCTTGCACGTATCACTCTAGGACATTTTTCTTATTTGTTTATTTACCTATTTGTTTTGACTGCTTCCTCCCATTTGGATGAAGCTCAGTGAGAGCAGAGACTCTCTCTGTTCACTGCTCTATCCCCACATTTGGAGTAGTGGCTTGATCACAGTAGGCTTGCTTTGTCTGTCTATCTAACCATCCATCTGTCCATCTACCCATCCATCCATCCGTCCATCCGTCCATCATCTCCGCCTCCTCTTCTTCCTCCCCCCGTCTCCTTTATCCCTCCCTCCCCTCCCATCCTTCCTTCTTTCCCTGCATAGATCTATCTATAAATTGACTTGGCCATATGAAGTTATAGGATGAGGCAGTAGACGTGCTTCTTCAGTTAGAATGTGGGAAGACCCTCATATTTCCCTTATAGTTCGTCACTTAACCCATGATTTTTCTTTTTCTTTTAGATTCTCCCTTTTTGTCATTTTTATTTTTTTTTTGGTGAGGAAGATTAGCCCTGAGCTAACATCTGTTGCCAATCCTGCTCTTTTTGTTGAGGAAGATTGGCCCTGGGCTAACATCCATGCCCATCTTCCTCTACTTTATACGTGGGACAACTGCCACAGCATGGCTTGATAAACAGTGCGTAGGTCCACGCCCAGGATCCAAACCTGCGAACCCCGGTCCGCCAAAGCGGAGAGCACGAACTTAACTACTACAGCACCCGGCCAGCCTCAAAGAGTCTCCCTTTTTGTATCAAGCTTAAGATGTAGCAGAATGCTGAGAAATTGAGCTTTAATTACAAAATTCTAATTTTGGAAAATTATTTCTCACCACCTCTGTGTTTTGCTTCCCTTGCCAGGGCTTTGTGGTTGAATTACAAAGCCACTTCTTCAGCCAGCTCATTCTGGATGAATGAATGATTACCCTAAGTGCCATCCACACTTCCTCTAGGGGTAAGTTCAAGGCACTTGTACATCTCAAAGTATTATTATATGTCAGTCTGTATTTCTTATGTGTCTGTGGCCCATGTAGCTCTGTTAACTGCTCTTTGTATGTGGACCTGAGTGGGAAAAGCCAAAGTGGATTCCTCAGGTGTGGTAATGGAGGTTCCTGCAGGTGGCGGGGTGCCAAGCCTGAGTGGCTTATTACAAATGCTCTTTAATCTGATATGCTGGAAAATTGTATGCCCATCCTCTCTGGGAATTTAGGTGAAAAAGTTGCAGCCCGGGAGGCGTTCATTTCCATCTCTTTCCATGTCCAATACCGTTAGAGCACACACTTAAACTCCAAACCAGCTAGGACTTCCTGCTGAAGAGCAGATCTAGAGTATGTAATTTCTGGTTGTAAGATCAGGTAAGCTCAAGAGACTTGGACACTAAGGAACCACTGAGGAAAGGGGAGGTTCCAACTATGATGTCAAGGCTGTTTCATTCTGCCTGGGGCGTTTTACTGGTCTGTGTATTGGTGTTGCAGGTTAAGGACCACAGCGGGAGAGCTCACTAGTTCCCAAAGCTGTGTTTGGAATGGTTGCAAAGAATTCCCTGGAAACGTTTGCTGTGCCTGCAGTTCATGCTTGCTTTGCTGCAGCACACAGACCCAAGCACACGCTTCCCAGGCAGCAGTCTTTCCTGGGCTGCTTCGCACCCTTTGGATCTCTACTCAAGACTCTGCCTCCGCGAGACCATCTCCGACCTCCCGCTCTAAAGTAGCCACCCAGCCGCCTGCTCCCCTGTCACTTATTTTAATTCTCTGCAAAGTGCTTGTCTCTACCTGACACTTTTCTCCTTTGTGTATTTATTTATCGACTTGTTGACCAGCTCCACCATCACTGGAGCAGAGAGTCCACAAGGACAGGACACTCGTCTGTCTTGTTCCTCACGTAGCTCCACAGCCCAGAACAACAGATGATTTTTTTTTGACTGACTATAGAATGCGTTCAACAGTGTCATGTGGTGAGAAATTTGTTCTCACTGGAGGAGTTGTTGAAGATTCAATTTGTCTGTTTAAAAGTTTTTAAAAATGTGAATTGTTCCCTCACAGAATTATCAAGTTTGTCATTATATTCCATGTGAACAGGAAGTTTTCTAGCATTTCTGGGTTTATTTGCAAATATAGTACATATTTTCTTTTTTTTTTTAATAATTTTATTTATTTATTTATTTTCCCCCCAAAGCCCCAGTAGATAGTTGCATGTCATAGTTGCACATCCTTCTAGTTGCTGTATGTGGGACACGGCCTCAGCATGGCCGGAGAAGTGGTGCGTTGGTGTGCGCCCGGGATCCGAACTCAGGCCGCCAGCAGCGGAGCACGCGCACTTAACCGCTAAGCCACAGGCCGGCCCGCAAATATAGTACATATTAAAGTTAGAAATTTTGGTAACCTTTATGTTGATTGCCCTTTATCTCATCCACATTAGAATATTCAAAAGGAATATCTCATTAGCCTCAGAGAGGTGTTTCATTTATGCTTTAATGAAGTTCAAAAACCGTGCAATACACCTAATTGAAAAGCCTAAAGTCTAGATCTTTTTGGAGTCAGAATGCCTGAGTCCTTGACTTCTGTTTCCAACATTTCCTGGCTCAGTGACCTTGGGCAGGTTATTTAACCTCTTGGTGCCTCAGTTTCTTCTTCTGTAAAATGGGGGTAATAAAAGCATTTTCCTCATAGAGTGATTATGATTAGGTTTGTTAATATACGTGTTGTATACATTTCTGCTATTTTATTTAGTATGTACTCAGATTTTTGTATATTAAATACATCAACGAGGTTTAAAAATCATGTGTTTGTATACTGTTCACAAAGTGGTGACGCAACTAGGAGAATTTGTTTTCACGTGACGAGGATGAAAACAGCGGTCTACTCCTGAGATCACCAGAGAGAATAGACTTGCTTATACTATTTATAATTTTAGTGAGTTATAATGATGATGAAACATTGTAAACATGCCCTTTTCCATATGTAGAGCAAGACTGTTGTCTCTTTGCTAACAGGCTTGGTTTGGGTTTTTTGGTTGTATTAGTTTTATGGTCTTCAGCAAGTTACTTGAGTTTCCTTAGCCTCAGTTTCTTCATGTGCAAAGTAGTGAATAATATACAAAGGAAAGGGGATTGCTATGAGAATTAAATATGAAGATATATATAGCACCCCTGGCACAGTGCTTCACACTTAGATTTAAAGGGTATTAATATCTAGAGGAAAGTGATCATGGTTAGGAGTGTTTGGAAGTAGTGTCCTGGATCCTGTTCATAATGATGAAGGGGACCAAATATTTGGCCTGGAAAGTAGTAAGCTTAGTAGGGAGTGTAATACTTTCCCTGACATATTTAAGAGTATGTCACGTGTAAGGGAGCAGGACGATGAGCCTGATCAGAAGCCTCACCAGCTTCTGCTGGAAGCACTAGGACCAATGAGTAGCAGTAGAAGGAAGCCACTTTGGGTTTCACGTAAGGAAGGACTTTCTTAGGAGCTGTGGGAAATGTGAGGCGTGGCCCTCCGTGGTAGTGAACTTCCCAGGGTGGATGTGGTGTCGGGAGGCTGGTTGGCTGCAGATCAAGAATTGGGGAGAAAGGATTCCTCCGCTCACCAGGAGGGTAGATGCCATGGCTGTATGGTCCTTTGCAACGCCTCTTCTGTGTAAATCGCCCCCTCCGCACATCATGCCTGCCCTTCTGGTTGTCTTGGCCAAGTTGGTTGTGTAGAGACGTATGTCCCTAGACACCCAGGATTTAGCCTTCTGAAGTCAGGGAGTTGGGACTGCTGATTGTTGTCTTTTAAAATATTTTTCAGGATTTAAAATGTTCCCGTTTGTGTTTTATCATTTGCATCAGAGGTTGCAAACTGGTGGGCTTACTGACTGGTTCTGGGCTGTGGATAAGCTTCATTGGGCCGGCAAAATATGTCCCTGACAAGTGTTTTAAGGATATTTCAATTAGTTGCCTACCTTTAAAAGCTGAGAATTTTACAAAAAAGCAGAATTTTCAGTGTTTCTAAAAAATGTGGTTCATCTGGCAACATAGCGTTCTGCATTCCCGGGTGGCAGTGGCTCGCGGGAGCTGGGTGGCCGGTGGCCCTTCTTGATGGGTTATGGATGGACCAGTTTGCCGCAGTCCCGGCCACTTCATGCAGCCTCCCCAACACTGAGGGGCAGTTGCCATTTTTCATTTACTTAAGTTGTTTTTCTTATAGTAGAATTAGGAGAAAATTGAAAAAGTTTTATCTACTTCTGTATTAGTAGTGGAAAAACTAAAATTTCTGTAGAGTTTCATATTTCAAGGAAAATGGAACAGAGCTTTTTGGTGTGTGCTGAAGAATACTTGTACAAATTTAATTTGCAAACAAATGGTTTCTGTTTCTTAAGAACACAGCGCTCCAGCCTGCTTCATTCATGTATTTTGAACAGCCCTGAAGGTATGTGAGTGTGAACCCTGATCTGGACAGTAAAATTTTCCCTCTGTGTTCAGACAACTCTTTTGCTTTTATTTAAGGCCATTTTCTCTCTTTCAGCAGCAATCTCCCTCACCTTCCTTAAGATCATTTGTTGAGTCTACTGGCTTGGAGAAATGGGAACAGTGTATAATTTGCGCTCACATGTAGACTCTGGAATTAGGTTCCATTCTGCCTTCCCCAACAGACCCCCAACACTCCTTAAACTTTCTGGCACCAAACAGATGAGGGCCTGTAGCCTTGTTTTCTCTGACCGGGGTTGCCAAGAGAGCTGTGCTCTTAGCTCACTAAGGCACAGACTGAAATCTTAGGACTGTCTTCTGTGTGCATTTGATTTTTAGGGAAAAACATAATCTGATTTTGTTTGTTTATTCTGTTTTACAAGGGCGGTTCTGGCTTCATTGTGAAGATAAACTAGAAGGGAGGGGGAGATCAGGGAAGCCCCCCAAAATTGACTTCTGTTGTTTGTAGGGTGATTGGGTGGAAGAGAAGAGTAAGATGTGTGTTGATAATGATGGAAAGACTAAACTTCCTTAGTGGAATTGTTAGGATGACTGATTTAAAGTCCCTGGAAGGAGTCCTCGTCTATCAATTGGTTATTTAATGATGGAATGTGCTCCCTAATAGAGCTGTGAACTTCCCATCACTCAGGGTATTTAGATAGAAGAGAGGGGCCTATCTGTCAGGATACTGAAGGAGGTTCTCAAATTAGAAGGAAGATTGGACCAGATAGATGACCTCTGTGGTCCCTTCGAAAACTCAGATTCAATTAGTCTCTGAATTAAACTGATTAGGAACCTTTTAGCTTAAATAGTTTCACGTCAGTCCATAAAAAGAAAATATTGTAAGTGGAATCAGAGGCTGAATATAACACTTTTAAATTACATTTAGTTCTGGGCAGATTACTTGTCCTTTCTTAAATGTTCCAATATAACCCTTCAAAAATGTTGTAAACAGATGTGTCTAGTGGCTAGTAAAAGCCAGGATTTTATAAGCATATTTCCTAAGTGATTTTTTTCTACTGAAAATTTTCATTTGACCTTAGCTGAATCTCATTTTGTACTTTTATTTTTGGTAGCATGATTTTTTTTTTTGGGTGAAGACTGGCCTTAAGCTAACATCTGTGCCAGTCCTCCTCTATTTTGTATCTGGGACGCCACCACAGCATGGCTTAACGAGTGGTGTATAGGTCCGCACCCGGGATCTGAACCTGAAAACCCTGGGCTGCCAAAATAGAGCACACAAACTTAACCACTATGCCACCAGGCCAGCCCCAGATGATGATTTTTTTTTTTTTTTTGGTGAGGAAGATTAGCCCTGAGCTAACATCTGTGCCAGTCTTCCTCTATTTTGTATGTGGGACGCTGCCACAGCATGGCTGATGAGTGGTGTAGGTCTGCACCCAGGATCCAAACCCAGGAACCCGGGCCACTGAAGTGGAGCACACCAAACTTAACCACTATGCCACGGGGCCAGCCCCTGGTAGCATGATTTTTAATACAGATTTTATCCTTTATATAAATATATTGCCTGTTACTTATTATAAAGCATTCTATTTAATTATAAAATTTAGGGTTTTATACATTATCAGTAATTGTCAATTGTCAAAGTGTATTTAATTTGAATATAATGACCTACAGAAAAAAGTCCCTTTAAAGGAAAACTTTTATTGAGAATTTGTTGTTGTTTTTTTTTTCCTGAGGAAGACCAGCCCTGAGCTAACATCTATTGCCAATCCTCCTCCTTTTTTTTCCCCTTTTTCTCCCCAAAGCCCCAGTAGATAGTTGTGTGTCGTAGTTGCACATCCTGCTAGTTGCTGTATGTGGGATGCTACCTCAACATGGCCGGACAGGCAGTGCGTCAGTGTGCACTGGGGATCCAAACCCGGGCCACCAGTAGCGGAGTGCGTGTACTCATTCGCTAAGCCATGGGGCCGGCCCCCAAGAATTTGTTTTAAATCTTAATTTTTATGTCACTTAATATTTGCTCATTCTTGAAAAAGTAATTAATTGGTCATTTGGTTAAATTATCGGGGCTTGCTTGTTATGTAATATAAAGTACCACTTGGACTTTATAAATATTTATGCCATAAAATGTCTCATTTTCATGATAATTGACTCAATTTTTTTCTTGCACATTTGACACTTTTGAAATGCTTAGAAAAAGCTTATATTATGAAATTCAGATTTGCTGTGGCTTTAAAGTACTATGCTAGTAGTGCATTTTGAATTATCTTAAATTTGGCAATTGATTTTAAAGGTACATGGCTGTATTCTGTTCAGGCATCTTCTTGAGGCTAAAGCAGCTTGGAATGTGAAACACTGCAGGAAAACAGCTGGGGAATTTTAAGCAGAAACTCTGAAAGTTTTGTTCCATGGGCACTGATAACACATGGGGTGGCTTATTTTAAATAAAGGAATTTTAAAGGCTTCTGACACGAAGATGTGCACTGCAACAGACACGATTCTTCCTTTCACGTTCTCCACCACTGCCATCACCGCTATCTCCCATTCATTCATTCATTCATTCACTCACTCAATGGATATTTATGGGGTATTCACCATGTGCCAGGCACTTTTTAAAGTACTAGACTTAACAGTAAACACTTTTAACAAGATCCCTGCTTTATGGAGTTTGCATTTGTGGGCAGGCCTCGTGTTGAACAATCTGCATGTATTATTTTATTTAATCTTTACAACAACCCTGTGAGGCAATATCATCCCCATATTACAGATTACGAAACTGAGAAGTTAAGTGATGTGTCCAGTGTCACACAGCAGGTTCTCAGGCCAGAGCTGAGGGACTCTAATGCCTGGGCAGTGAGCTGTTTTGCTGGCCCGCTGGGAACAATGACTGGGTCACAAATGAATTGCACGTGTCAATTGTACATTTGTGTGGGTTCTTAGCATCACACGTGGGAGATAAAACCTTCAAACCACAGCAGATTTAGATGTGAAGGGCAGCCATGCATGCTCTCACTGTATTCTCTGGCTAATTTGCAAGCATTTGATTTCAGGAACAAACTTGCTAGATTTGTGCCTTTTGATAAAATGGGGAGAAAAGTCACCTCTCCCAGTAATATTTCTGTGGACTTTAGGATTTTCACATGAGTATTTCACACGCTTCATTTTCCTCTCGTATTGCCTTCATCTAGGACATTTTTGCAATGACATAACTCAAGTTCCATGTTTTTTAGCACACATTATTTTGAAATATTGCTTTTCCATCAGAAACAGCAGACCAAAGCTCTTTTTAGCACATGAGCTCACTTGTGTAATTTCATCAAAGGTGGATGTTTACCTTTGTGAGAGATTATTTAATCTTTTGGAATCTTGTTTGGATAAAGTAGTTTATATTTTTAACCTTTATTTATTATTATTACTGTTTTATATTTATTTTTTTACCAGATGAAGCCCTTCGAATTGACTATAGATTATCAATAAAGAATGAAGTTTGGTGGGATATTCTTTCTGTAATATCGTGTATTTGACCTCAAAAGTGAAGATTATGGAAGGAGTTGGGTTTCTTAAATTTTAAGCAGAGAGGTTATTTCTGACAGCTCGTATTCCTTTAAAAATTGTATTTTTAATGTCGGTTTTCCTTATAACTGTTTATAGATTAGTACATCCTTATTTATATTTTTATTTGAGATAGGCATTATTATTATCAACTCCATTTTATGATAAAGGTAATGGGATTCAGAAGGCTTCTGAGTTACTAAGAGATGAATTGCTAACCCAAGTCTACTGCTTTTGAGGCCTAAGATATCTCCAATACTCCCTGTGGCCTATTTTCTATTAATTATGATTTGTCAAGTGATAGCGGAGTGTAAGATATCCACGTCCTTGATTACAATGAGGTTAGCAACAATTTTTGCTTAGTCTTGACTAGGCATATAGTAAAACATGGTGTTTTTTAATTTCAGCTTCATTGAGGTATGATTGACATATAAAATTGTAAGATAATTAAAGTGTGCATCGTGGAGATTTGATGTATGTATTCATTGTGAAAGGATTCTCACCATCTAGTTAATTAGCACAGCCATCAGCTCACATATTTATGTTTTTTTTTTTTTTGGTGAGAACTTTTAAGTTCTACTCTCAGCAAATTTCAATTATACAATATAGTGTTATCAACTATAGTCACTATGTTTCACACTAGACCCTTAGAACTTGTTCATTTTATTGTTGCAAGTTTGCACCCTTTTACCAACCTCTCCCTATTTTTCCTACCCCCTAGGCCCTGGCAGCCACTTTTCTACTCTCTATTTCTATGAATTTGACTTTGTGTGTTTGTGTGTATGTGTGTGTACGTGTGTACGTATGTCATTTCCCCCAACCTTTTATTAAAAAAATTTGAAAAAAATATAGAAAAGTGAAAAGAATTGTACAGTGAACAATAACCCCACCACTTGAATTCTCTAATTGTTAACATTTTGCTATATTTGCTTTTACATGTGTCATTTTGCATTATGTGTTTCAGGATAGAATACTTCTTAAGTAGTAATTTACATAATTCTCAGAGATCTTTGCCAAGGAATTCAATTTTAGATGCCTGTTAACACATATGACCTGTTATATTATTATCTTAGGATGAAGCATTAGAAAGCTAAAGTCTAGTTTTATGATTTGGAAATATGCTGGTTTTTGTAATTTTAGGATGGAGTACTACACTGAGAGTACTTTACTGAGTTAGGCAAAGTCTAAAGAACTTGAAAAATCTTACATAGTTTGAAACCCCAAGCGACATTATAAATTCATAGAACTAAAGGTATTTGGGTGACCTCAGTGATAAAAAATGGAGTCAGACAATGCAAACCCATTGGAAGTTCTGAGGAATGTTGGAGATAATTCAATCTTGGAGGCATTTCTGACGTAGAGAGATCTACATATAAAATATATCAAAAGGTTGGAATTGTCTTAAGAAAATCTAGAAGCAGGAATAGAACAGGGGCATGCAAATCTTTCCATGCAGTTAATTGTTCTTTTCATACTTTTTTCACTCCCAGAAGCATCTCTCTCTAAATTTCCTTCTTCCTTCTGGCATAATTCGCCACCCCCCTCCCCTTCATATCAAGGATTAGTCCTTCGGTCTCAAGGGTACAGGGAAGAAATATGCTTCTTTTATGCTGGCTGATATTTTATTTTACGTTTTTCTTTAGTAACAGAAATGATGCTGCTGGATCTAGAGGAAAAGGAGCTCAATGGCTTAACAGCACTCTTTCTCCTTCCATATTTACTCAGGGTATTTTTTAATACACACACGTCACATTAACATTTTGGGAATTCCCATGTTTTCTGTTATGTGACTTGGCTTCCGTGGCAACCTTCTGACTTCAGTCCTGGGGGTTGTGGTCACTTGGTGGCATGTCCTGGCTCTGCTGTCTGCTGCTGACCAGCTGTGAAACCTTGAGCAAGTCCCTTAAGGCCTCAGTTTTTTATCTGCCAAGTGGGGGAATTGGGATAGGCAATTTTTCAGGTCTACTCTACCAGCACTAAAAATTTCTAGGTTCTGTGTTTGCTAATTTAAATTTTTGTGGAGGTTAGACTAGTTTTTATAACTACTGGACTGATGATCTTATGTAACGACTCTTATTATTTGCCAATTAAAATTAGAAACTGTCTCTTTAAGCATGTATTAGCTACATGGAAACTATATGGAAAGTTTGTTATTTGTGTGTGTGCCTGTGTACTGTATGTGTAGTTGCATGTAACAATTCATTTTTCATGCAAGATAAGGAATTAAAAGCTTATATGTCTAAAGTAGAATCTGGTCTTTAATATTAAGAATCCTGTCTGGGGGCTGGCCCCGTGGCATAGTGGTTGAGTTCGGCACGCTCTGCTTCAGCAACCCAGGTTTGCGGGTTCGGAACCCCGGGTGCGGCCCTACACCACTTGTCAGCCATACTGTAGCAGCGACTCACATACAAAATAGAAGAAATTGGCACAGATGTTAGCTCAGGGCTAATCTTCCTCCCCCCCAAAAATAAAGAGAATTATGTCTGTTGCATATATAGATCCATTCACACTTTTTAAAAAATGAAAATATTACCTTAAAAAGCTCTTGTCACGTTTGTCCAAGACAGCTTGAAAACTTCTGCTTAAACTGTTTTCTTCTCTAGAATGTAATTTCAGAAATTTAAACATTACACAGATGTAATCCTGTTCTCACATTCAGCACCCCCCCTCCAAAAACTAATATAAAGTGATCTAAAAGTGTTGCTTTATCTTTTGGGTATACTTTAAATTGAAGTCTTTCATCAAAAGATGCAGCAAGACTTAAAAACACTTGAACTTCTTGTCTATCACTTTTTGTAAGGGCAATTGAATGCACATTTTTGAAAAAAGAGTGACCTGTTGGGATAACAAGGACTTCCAATGTAGGGCACGGTGGCTCAGCAACCTTAAAAGTGAAATAACTCCGGCAAGGAACATAGAGTAAGTGTACACCCGGTATTTTGCAAATCACAAAATTATTTTGAAGGGCTGCTCCGGAGGCAGAGTTTTTATGACCGTAACATTCCAGCTGCGGTTTTGGAGACAGAATGTTTACTACTCACTAAACACAAGGATGGTAGGTGTGTATTCCTGCTGCTAACAGGCTTAAAAAAGCATCTGAGGCGCCCGTCAAGTGAGTAAGCTTTATTCAGCAAACTTTGGAGCCGCGTTCCTATGGAACTTTGGTGGTAATTCTGGAATGCAGGCCCAACAGCAGCGCAGTCATGGGCGAGCCCAGCGGCTCCGAGGCATGATGGCAGGCTGTCCTGGTTAATCGCTTCAGGCAGCCCATGGAAAACCACTTTCTGGTTAAGTCTGCATCATACTCTTCCACCAATGGAAAAAATTGAACATGATGAGGGTGTGTAGCTAGCAGACAAAAATATATCCAGTATTGCACAGGATCTGTTTTTAGCTCTCAACGGCTGAGCACTTGAAGTGTTAGACGCTGCTTCCTGCCTTAGCATGGGCAGAAAGAGGAGAGAGTCCGTGGATGCGTGTATAGACCCTGACTTGATGAAACTTTCTCTGCTCCTTGAAAGAGCCTGAGAAAAACTGGCTGCAACCGATGTCTTGGCAAAGGTAAGGTTACAAATGTTTCTTTTTCCCCTTCTGGAGTTGAGACTTAATTTTCTCTGTGAGGTATAAATGTTTCTTGAAATGCTCCTTTTGGCAATATTTCATGGTGCGCTGACTTTTCTTTGTTTTACATTATTTTGTACTTCTGCTGCACATGTTGATGTGCATGAGGGAATATTCCCTTTAAATCCGAGTGTCTATATGCTTTCAAACGCCTGTTGGTGATTCATTACAGTTCCCCACCCCCTTGTACTGACTAATTCTCCAAAAGCTGATGTATATATTGTACGGATTTATTTTTCCTGATATCTCAAGAAAGTACCATTTCTCAGTCTGATCATGTTAAAGCATTAATGACTTTTCCCTTATCTTTACCAGTTAATTCTTTCAGAGCACAAAGGGAAATTAAAATGTGGCCGAGATCGTGTTTTATAGTTTCCTGGTTATTATGTAACTTCATCAGGGCTTCCTTTTAAGCTGAGTGAGCTACTTGGTTTAAGAGTTTCTTTTCAAACTTGTAATTTGACGTTCACTGTTTATTAACGTTTGTCGTTAACTTTTGTCTTGAGCTTTCTGAAAAAGAAACGGATTCCCGTGTAATCTGTATGTGTGTGTGTGTGGGGGGGGTTAACTTGTTTAAGTAGAATGATTGATTCATGTCGTAATGCCTAGAAGCTGCTCATTCATCAGGCGTTTTCTGAACACTGAGTTTATCAGCAGCGATTGAAAAACCCTGGCTTGGCGTGGTACTTCCTCCGCTTTACGTTAATTTGGCCGAGCATGTAATTCTCAGAAAATTGGTAGGTGGAGGGACAGAAATAGGAAGCTTTATTGAAGTCATTGTGACTTGGAAAAGTATTTATAGAATTTCTGGAAAGTCAGGGAACTGCTGAACAGCTGCTAGAGATTTTCCTAACACATTTAAGCATTTCCTTGCGGCCCTCCGTCACATTTAGTGATTCTGAAGTCTTATACTCACTTTCAGTATAACGAGGTTATGAGTTATTTTAGGGGGGCAGTGTGTGTTCCTTTTCAATGTGTGTCTTCTCTGTGGGTAAATTGTGCATCATCAAGTCCTCCCATTCCTTTACAGAAAGGTCTTTTAGGAATGGAGGAATGGTGAGTGTTAGCCAGGTGGGTTAGAATTAATAGAAGCACTGGTAACATTTTATTTATTACTTTTCTTTTGAATCTAGAAAGTGCTGTTCTGAAAGAGCTGGCCACCATTTAGAGCAGGGACGGAGCAAGCCCTGCCTGCCTTCTTCTCTAGTCGGATTAATACTTGTCAACTACTTTGATTTTTACCAGGGCTTGTAGATAGAAACTGAAGTCTGTTGAAGAAACTTATGACTCCAATTCAGACTGTGAATAGTGTTTTGAATCCAAATAGATAACACCTTTCTTTCAATATTTTAGTGCAGAGGGAGTGACTTGCAAAGCTCTCTCCTTAGAGCAGGCCTGTTCAAGGATGCCTGGAAACTCGAGATAAGAGGGAGGCTCCTTGCCAAGAGATAATCCTCAAGTGGGCCCTCACTTAACCACTAAGTAAAACAGATGATTCTGTCTTGGTGGTCTAAGATTGTGTTTGAGAAGAGACATATTCCGTTTTCAGAGATTTAAAGTTAGTGCAGCGTCTCTGCAACCTCTTCCTGCCATAGAAATTGACTGGATGTGGGAGGAACACAGAGGGCAGCCTAAAGGGAAAGCTTGCGCTCCTTAAATATCCGATGGGATGCTTTCCTATGTCTGTAGGTGCCTCCAGTGAGATTCATTTGTGAGATTCATGTACATGCAGATGATAAACTGGGTTAGTGAGACCCCTCAGCTCAACTGTGAGATTAAAAAAAATAATTTCCTCTTTATGGAGCATTCAGAACAAGGTCTTTTTGGACATTAAAAAAAATTTTTAAGAGCCAGCCCTGCCGGCCCAGCTGTTAAAGTTCAGCGCACTCCGCTTTGGCAGCCCGGGTTCGGTTCCCGGGCGTGGAACCACACCACTCGTCTGTCAGTAGCCATGCTGTGGCAGCAGCTCACATAGAAGAACCAGAAAAACTTACAACTATACACAGCTATGTGCTGGGGCTTTGGGGGGAAAAAGGAAGAAAAAAGGAGGAAATTGGCAACAGATGTTAGCTTAGGGCAAATCTTCCCTAGCAAAAAAAAAAAAAAAATTAAGTGATAATCTGCATTTCTCATTTGAGATTAATTGTACCTTACTTAAGGGCCAAGGTAAAGACGGCCTTACTAGAAGGACTAAAATAATAAATAAATAAGGGTATGGAATTGAAAAATATAGCAACAATATTAAGACAGGGCAAGATAATAATAATAGTAGTAGATAAACCTGAATTTCTGACCATTGACACACAAAAGTAGTAAACATCGTGTTTATAATAGTTTGAATTCTAATAATGGTGGATTGAATGTCTTTTTATTACTCAGTCCTATCTAAAATAGGCTTATAAATGGTTAGAGGCTTTATCATCAGTGTCTCAGGAATATATTGGACACTCTGTTGTCAGCTATTTATAGTCCATAGTATTGTTGAGCTGAGAAGAATTTTCAAATGGGAAAAGTGAAAAACCATAGAACGCACATGGCTCGTCCAAAGTCACTGAGATGGTTAGTTGCTGAGCTGGGACGAGATACCAGCAGTCATGTTAGTCAGTCTTTTCTGTACATTACCTGTTTCTTTGATTGGAATTACTTTGTATATCCTGATATATCTTTGTAAATTTATAGACAGAGGCATGACTATATATACATATATATGTATACACACATACATACACATCTGTCTGTTTCCCTCCTTCCCTCTCTCCCTTCCTTCCTTCCTTCTTTCTTTCATCTACTTACCTACCTACTTACCAAACCAGATGGACTTAAAGCTCTAGTCAGAGACAAGACAAAGACTTGTTTTTCTTGTATCCTAGCGAAGTTCAAAGCCGTCCCTCAGTGGTGGCCATCATTCCCATTGACTATTGCCAGAGAGAATCGTAGGCACACATGTGTTACTCTAACTTATGGGGATAAAACAGCTTCGATTAGACTTCGTCTGCCAATCTCTTCCTATTTCAGCCTTAGATTCAGACTTTTTTTCACAATCCCATTCCAAGAGAAGGCTGTTTGGGTTTTGTTAGTTCTGGGCCTGACAAGAGAGGCTGTGGAAGGGAACAGAAAGACAGCAGATGGGTTTATCATTAGTGCCAAGGTAAGGAAAGGCATTTTTGGAAAAATAAACTTCACATATAAAGTGATAGGCTAGGTTATCATTTCACTCTAGGAAAGGGGTGTGGCAGGTGCTACAGATAATCAGGAAGAAGTTGATCCAGGGCGTTCCTAGGACTGAAATAAAGGCTTAAAAATCCTGGGTATCTTTAGGACAACATTGGAAAGCGAAAATAATCCTTATCCTGTTTTTGTAGTTGACCATGACACATCTCTAGTTGCAGAATTGTTAGAGTAGGGTTTCTTAAATGGAGATGGGAAGAAGGAGTAAAGAGATATGGAGTGGACAGGCTGGCAACGACAAAGCTCAAAATCCAAGTGATTAAAGCCGATTAAAAGAAACTCTGAGTGGAGAGGATGAAAATAGACTTGTTTTCAAGTCGTCTGTAGCCACTCCTGGAAGGTGGAGTGACAAGTGAAAGGAAGCATTATACACAGACAGTCATAAACTGGGAAAACCCATGATATTAAGAGGTAGTAGACAGTAAAGAGCTTCTTGAAAAGTGTACGTAAATTCATGGAATACACACACACACACACACAAGTGTGTATATGTATCCGTGTATGTATATGTATTCCATTGAAAATTCATAGGATGATCACAAATGAATCAAAAACCACCAGACAAGTTAAATATAAAACAGCAACAATAAAAACCAGACAGGGGCTGGCCCTGTGGCCTAGTGGTTAGTGGCCCAGGTTCGCTTCCCAGGTGCGGACCTACACCACTTGTCAGCAGCCATGCTGTGACAGCGACCCACATACAAAATAGAGGAAGATTGGCACAGATGTTAGCTCAGGGCAAATCCTTAGCAAAAAAAAAAAAAAAAAAAAAAAAAAACCTAGGAAATAACTGGAACCTAGCAAAACCCTTCACTTATCTTTTTTTTTCACATGTGATATAGAAAAAAATAATGAAAATTAAAGACGTAGCAATAAGCAGTTTACCAAGGAGTTTCTCATTGGAGTTAATGCTCTTTTGTCCTGGCACCCTACTATATCTATATATTGTTAGTTATTCTCAAATGTTTTTTCTGAAATTTCTCTAATAGTAGAGGGTGGGTGCTTTTGGGCCAATTCCTCCTCTTGTGCATGAGAGTCCTTCCCCTTTGGCTACTCAAGGACAACATTTAAGCCATTACCCCTCTCTCTACTGCCCCATCAGATTTTTGTCTCCAATCATTCCCATTCGCATGCTGGGATTTCTCCTAAATATACACACACACAACAACCACCGCCTTTTTTTGGATTCTTCTAGCCTTCTCGCTACTATCTAATTCCTCTGTTCCCCTTTATAAAAGCTCCTTGAGCAAGTTGTCTCTATTCATCATCTTCAATTTCGTTGACCTCATCCTCAAACTCACTCCATCCCAGCTTTCTCCACCCCCGACCCGCTCTGGTCAAGTTCATGGATCACCTCCACGTTTCGAAGTCCAGGGCTCAGTTCTCAGTCCTTGTTTGAACTCTCAGAAGCATTTGACACTTGCTCACAGTCTGCTCCCTGAAATGCCTTTTTTTGATTGGTTTTAAGGGCAACGTATTTTCTTGGTTTCCTCTTAATTTGATTCCCTGACTGCTCCTTCTGTTTCGTTGTGTGTTTCTCGTTATTTCCTTGACCTCTTCATGTTGGGGTGCCCCAGGGCCTCTTCTCTTCTCATTGTTTACTTATTTCCTTGGAGACCTCATCCAGTGTATGTTTTAAATACCATCTTCATAGAGATAAGTAGCAAATTTGTACTCAAGCCCACCTCTCGCCTGAACTCCAGGTTCCTGCATCCAACTGTCAGCTCAACGTTGCCACTTCAGTGTCAACAGACGGCTCCAGCCTAACAAATTCAAAACCCATTTCCTTGTCTTCATCCCAAGCCTGCTGTACTCTGCCCTCCCCATTCTTCCAGAAGGAAATGGTGTTTCCTTGACCTGTCACTGCTCACTCCCATCCACCTGGGAATCCTGTTGGCTCTCACTTGAATTGTATCCAGACTCACCCCACTCCCTACCACTCCCATCAAGTTCAAACCACATCATCTCTCACCTGAGTTACCCCAGTTTCCACTTTGCTGCCCACAGTCCAGTACACAGGGCAGCCACGGTGTCCTTTTGATATATGCCCCATGATGAGCCTTCTCTAGTCCCAACCCTCTAATCATGACTTTGAATCTCAACATGAAAACCAGTGTCGTTAAAATGTTCCTTTGGGCCATACTCTTCTGGCTCCCTGTCCCCTCTCTGACCCCTTCCTCTCCCGTCACATTGGGCTTCTGCCCGTTCCACCTCTAGGCCTTTGCACTGTCTGTCCTCTGCTCCGAATGCTCTTTCCCCAGACTCCACATGGTCTCTCCTCTGGCAAGTCCTTGCTTAGATGTCACTGTCCAGTGAGGCCTTCCTCTACTCCCCTTCCTAAAATGACAGCTCCCCTCCCCCTCATTGCGACATATGTCCCTCTTCCTCTATTTTTTTGCTGAAGTACTTATCACCTTCTAATGTATAATTGACTTATTTTCTTGTTTATTGTTCATCTCTCTCCACTATAATATAAGCTCCATGAGTGCAGAGTTTTTTTTTTTTTTTTTTTTTTGGTCTATTTATTGCTGTATCCCCAGAGTCTGGAACAGTGTCTAGCATGCAATATGATTCAGTAAACACTCACTGCCTTAATCAGCGATAGTGTATCCTACCCAGGATGCCTGATGATGTAGCTGAAGCAACCTACTGTAAATGCTGAATGTCGTTGACCTCCTATATTTTATCTTAAAAATGTAAATATTATATTTTACTTCCTGATATGTTTCCTTATTATGGAAGCAGTTTTTTAATTACTTAGCATTAGATGAAATTGAACCTTCAGGAAGATGCCCCTTGGTTATTCTGTGGTCTTGAGTACCCCCCCACCTCCCCACATGCACTTGGTCTCGGCTACCATGTCCCACGCCCACAGCCTTTGGGAAACATATTCTAAGTTATAAGCGATATTTAGGATAATGACTGGGAAGCTTAAACTGTCCAGAAAACAAAATGCTCCTTTGTGCAATGTTCTTCATAAAGCAGTAGACTAGAATAACTATATTAACCTGAAAGCTCCGTAGTTAACTTAAAATTTCATTTTATCCTCACGTCGCCATTGCCAGTGGTGGAAGCCTCTGCTACCTGGAAAAAAGATAGCTCTAGAGAAAGACTTTGTCGAGGCTTTATTTATGAAAGGGGCATAGAAGACAACCATTCTTCTAAAAAGGAGCCTGAAAGTGAAATTATACTTTTTTTTTTTTGTAGAAATACTTCATTTATTTATTATGTTTTTTGGTGAGGAAGATTGTCTCTGAGCTAACATCCGTGCCTGTCTTCCTCTACTTTGTGTATGGGATGCTGCCACAGCATGGCTTGATGAGCGGTGTGTAGGTCTGTGCCCCAGATCTGAACCTGCAAACCCTGGGCTGCTGAAGCAGAGCACATGCACTTAACCACTATGCCACCGGGCCAGCCCCCAGAAATTGTACTTTTTTTTTCTTTTTCAGTGAGGAAGATTAGCCCTGAGCTAACATCTGTTGCCAATCCTCCTCTTTTTGCTGAGGAACATTGGCCCTGGGCTAACATCCGTGCCCATCTTCCTCTACTTTGTATGTGGGATGCTGCCACGGCATGGCTTGATAAGCGGTGTGTAGGTCTGCACCCGGGATACGAACCTGAAAACCCCAGGCCGCCGAAGTGGAGCACGTGAACTTAACCACTATGCCACTATGCCACTGGGCCGGCCTCCTGAAATTGTACTTTTTATTTTTATTATTATTATTTTTTTTATATTTATTTTTCCCCCAAAGCCCCAGTAGATAGTTGTATGTCATAGCTGCACATCCTTCTAGTTGCTGTATGTGGGACACGGCCTCAGCATGGCCAGAGAAGCGGTGCATCGGTGCGCGCCCGGGATCCGAACCCCGGCCGCCAGCAGCGGAGCGTGCACACTTAACTGCTAAACCACGGGGCCGGCCCTGAAATTGTACTTTTTAAAAAAAATATGGAATAATTTCAGATTAAAAAGTACAGAAAAATTTAAAATTATTTTGATGTAATGCATATGATTTAAAAAAAGATTAAAAAAATTTCGGGGGGCCGGCCCAGTGGTATAGAGGGTAAGTTTTAGTGCTCCGCTTCACCGGCCTGGGGTTCACAGGTTCGAATCCCAGGTGTGCACCGATGCATCATTTATCAAGCCATGCTGTGGTGGCGTCCCATATAGAAAAAAAATAGAGGAAGATGGGTGCAGATGTTAGCTCAGGGCCAATCTTCCGTAGCGAAAAAGAGGAAGATTGGCAACAGATGTTCGCTTAGGGCCGAGCTTCCTCAGCAAAAAAAAAAAAATTTGATTGGATTCCTACCTTTGCCTCTTAGTGAACTTGGTCAAATTATTTCATCTCTGAACACTATAAAACAGGGATGATTCTGCAATCTATTGGGGTAGCTCTGGCGCACAGTAGCCCAGGGCATGTTAAACCTTTTCCCTCCTTCCATGTGTCCATCTACTTTAGGTATCAAAAAATTTTAAAGTCCTGTAAATTATGAAATTTAAATGATACCTACTAATACTATTCATTTTTTTTCTGGAAGTTTCTTTAAAGTTGCTACCTAAAATCTCATCAGATGTGTTGTGAATAATCATAGGACTTAAGGAAAAGTTCAGCAATGATGGGTTTAATTTTACCTGCAGGCCCAAGAGCAATTTCTATTTTAGCCTTAAGACATAGACCGATAGAAATGAACCTTCAAATCAGGCTACAAGCTGAGTTGAAGTAGAGTAGTTACACATTTATGAGGGGGAGGAAAACACCTATTTAAATGAGGGGAAAAAATGTGTGGTTTAAGCCTGTTCATTTTTTGACTTAAATGGGCCAGTGTATAATGAAGAAATATTTTGCCAAGAATAACTTGGTACAATTATCATGGTATATTTTGGTCATAGAACGTGATTGAGGTTCAGGAGTCCCATGTCTGCTTCTGATTTACGGAAGCGTGTGCCTTCCATTTAGGCCTCCGAGTCCATGGGAAGCCATGTGGTTACAGCCCGGGAGTCTAATGCATGGTCTTCTGTTTCAGGTTTGGTGTGAAGCTTGGGAAGTGCCTACCCATGCTGAAACTTGCTTTTTGTGGAATGGCTCCTGTTTATAAAAGTTAAAAAAGAGAGGTTATTTAAAAGTCATGCTAACAATTTTGAATCTCATGTTCATAAAAGTTACAAAAGAGAGTTATTTAAAAGTCATGCTCACCATTTTGAATCTTGCGAATCTTTGGTTCTGTCTGTCACCGAAGCAGTACAAGGTCTATACAGACCAAGATGTTACCAAATTGTGGATGGGACTTGAAGTGGACGTGGAAGAAAAGGCAGAGAGGGACTGAACATTTGATATATTTAAAAAAAGAAACCCATGCTAGAAAGAGTGGATGAAAATGTATGAAATGCATTTTGATTATTTCTAAAAGAAAAAAATTTTTATCTTTACCAGCATTATTTTATTTTAGACTATATTCTATAATTTTGCTTGAAAAGGTGATTTAAAAAAAAAATCCCTGAAATATTTTCAGTTTCTGTGATGGCTCAGATGTAGCTGGGCCTCTCAACTCACTGACATTCCAGAAACATACCAGTAATATTTGTGGGATTGTTCGTCTCACCACCTCTCTCGTAAACTCAGTGCCGTTGAAGTTCTCGTAAACTCGCTTACTGAGTCTACAAACGTTTCGTGTTCATCATCGCTCCCGCTCCCTGCACAAGTGGGTAAGCCCCTTTGGGGAAGGGATCAGATCATATATCCCTTTTGTTTTCTTCGTGGTGCCCAGAACACAGGTGGATGGATATATAGGAGGGTCTCCAAAAATTCATGTTGAGTTGGTGACTGGAACTCATGTTTTACTTCAGTTCCCCAAGTTTCTGCCAACACTAAGAATATTTTCCTCCTTGGCCAATGCTGCCTCCCACACTGATCTTTGAGCTGTTGACTACTGTGGACTCCTTCCCAGACGGTATCCCAGAGTGTCCCTAGGAGATGGTTCACACTGTGGTGCTTCGGGGGACAGTGAAGTGGGAGAGGGCGAGAGAGGTGGTGGGCAAATGATGGTCAAAGTCTCCCCAGCCTCCCTTCCCTCACTCTGCCTTCCCCTCTTACCTCCTCCTCCTCATCTCTCTAGACGCTTGTGCTCAGACTCTGCCCTTATCACCTTTCCTGAACAAGCTGGGGTTTTTCTCCTTTAGTTCACTCGTTGATTCAGTCATTTATGGATTCAGCCTGTGGTTATGGAGCGCCCTTGTCTTTGGACATGCTATTTTCTGTTCCTCGGAATGTCCTTCTTTCCTTTCTACATCTAGTACAATCCCACGCATCCTTCAAGACTCAGTTCTTTGGTTAACTTCTTTATGGGATCATTTTTAACTTTCCTAGGAAGACTTTGTCCGATGAAAGTTTCTCCTTAGTTGTAGAACGCAAAGTGGTGAGGACCATGGGCCTAACTTATGGTGCCCAGAAGTGCACATTAGTGATGGATAGTCCTTTTCTTCTCTCACTCTTCCTATCTCTAGCAGAAGTGTTTGCCTTGGACAGTGATTTTTCAAATGTTTTAAGACTCTCCAGACCTTGGTTGTCCCTGGGTCTTACTCGAATGGATGTGCCATTCTGACAAAACTGTCACTTGTGGTTTTATAAGTCATTGTTTTTCAACTCTTTTTGACTCTTACTCAAGAAGATACAATTTTACTTAACCCAGTATTCAGGTAAACATACAAGCACACACAAGAATTTAGTGTCATAAAACAATTTTTGCCCTTACTGGGATATACACCTCTATTTTCTGTTCTATTATATTCTCTGCTCTGCTCTATTTCTATTCTATTCTATTCTATTCTGTTCCATCCTATCCTATCCTATCCTATCCTATCCTATCCTATCCTATCCTATCCTATCCTATCCATTTAAAAATACTGGTATCAAGTCATTAAATGAATTTCATGACCCAACAATGGGTCATGACCCATAATTCAACAAACACTTCTATAATCAGTGCTGCAGATGTTAGAATTTTTTATAAAATGGGTGTGAGTCCTGAGACTCTGCTTGTGATAAATTGGCTTACTAAGGTGATGAACTGTGCAAAAAGCTGGGCTATTGTCTCTGTGGAATTTATTACTTTTCTTGCCTGTTGAATACCAGCCATGCCTGTCGACTAAGATCCTGTTCCTAGGCATTCCTGGCTGCAGATTGGTTTATCCGTTCATTCATCTGTTAATATGCATTTGGAAGGAGTCCTGCTGAATTGAAACAGACCCAATGGGGCACCACAAAGGATGCTTAGCTTTTGAGGCCCTTAGCAGCATTCTGCTTTCTGTCCACTTTATTTGTAAGGATTACTCTTCCTAAGCACTATTCCTATGGAGACCAGATGTTCCTTTCACCTGCCTCTTTATACAAATTGGGTTCAAGTCTTCTTATGATTCGTAATGAGCTCCTTCAAGTCTTGGTATTTGATTCATGTATTCTGAGTGTAGTTCATTGATGCAAGATGAGAGAAGCAGGTTCAGGCAAAATTTATAGTTTGTTAGTAAGTTTGGATGCTTGACAGAGTTGAATGCTTTAGTTTTAGATTTTTAGGCATATTTGTTCTTGTGTTTTACTGTTTTTAATGAGACAGGCAATAAAACTTTCAGGTAGGGTTTCTCAGCCTCGACACTATTGACATATGAGGCCAAATAATTATTTGTTGCGGAGGCAGTCCTGTGCATTATAGGATGTTTAGCAGCACCCCTGAAATCTACCCACTAGGTGCCAATAGCATGACGCCAGCTGTGACAATGGAAGATGTCTCCAGATATTGCCAGATGTCCCCTGGGGAACAAAATTGCTGTGACTGAGAATGACTGTGGGTTATATTCTTACATTACATCTAACATGAGTATTTAATAATACAAGTACGTGGCTGATATCATTGTTTTTGTTGACACTTGACAAATGTCTGACAAATTAGGTAGTTTTATATGCTCTAATAATTTGGCAAATCAATCAAAATCAGCCAAGTGCTAACAATGGAACTTGGAAAATTCCAAACATATATATAAACATATAATAATTAATGCAATAATTAATGATTAATAAAATATCTGAAACAGCAGACTGTTATAATAATGTTTGATATCATAGTACACAAAATTAAATTTATAACTAAAAATTAATAATAGTACTGTGTATTTGTGTTGCATGTCACAGTTTTTTAGGTGGATTCACATGTATTTCAACACTTGATTCTCAGGTAGGTAGAGCAGATATTTTTATCTTCAACTTGCAAATGGGGAAAATGAGATTCAGAAAGTGTAAGTAATTTGCCTAAAGACTCACAAGCTATTTAAGAGATGGAAACAGGTCTTAAACCCAAGTTCTCTGATACAAACCAGACTAGGATTCTGAGATTTGTCTCCCTAATGATTGAAGCTCTCTTCAACCTCCCACCCCCACCCTCCCAAATAGAGGGAACCAAGTAGATATTGTTATGGTTAATGATGGTTAGCCCTGTTCTTATCTTCTTCTTAGCTCTTATCCCTATCTGAAATATTTGCTCTGGACAATGAAGAGGCTCCTATTTCAGTATAAAGATCTCTCTGGAATTATGTGAGAAGCCGTGTTGGTATCTCATGTTGGCAGAATTTGAGCTTCCCCTAACTGCCTTGCCCAGCCACAAATCTGCTTTTGTGCAGTGTCCCCCCTCCTCCGCTGCTCGCCGTCACCAGTCAGCCCCCTGGCCCCCTCACGGCACCATCTGCCCACCAGGGGTTGCCTCTTGTTCCCCTGTAGTTGCATCTGGGCAGCCGGCTCGGGGCCGGAGACAAAGCAGGGTTGGAAGGTTTTAGTTTCCTTTGCTATAAACTCTACGCTACACGGAAGTGGAGACTGTGGGAATCCGACACATCGGTTCCAGCCCAAGCTCAAGACAAATGAGGAAAAGGTAAATCTTGAATTTCCCCCTGAAAGATGTTTTGCAGTGGGATTCAGTCGATCACGTGGCTGCTGGGATCGTGATGACGTATTTGTGAAATTACTCCACATTGCTGGACAGTTCTGGGATGGTTAATTGATCACAATTTAAAAAAAAAAAAAACACTTCCATTATTGTTTGTGATTTTAGCTTAAAAAGTGACATAATATTTTCGTATGAATGGGGATTGGAAGGGGATGCAGAAAATGAAAAACAGGAATTTTTTTTAGATTCATGAGATTGTGGTCAATTTTTAAAAATTCTAATATTATAATTATCCAATAAATAAAAAATAATTGTAAAAACTGTATACACAGCATACAATATTTGCTAAGTACACAGAGTCTTAACACCATATCATTTATTCTAGAGGGACTTCACTTAAATTACATCTTGGTCAGCTGGGGGTCTATTGCATATTAGTATACCTAATACGTATTATTGCAGGCTAGTATCCCTAAGGTGTATATTCTTTCTGTTTAAAGACACTGGGGGCTTCTAACTGTTTTTTTTTTCCTTTTTCAGAAGTTCACAGGAAATCTGTTGTTTCACTATTTTCATCCTCCTTTCTATCAACAAAAAAAAATTTTAACCAAAATAGCATAAAATTCCCTTAGTAAAGGAGTCAGTGGGTCAGAGGCGCTAAAAATCTGACCTATTTATTCTCTTGCTTCCGGACAAAAATCACAGCTGAAGTGTGACAGAGAAGTATCTGTTCAATTTGCCAAACTCCTCAGGGATACAGTTTCATAGTTGTCCTCAGCCATTACCCTTGCTGTCAATAAATTCCTTGTAAATATTGGATACATTCTTCACTACAGTTGAAGGCTGTTTTCCTGCTGCAGGATTGACGGGGGACGTGGAACAGCTGGTCAGCATTACCCGCATGTGACAGTGCACATGGTTGTCCACCTCTGTCATCTCCGTGTTGCTTTTCTCTGGGCAGGATAATGTTAATTATCAAGACATTTCTCTGTGGGTTTAGACATGAATCTTTCAGCCAGACCCAGTTGGGAAGGATTCCTGTTCTTAGTCTGTGCCCCAATCAGCCTTCTAAGTTGCTTTCGTTCAATTCAGCAGGTGTTGACTGAATGTTATGGGAGCCCCAAAGGTGCAGTCCTTGAGTGTCCTTGTAAAGGATGGTGCCTCGTGAAGGACTGTGTCGAGGGCTATGTTTTTTGAAATATAACATGAAATAAAAAATTAAGCTATTTAATTTCAACAGTAGGAAGACGAGTTTAGGTGAGAATCGGCTGCTGGGGGCTGGCCCTGTGGCTTAGCAGTTGAGCGTGTGCGCTCTGCTACTGGCGGCCCGGGTTCGGATCCCAGGCGCGTACCGACGCACCGCTTCTCCCGCCATGCTGAGGCCGCGTCCAACATACAGCAACTAGAAGGATGTGCAGCTATGACATACAACTATCTACTGGGGTTTTGGGGAAGAAAAGGAGGAGGATTGGCAATAGATGTTAGCTCAGAGCGGGTCTTCCTCAGCAAAAAGAGGAGGATTAGCATGGATGTTGGCAGGGCTGATCTTCCTTACAAAAAAATAAAAAATAAATAAATAAAACTGTTAAAAAAAAAAAAAAGAATCGGCTGCTGGGCCATAAGCTTCCAACCCAGAGCCCTTCTATGGTTTTGAACCCAGCCTTTGTGTCCCTGAGCGGATGACACAGTGGGCCTCTCAATACTGCATTGTGCCCTGGTGTCGGGGACTGGACTCTGTGCTGTGTGCGCTCGTCTTCAGGCGCATGACCCTCAGATGAGAAGGGCCTGACAAAGAGGGGTGGCTGCTGAGTGAGCCACCCAGGAGCCTGTCACCTTTGGGGTCATCACTGGACCTTGGTCTTGATGAAAGTGACAGACACCAAGGCTCACACCGGGATCGGCTCCCTGTGAGAGGTCCCAGCGGCAGCAGCCGGTGGCTTCTGTGGCCACTTCTGGTTGCCTACGTTAAAAAGTGTAGCTGAGGAAAGACTGACAACTCAGGTTTTGAACTTGGGAGAGGTGGGGTTCTTGTGGTCCAGCTCTGGTGTCAGAGATGTCAGGGGGCCAACTCAACCAGTGGTTATTCCGTCGTGTAGAGGTTTGTGAGGGGCCGGCCCCGCGGCTTAGCAGTTAAGTGCGTGCGCTCCACTACTGGCGGCCCGGGTTCGGATCCCGGGCGCGTACCCATGCGCTGCTTCTCCGGCCATGCTGAGGCCACGTCCCACATACAGCAACTAGAAGGATGTGCAACTATGACATACAACTATCTACTGGGGTTTTGGGGGGAAAAAAATAAATAAATAGAGGTTTGTGAGAGCCGCCCACTAAAAGGTAAGTGTAACATAGCAGGTACATTTCAGACCTCGTTAATTAGATGCTGGTCTCAGTCTTAATAGACTCAAATGAGCTAGTAGATCTCCTGCTGATGCTGAAGTGGGAAATCTTTTTGACTTTTTTTTTTTCCAATTTAAAATGGGTGCATAGATATTGGAGGCCGACTTGTGTCTTTGGCCTTACTGGAGAAACTTCAGTCCTGCCAGTGCTTCCTTAACTTTAAAAGTCACTCTTGAACCCTCTAAAGAAGCTATGCAAATGGCCAAAAAGTCATGAAAAGATGCTCAACATCACTAATTGTTAGGGAAATGCAAATCAAAACTACAATAAGGTATCATCTCATACCTGTAGGATGGCCACTATAAAAAAAAAAACAGAAGATAACAAACGTTGGTAAGGTTGAAGAGAAATTGGAACTCTGTGCACAGTTGGTGGGAATGTAAAATAGTATAGCTGCTATGGAAAACAGTATGGTGGTTCCTCAGAAAGATAAAACTAGAATTACCATATGATCCAGCAATTCCACTTCTGGGTATATACCCCCCAAAACTGAAAGCAGGGAGATATTTGTGGGTACCTATGTTCACAGCAGCATTATTCACAGTAGCCAAGAGGTGGAAAGTAATCTAAGTATTGACAGACGAATGGATAAACAAAATGTTGTATGTCCATACAATGGAATATTATTCAGCCTTAAATAGGAAGGAAATTCTGACATATGCTACAACACGGTTGAACGCTGAAGACATAATGCTAAGTGAAATAAGCCAGTCACAACAAGACAGATGCTGTGTTATTCTACTTACATGGGGTACCTAGAGTAGTCCAGTTCATGGAGACAGAAAGTTGAACAGTGGTTGCCAGGGGCTGGGAAGATGGGGGAGAGAGGGATGGGGAGTTGTTGTTTAATGAGTATAGAGCCTTAGTTTTGCAAGATGAAGAGTTCTGGAGATTGATTGCATAACAACGCAAATGTACTTTACACTACTAACAGTACACTTTAAAATGGTTAAGATGATAAATGTTATGTGGTATGTATTTTACAATTACAAATAAATTTTTTTTTTTTAAATAAAGAGGAAAGAAGTCACCATTGAACCCTCACTGCCCTGTTCTCTGTGTGTGCAGAGAAAATAAAGGCTTTGTGTCCCAGCCGTGAGCACTGCCAGATGGCAGCCCCCCCAGCCTGTCGTCTTCCTCCAAGGCTGGGCCTCCTGCCCCCACTCCTCGTGCAGCAAGGCCCAAACCTCCGCTTGAGAAAAACTTTTAATCTCATGTATGGGGTCAACCTCTATGACATAAGTTATTTTAGCCAAGGACGGTTTCACTGGGATTCTACGTTTTGGGTTCTGTTTTTACTGCTTAGTCAAATGAGAACAATGAGCCGTTTTTGTTGTGTCACGATGATGCTCCTGGAATCTTGTCAGTGTGGCTGGTCTGAGAGTTATTTTCCTAGTAGTGGCGACAGATGAGCCATGACTCATTCCAGCACTTTCACCTGCTCTCCCCTGACAGAAAGGCGTGCCCTTGACTGCACACTGTGTGTTGAGTTAATGGCCTTTACAAGATTGCATGGGCAGTTCTGGCTTTCTTTCCATCTTCCCAGCAACCCCGATGGATCGAGCAGTTCACAGACATTTCATTTATTATTTTGACAGTGATTCTGGACACCAGTAACTTCTTCAGATAATTTACATTAAACCCTCATCTTTACTCTTTGGGAGCTTCATGTAAAATGCTTGACAGAGTTTTCCCGTGTTTCTGTTTTTCAGCATCATTTCACGGACTCACTTCCTGCACGTGTTAACCATGCTGCCTTGCTCCCAGGACCATGTAAAGCCGACTGAGCATTAATCTCCCTCAGAGCACAAACTGTACTGCAGGTAAATTCAGCTCACGTGAGTCTGGTTCGTGTCAAGTTGCATGACTGTGATTAAGGTAATAAGTACAGGTTTAATTATTTGGTCCCGCTATTTTGTTTTAAAATGGGTTTGATAACTGCCACCAGAGAAAAGTCAGTCCATTTGACTTTTGTTTTGTACGTTCTTAAGTATAAAAGAATTAAAGTTAAAAACCTACTAAATATGGGCCAGCCCCGTGGCTTAGTGGTTAAGTGCGCTCGCTCTGCTATTGGCGGCCCAGGTTCGGATCCCGGGCGCGCACCAATGCACCGCTTGTCTGACCATGCTGAGGCCGCGTCCCACACACAGCAACTAGAAGGATGTGCAACTATGATATACAACTATCTACTAGGGCTTTGGGGGGGGGCGGGAAGGGAGGAGGATTGGCAATAGATGTTAGCTCAGAGCCGATCTTCCTTAGCAAAAAGAGGAGGAGTAGCATGGATGTTAGCTCAGGGCTGATCTTCCTCACCAAAAAAAAAAAAACAAAAACAAAAACAAAAATCTACTAAATATGTTTGGAAATATAGCTAGAAGCATCACCTTCATCTTGCCTCAAATACTGATATAATGGTTAGAATGAAAAACTGAAGGTGAAAGGTTGGATCAAATTTCACATTGAGTTTGGTTTCACTAACAGACTCATTGAGCAAATTGGGGTTTTAAAGGGAATTAAAAGAATGTAACAATTTTTTCGGATACCCACGTTCTAACAAGCCAGCTTCAAACTTTTTTTCTCTCATCATGTTCTAAAGTGAGGACCCTTAAAGTCTTTAGAAAAGTTTCAGAGGTTAGCTTTATTAAAATGTTTTTTCTGTCCCAAATGCGAGCTTTTATTTTTTCCCTCTTTTTTGTCATCTCAGCCTTGTTTTGAGAACTTCTAGTCCTTTTCTTTTGTGGCATTCCTACTTGGTGTTATATATGAAAGCTCTAACAGAGTATGGGAGCTGGAGTCACATTATTACAAACGTGGTAGTTTTTAAGTAATAATCGCTTATACTGGGGTGTGGTATTAGCTCGTCCAGTAGTTTATGGATAATGAAAATGTATCTCTCTGGTCACTGAAAAATCAATGTATTAGAGTGGCAGAGTAAAGATACTTTCCCTTCATTTTTTTCTACAAAAATCCTTGATTCAAAACCTCCCAACCCCAAGCCTAAAGGGTGCCTTAAGCTGATTTTTATGCCTGTTCAATTTCTGAATTAACATCATTCAACAAATTATGTGTTTAAAGTACCTAGCACACGAGTGTGCAGTATTGTGTGTCTGGTTGATGACCTGCATTGCACGAGGAGAACCAATTCAGTGAGTAACTCTTGTTCCTACTTCTCTGAGTTGTGTCCGGCACAGAAAGATGTTGCTTGCTTCCTTTGTAACGTGAAGAACTTTTTTCCTTTAGACAGTTCTTTCATAACGGAATGTAATTTAGGTCATGGCTGTTACTGACGCCACTGTTCTTAATTTAGGTTAAAATGGGGAACTCCGAGAGTCAGTACACTCTTCAAGGATCTAAAAATCCCAGCAGTACTGTTACTGGTGCTAAGCAGAAGCCTTGCTCCCTGAAAATCCGCAGCATTCATGCAAAAGATGACAAGTCATTGCATGGATGGGCTCACGGAGGCAGCGGAGCAGGTTACAAGTCCAGGTCCCTGGCCCGAAGCTGCCTTTCCCACTTTAAGAGCAATCAGCCTTATGCATCGAGACTGAGTGGACCCACAGGCAAAGGCTCCAAGGGCAGTGCCTACTCCAAGCACAGGACAGATGCGTCAGGAAATGATTTCCAGGGCAGCAGCGCTGCCTTCTCCCCCGAGAACGGCTTCCACTATGTTGGGCATGAACCGGCAGGTCCCCACGTGGCAGATAACCACACGGCCTCCAAGGACCGCAATGGACACCTCCTCAACTGCTATGGCAGACAGGAGAGCGTTGCATCCACCCCGCCCGGCGAGGACCGAAAGAGCCCCCGAGTGCTCATCAAGACGCTGGGCAAGTTGGACGGGTGTCTCCGGGTTGAGTTCCACAACGGTGACGGCCACGGCACAGGGCCCCCGGGGGACTCGGGCGGGCCGGTCCAGCTGCTGCGGTACTCGCCCACCCTGGCCCCGGGAGCCGACTCCCCGCCCAGCCCTCGCCTCTCCGCCACCGACTCGCGCCCGCGCTCCAGCAAGGGCAGCTCCCTGAGTTCAGAGTCGTCCTGGTACGACTCGCCCTGGGGCCACGCCGGCGAGGGCAGCGAGGCCGAGGGCCCCTGCCCGGCCCCCGGCACCCCTGACCGCAGCCTCCGCGGCTTCCCCCCCAGGGATGCCCAAAAGCCTTTCACGCAAAGCTCCTCCCTCTCCTCCCTCCGGGAGCTCTACCCGGCCGCCACCCTGGGGAGCCTGTCCCCCTCCGCCATCGGGCTCTCCGACGAGTACATCGGCACGCACGCCAGCCTCAGCCACCGCGTCTCCTTCGCCTCCGACATGGATGTGCCCTCCAGAGTGGAGCGCAGGGACCCCGGCCAGTACGCGTCCTTCACCCTCCCCTGCAGGAAGTCCACAGCCTTGGCAGAGGATACTTCAAAGAAGGACACTCTGAAAGCCAGAATGCGCCGCATCAGCGACTGGACGGGAAGCCTCTCCAGAAAGAAAAGGAAACTCCAGGTGAGTAAACCGTAGACCCTGAGGAAGGAGTCCCTTTGTTTCCCCATCTGTAAAATGGGCGTGTTAGCAGAGGCTGCTGTGGAGCGTTGTCTTCAGGCTTAAACGAGCTCGTGAAAGTGAAGAGTTTAGCCTAAGACCTGGCACGTCTTGTTTGCAGGTGTGGGATTTTTTTTTTTTTTTCTTTTGCTTCAGATGGGAATTTTCACGCTTAACCCACAACTTCAATCTCTCCGATTCTGTGCAATCTCACCTCCTGTACTCTCCTGTGAATTCCACAGGATTCATCCCAAGATGTGCCCGAACTGTTCTTCCAAAGTACAGAGTTCGAGAGAATTCCCCAGTGAATTGGTTACCTGAGAATTTTGCTAGACCTCATTCTCAAAGTCTAAACAAAAAGGACGAGAGGTAGATTGTTGTTATTTGGGGATGAGTAGCCTTCCTGAACTTGATATTACTTTGGGGAAATTAAAATTCCTATATTTAAGTTAGTACATCAAAAATAAATTTGATGATCTATGTGTATAATCTCACCACTTCCTCATGGAGATAGCTAACAGTTTTGAAAACCTCTTGTACCTAAGTGCATGTAATAGCAAAAACATGGTAATGCTGATAAAAGAAGAATCATGATGATAATAGTAATACATTTAATAGTCTATGAAGTTTGAATGGTTTGCCACCAGGAAGGAAAGTAACAGTTTGCCATTTTAGGTAACTGGTGGTGACTACTAGGTTTTCAGTTCATTGCTGTTATTTTTTTGTTTTATTCTGTTTGTTTTTACGTTTAAGGATTTATAGAAGGGAGAAAGCTTTTGCTTTTTTTTTTTTTAACTTGCTCAATATAAGTCATATTGTTGAAGGGAATTCGAGTGGGCAATTTGGCTCCAGTGGGTTTGCGTTTTAACCATCCTAGATAGATATTTAGTTATAAAATTGTATAGAGATTTAAGGGTGGAAAATAATGTAACTTCCCCGAGCAGATAGTTTCTATAAAACTTACCATTAATTATTTCCTCCTTATGTGTAAGCTGCTGACCACCCCCTGCCTTTCTGCTCCTTTACACCGAGATAAAGAAGAGATGATCATCCTCCTCTGATCTTCATATCCCTAAATATAGTAATTTGCTTACTCCTTGCTCATCACTTCTTCAGGCTAAGCCACTAGACAGTAGAGATTTCTTGGACCTTTTTCTCCCAGCTCCCGTTTCCCAAACAACTGACAGCAGTTGAGCATAATGAGAGGAATAGCTCCTGCTTGCTCCGGGGCTGCCGTCCCACGCAGGGAACTTGCATGTCTTTTTGATTCAAGTGTTATAGTGCCGACTTAACATTTAGCTGTCGTCTACTGTGACCCCTAATTGGTACTGGCAATGAGCCAGTTATTCTACATCTCTCATTTGCATAGAGTGTGTTTCTCATCGGCGTTTGTCACCTGGCTTACACACGGCTCTACTGAGTCTCGTTCAGTTTCAGTTCAGTTCGAAAGCAGACCAGTTGCCAGTGTGTATTGACCGTAATCGGTCCCGGGCAGGCCCTAACTGCCCAGCGCACTCATGAGAAATGAACCTCCTTCAATTCTCTATCATCCAAAGACTTAACTCTAAATGATTTGTAAGCCTGTAGACTTGAGAACAGACTGGTTACAATCAAAGAATCTGAATTTGAAAGCAAGAAAGGACTCTCCCTCATTTTAAATATGAGGACACTGAGGTTGAAGGAGTTTGAGGGTCGTTCCTGGAGACATATGGCTAGTTAGTGGAGAAGCTGGGGGCAAAGCCATTTCTGCTAAACCTCAGACATGAGCTTTTTCCACTTAGCCACACAGCCAAGGTACTGTTGAAAGCCACTATTAATTACTTTAGGATTATGGAATATTAAAATAATAAAGTATTTTGATTTTTAAAAAGTGGCCTACGAAGGCAACTTTTTAGTTTTGCTGTGTTCCCGCTGTTGATAATCCGTAAAGGTGAACAAGAGGAACTCTTTTGGCAAGGATTCCACTTCTGTTGGCTATGCCTTTGTTGTTCTTTCACAATTAAAGGTGAGGATCAGGTTTAGATCCTTAAAAATGTGATCAGTGCATGGGAGCAAAGTTTGTGACAATATACTGTAGTAAGGCACCAAAACAATTCGTATTCTCTTACACACACACAAACTTCTGTGTGCCAGCAGGGCTAAGGCTCAGAAAGTCTTACCATGATGGATAGACATGTTTGTTTTGATTTTTTAAAAAAGTGGTGTAAAAGAGCAACCCTTTCTTTGTAGGGCTTTCAACCACTCTGGTGAGTTAGAGCCTGAAAGCAGATTAATTAGTGAGAAAACTTGCACAATTGAGAAAGGATATCACAGTAATCACAAAAAAGGAAGGAGGGAGGAAAAGAGAGAGAGTGAGCAAGAATAGACAGGTGCTGGAGAGGAGTATGTGTTTATGCTGATAAACTCTTGGTATTAATGTGGCTGTACTGAGCCCTGTGAGGCCTTGCTCTTGTCCTGGGTAAACCTTCAGTTCTGTTAGTCAGGGTAGGCTAAGTTATGCTGAGGTAACAAAGAGCCCTCAAATCTCTGAGGTTTAGCACAAAGTTTATGTCTCACTCATGCTGTGACTCTGAGTTACGTTGTTTCTCTCTAGAACCCGAAGTCCCCATCTGGTTACCAGGTTACCATCTGCAATACTGCAAGCCACTGTGGCAGAGAGAGAAAGAAAATCGTGTGTTGGCTTTTCAAGCTTCCACTTAGTAGTGACATGTTTCACTTCTGTTCACATTTATTGGCCACAGCAAGTCACATGGCCATCCCTAACTCCCAGGGAGGGAGGGAAGGAGTAGGAAATGATCCTACCCTGTGCCCCAGGGGAGGACCGGAAATATTTAGTGGGCAACACTGATGACTACTGCAGTTTATTGCAGAGTAGATTTGGACCCAGAGCCCCTAACTTTCTGTCCCTTTTTCGACTCTCATTGCTTTTTGCAGGCTGCGTAGTCACAGTGAATTTCTACAGAGGACTAGTGGTCCTTACTTTGTAATGATGGAAAATGGCATATGAAGAATGACAAGGCGAGAATCTGGTATTTTTTCCTAGAAAGCTAGGAATGGTGATCAGAGTTTTCCTTTAGTTCCTGAGAAGTTGAGTGACATCTCTTGAGTCCCTCTCTACTCTTTGCCGTAGTGTCCTGGTCATCCAGGTGCATTGTCCATTGTTTATGATTGTCTGATTGCGGGGAAATGGAGATCAGACTGCTTGTGTACGTGCATAATATGGCACCTTAGTTTCACATCTATAACACAGTGATCAGGAAAGCCAACTGAACCTATTTAGGGATATTCATTCATTTATTCATTCCTATTAGCCTGGAAATATGTCACTGGTTATTAGGATTCTAGATTGAAAGCTTTAGAAATTTATTAGAGACTGGGAAAGTTCATGTCTATGTATAAGAATCAGTTATAAATGCTAAAATGTAATCTTTTCCCATTTCTCAAAAAGGAAAATTTATCTTGCTTTGCTACGGTTGAGTATTTAAAAAGTTAAAACTACAATTTGAATTCTCCCTCTTATCAGATACAATGTCAAGAGTGTTAATAGGTCGCATTTAGGTTTGGCCTTTGAGTGGCTTTCTCTGGCGGGTTGTGCTAGTTTTGAAACATCCCATTTTAGCTCTTGCTGGGTATCAGAGGCAATCCCAGTGTTTGGGGGCTATGAGTCAGAGAGTCTTACTCATAGCTGAAATAATGTTAATACTAGCTAAACGAGAAGTATTCCTTCACCTCCTAGGAGTTTCTGAAGAGTAACAAAGTGACAATTAAAAAAATCTTAAACTGTTTTGAAAGTTTCCCAAGTGACTCACTGGAGCTGGCTCATTTGCTCTGTTCTTGCATAAGCATCAGTATATAAATAAATATGACTATGGGACCTAGTGTAAACAGAAGCAGAAAATAATATTTTCATTAGTAATAGCTATGTTTGGGGTTCAGTTGTTGATAGCCCCTGGGTATTTGTAAACACTCTTCATTAGATGATTTTCCTACAAAAGATAGCAAATAATTGCTACTTGATTTCTGGATGAAATTTCTGAAAAGAAAACCCCTCCACACAGTGGAATATTCAAAATAAGGCCTTTCGAGGATGGTCCTTGCCCCAGGTTTCCCTCATGTTTATTTATGGGTAAGGACATATCATTGAAAGCCCACTAGCCCCTGAGTAGAAGAGTGTGTGCTTAGCATCTCTGCAGAGTTACCTTAATCTAAGCTCTAAATTTGGAATGTCAGTGTCTTTTAAGTCGTAAATTAAGCACACTTTCTGCTGAGAATTTAGTTAACTGCTATTTACCAATGAATGGCCTCTATGGAAGTTATTGTTCTTGAATGACTAGATTTCTCATCCAGATATCAGAGGAAACCCTCATGTTGTCAGCTCTGTACGTGGCCAGTTCAGTGCATGGAGTCCTAATAGGGGGCAGCAGTTATTATGTAAATATTCATTTTATTTAGAGCTGCCTGTGTCTGATTTTGTGTTGGAATAAATACTAAAGTTAAGAATCATGTCTTTGGTATCCCCAGTGCTTAGAATAAAATAGGTATTTAAATAAAAGAATGTGCATGAATGAATAGTGTGTTCTTTTCATGAAAGAAATTCCCAAATTAAGAAAAAACATTAGTGGGGCTGCCCCCGCTGTGGTTAAGTGGTTAAGTTCGTTGCACTCTGCTTTGGCGAGACCCGGGTTCAGTTCCCAGTGCAGACCTACACCACTTGTCGGCAGCCATGCTGTGGCAGCGACCCACATACAAAACAGAGGAAGATTGGCGCAGATGTTAGCTCAAGGCGAATCTTCCTCAGCAAAAAAAAAAAAAAGAAAAAATATTAGTTATGAGAAAAAGCTACAGTTACTAGCCATTACACTTTGTGAATAAGGAATTCCAGGTGCATGGTTTTTACTCTCTGAAGTGGAAAAACAGGAAGCTAGAGATCCCCAAGTCTAAACCTGAGAAGCTGGACACTGTGTTTATCGTGGGGAGAAAGAGAAGTGTGTGAATAACAACACTGAGTCCCTATGTCCCCACCCACTTTGACCCTGGAACTAGGGATTTTCTAATTAACTTTAAAAAGGTCCAGAAGGAAAACAGACTGTAAGGACATGAATTCTTTCCCAGAAGACACTGATTCACAGTTAGCAAAGAAACATCAGTCTAGAAATCCTCACTAGCGTGTTTATTAAACATACTAGCTCAAGTCTTGATGCTAAGCGTAGGTTAGATTTAGAATAGTCAGTGGTATTTTATTTACGTTTTTAAGCATTGACTCCACTGGCTATAAATTGGGTTGGGCAACACTGTCTCTACAATTCTTTCTGGTTTGGAGACTTGGTGATTAAAGATGCGTTTTTGTTAAAAGAATCTTGCTTTGCAGCAGCAGTATTAGCAAGCAACAATATTACACATATGCCGTGTTGGGGAAGGGGTGCTTTGGATATACGTAACCTCTGATGGGTGGTCATCTGTGTTGCTCACAGGAGCCGAGGTCCAAGGAGGGCAGTGACTACTTTGACAGCCGCTCAGATGGACTCAATGTGGACATGCAGGGGCCTTCCCAGGTGTCTGCTTCCCTGTGGTCAGGGGGCTCGGCTCAGATCCTGTCCCAGAGAAGCGAATCTGCTCACGCGATTGGCAGCGATCCCCTCCGTCAGAACATTTATGAGAATTTCATGCGAGAGTTGGAAATGAGCAGGACCAACACGGAGAACCTAGAAACGTCCACAGAAACCGCTGAGTCCAGCAGCGAGTCCCTCAGCTCTTTGGAACAACTGGATCTGCTCTTTGAGAAGGAACAGGGGGTGGTCCGGAAAGCCGGGTGGCTCTTCTTCAAACCCCTTGTCACTCTGCAGAAGGAGAGGAAGCTCGAGCTGGTGGCTCGGAGGAAGTGGAAGCAGTACTGGGTGACACTTAAAGGTAGGAGCACTGTTGACGCCTGGAGGGCCACTGGGAGTCATTTCTGCAGCTGTCCTCTTTCCTAGGAAACGCCAGCGAGTCCAGTGCTAATTTGAATTAATGTGAAGGGATTTGATGCAGCATCTTCTGGCATACCTTATTACAAATACTTTCTCAAACCTATGTAATATGGCTTACATAATATTCATATATAGTATTCATTCTTTGGTAAATAGTGATTGACTTTAATAGTCATTACTTATTTTATAGGTATTTCTGCACCATTCTTTAATACTAAAAAAAACCAAATAAGTAACCAAATGTAGTTCAGTTATTTGGAATGTAGATCCTGAATTTCATATTCTGCACGCGTTCAGAACTCCAAAGAGGTATCCTTCCCAGCTTGTGCAACAAAGAATTTCATCTGGGTTATTTCATTTGTGTCATCCCACCTTTAGGAACTGAGAAGGTCTAATTGTTACCATCACAAACAAATACTTTTCTTTTTTGAACGTAAAGGAAAGAGGAGTAAGGATTTGTTTTGTTAGGATGATAAAAGTTTCTCACAAGCATCACCACTTAAAAATTATTGTTCGCTGTGGATGTATACATTTGAAGCGATCTAAATGTCCCGTGAGGAAGAGCGAGGTTCTAAGTCAAAACAGTGTGGATTTATACAGATGTAAAGATGATTTGTACAGATGGAAACAGGAAAAGCAGCCTCACAGCCTCTGGCATTTTTGCACAGCTGTCCTGTGACTCTTTGTCAGAGGAATTGAGTGTCATGTTCAAAGTCAAACCTCATTATCGGGCGACACCCTTCCTTATCACGGGAGAAAACAGAAATGGGAGTCACGTCTGTAGACAGTATGTGTGAAAGGCCCTGAGCCCTCCGCTCTGCCTCCGTTCTAGCTTTTTTTTTGCACCCTATTGAGAAATTGTGAGCCCCTCCCGTTCCCCCCTCCACTAGCCTTGGTGAGCTGGTGTCATTTCATAATTACCCATAAGCCCCTCTGGGGCAGGTGCACCTGCGAAGGCCTTTCACCTTTAAGTAACATCTTTCCTTAGCAAACTGGAGGATTTATAAAACCTATCCAGCATCCGACACATATGGTAATCTTCCTTTCCAACTCTGGATTTGGATCCTTATGGTACCTTGTGGCTGAGGAAGGCAAAGGTCTTACCTAGTTTTGACATACTGTAGAGGCAGGTTCTTACACTGAATGGTGGAAGAGATTTGGCAAGTTGAAATAATGGGTTGAATCTAGCAAGATAAAATTTTCAAGAGATAAGTTATGCTTTAAGGTTTAATCAAATAACTACCCAAGTGCAGGATAGGGTGATGTGGCTACCGAGTATTGCAAGTAAAGAAGATTTGGGGGTTTGATTTGCAGGCCCTTCAGAATGCGTTTCCAATGTGATGAGGCTAAAATAAAAATAAATATGATTTAAAAAGTGAATGGGATCTTTGGCTACATCATTAGAGATGTCATGTGATCTGCAGCTATGTTGGACTCTCCTTCCTCTGCCCTGGTCACATTGGCCCTCTCTCCTTGGAGGCATGAGATTTCAGGAGACTTGTTCATAAACAAGAAAATGATTCTCAAAAAGATTCTGCCTGAAGTATCTCTAACTGGAGGGGAGAGTGAAAATGTCCCCTCAGAGGAATGAGCATCTGGAATTGTTCATGAATCACAGTCTGAAGCTACCTTCTTGCATAATATTTAGAATGGATGCGCTCTACTCCATAATGTGGCGTGTATCTATTTTTTTTAACCTAAAATTTGTTTGTTGACATTGATGCTTTGGGAAGTTGTTCTCTGCCTGTCTTATGGCGTTGAAAACCCCCAGCGTACACCCATGGTGGTGGTGGGGAGCTGGTGATGGTGCGTATATGTGTGTTTGTGTGTCCATATCCTGCTTGGATCGCAGGGCCATCGGTGACACCAAAGGGATTTAGAGCCATTCATATGGAGGATGGCGTAGGATCTAGGAATGTTTAGCCTAGAAAAAATAAGAACTGGGATGAGAGTGAGCAACGGTCTTATAGAAGAGACACTGAATTTATTCTGGTTCTCTGGAGGTTAGGATGGGACTAGTAGATGGAAGACAAGCTGATTCTGAATTAATGTAAAAAACAACAGCGGCTAGAGCCATGGGCAAGTGGAAAGACACTACCTTCCTGAGTTCCCTGCCACTGAAGACATTTGTGCGGAGCCAGATCATTGGAGGCTTCCTGGGGGAGATTTAGCAAGTACCTCTTAAGGTGGGAAAAGGGCATCTCCAGCTTTCTGTATTCCATCCTGGAAGCCACACCGGGAGCTTCTGGCCACGGACTTTAGGGGCAGGGATGGTCCTGAGTTGTCTTTAACAATTGCAAGATCTAGTCCTGCCTGTGTCCTGCTGTCTCAGTGCTTGCTTGTGAAACACTTCAAGACCCATGGAGAAAGGGTGCTTTGTAAGTGTAAATGTTATCAAGCACACATTCCTTCATTTCCTTTGCAGCCAAGAAAAAGCATGTGATAAAGATGTTTTTTCCCAGCATAACCTTTTCCATGTGGTGTTCTACACGTCTTTCCTCTGGGAATTCAATGTATTGAGTTCAGCTTTCTTGGCTAAGAATCTGAATTGTAATGTTTGGACATAACTATTGGGTTTAATCTTAGTTAAAAACATATATGTGTATATATTCACACATATACATTTAAGCAGAATTTTTAAATTATCCTTGAAGTATCTATGTAAATAAATTGGAAACAGTGTTCTGGAGGGAGCGGCTATTAGCAAACCATCTGGTACATGCCTACATCGAATGGATAGGTATGCTAAGGGCACAAATATTTTTTAGGGCTGGGAGGATGTAATAAATTTTTAACAAGGGTAATTCTGCTTTCCATCTGTCTTTTCCAATGAGTGGATTTTCAGGAGGTTCACAGGGGGCTTCCTGGGCAGAATAGTTGGCAAGGTCATTCAAGACATCCTTCAGAATGCACAACAGATGACCGATGTCGGGAGAGGGGTTCAGAAAGTGATTTTAGGATGCTGCGGAGTCTGCCTTGCGAAAGGCCTGAGACAGGGAATGGAGTAAAGAGTGTGAGTCAAGAGGGTGTCAGCGAAAAGGTGGATTTAAGGGAAGAACAGGACTAATTGCTCTCCTTCCCCTGGTGATATTTCTATTAGTAGTACCTCCTCTATTCTTGTGCTTCCTCTGCTGTTCCAATCTGTTTTCTCTCTCTGCTCCTGTGGCAAGAACTTCCACTGTCAACCCTCCAGGCCAACACTAGCTCCTAGTGGGGACTGGACAGGGCTGACGGCCACAACACTGGGATGGGGGACAGGAGACTTCACTGACACGAGGCAGCCCCTTTCCATCAGACTCTGCGCCCCAGCATGAGAGACACAGATGAAGTTAACCTTAATGTAATAGGTTTACGATCACTTTCCTGTTCTTTGAATTTGATAGCAATAGAATTCTGCATATTGTTTTACATCCTGGCCTGGCTCTAAAATGAAATGTCCTGTTTTGGTTTCACGCTTCCCGGTAGAGCTGTAGTCTGTCGTAGATGGGGTGTTAGGTTTGGCAACATTTTGGCATCTGCCCAAGGTTGTGTTCATTTCCTGTAGATGGAATAATTCAAACCACGGCCGCTGGGAGCACAATGGTAGGGAGCCTGGCAAGTCAACATTAACCCTTTGGAAAGAATTTGAATTTGGGCGGAGCTGGTGTTGCTTTGTCACCTTTACCCTGGTCCTCGGGTCCCCAGATCATGACATGTTGCATACGCAGCGGTAGTGTCAGGCTTTTCTCGATGGAAAGATGGGGGCATTGTTTTTAAGTGCATTTGTTACTGGAAAAAGAGACTGGCTCAGCCCTGCAGAAGCAGCTCGCCTGGCCATAAACCTGTTGCTACTTTTCCTTGTTCTAAGAGCCTCTCTCAGCCTTTGGATGAGCTTTGTTTGCAGGAGGAGAGAGAGCTCCGTGTTTCGTAAGATCATCAAGTACCATGGAAGGAGAAAGTACTGTCCTAATGGTGCTGTTTCTGAGGGCTGCGCTGGGGCATGTTTTCCTCCTGGCTTCTGTGCTGCACTGAGTTCCATTATATAAGTTTGTTTGTGCATATTAAGATTTGTTTTTAAAGGAAGAAATGAAACTGGCCAGAGTGCAATAGTTTTTAAGACGTTTAAGTCTTAAATGTCTTAAGTCTGTGAAGGAGACTCATAACACAGTGGGTAAAACAGTCGGGAAGTGGACCTCATTCCTCTACAATGCAGGCGAAAGCAGGCTTATGCTTCTTTCCTGTTCGTGTAAAAGGTTTTTGCAAAGCACGGGGATGGTGACCGCAGCATTCGTATTTGTATGCTAGAGCTCACCACGTGAGAAGTGCTCAAAAATGTTTATTGGATGAAGGTTTTAAGAGATGTTCAACAAGAGAATGTATTCGTGAGCATTTTAGAATTTGCTTAAAAGTTGTGTCTAATAATTATAAGGCATTCCAATCTAATTATCAAAGCAGACCCTTAATAGCTTCTACCTACAATACTTTATTAGCTTATTAGAGGAAGCTATGTCCTTACAAACATATGTAGCAGCATTTTTAGAATAATATTTTAGAATTCAGGGATATTTAGTTTCATTTTTCTCTCTTAATCTGCATTAGTAAGATTATAGTAATATTTCCCATCACGGTGAGATACCAGAATTTCCTTTTGTATTAAATAGTTGTCTCATTCTTTTTTTTTTTTAGATATATTCTTTACCTTCTCATTCCTTTCCTAGATCCTCAGGATGTGTGTCAGGGACCTTATTTTGCTTCTCTCTTCTCAGGATGCACACTGCTGTTTTATGAGACCTATGGGAAGAATTCCACGGACCAGAGTAGCGCCCCTCGGTGTGCCCTGTTTGCAGAAGACAGCATCGTACAATCTGTCCCAGAACATCCCAAGAAGGAAAACGTGTTCTGTCTCAGCAACTCCTTTGGAGACGTCTACCTTTTCCAGGTACTCCCGAGCTTTCCAAATGGATTGAGGCGATGGCTTGCATCCTATTAGGAAGAGAAAGAACAGAATTAAGAGGCACAACTTAGCAATGAAATAGAATAAAAGCTTAGGCTTTGAGTTGGGCCATAAGCAAGAGAGTTGGCCTCTGCTGACGGCCAGGTGCTGAGGGGCCAGTGCACATCCAGTTGTTCATACAGCACGCATTTCTCGGTTGCCCATGAGGGGCCAGGCTGTGGCCCACAGGATGCTCTTCAGGATACGAAGAGAGAAAAGTCATGATCCTTGTTCTGGAGCAGCTCGTGATCTAGTGAGTGCAAGGTCTGAAATTCCTGGAGTGAAGCTTGTTTAATGAAGACCAGAGAATGTGGACAGGAGGGGTTTAGGTTCTTCCCAAGAATCCCAGTGGAAGTGAAAAAAGAAGCTTTTTAGGGAAACTCTCATTGAGAAATGCTAGAAGGTCTCATTTCCCTGTGGAAGTGGTCTTAGGGCGTTAAGATTCGGGTTATCTACTGTTAGCGATTCTTAGCAACTTTCTGGCAAATGAGAAGTCACAGAGCATGTTGGTGTTGAGCCACCGGTATTGGGGTCAGGCTTAGATGTGAATCCTGGCGCTGTTGTTGAGTGAGCCCTTCGGAACTTCTCTGAGCTTTGGACCCTTGGACCAGCAGGATAGTAATAGCTTCTAGGATTGCTTTAAGAGTAAATAATATAATGTGCGTGTGTCAGGTGCTAAAGAAATGCCAACTATTATTGTTGTTATTATTAATTAACTCAAAACAAGTGGGGGCGATTGCCAGGAAGTGAAGTGTCCTTCTGAAATGCCTCCCAGTCCAAACCCAGTACTGCGTGTAGACGCAATATGAGCTGTAGATTATATCCAACTGGAAGGTTCATGGAAAACCTCATGGGTCCTGGGTTCAAGTCTCTGATAAAGTTGGTCCTGGATGGCCCAGGAGCTCTGCAAAACAACATAGCGTTCTCTTGCTGACTTTGGGAATCTAGAATTCTCTGAAGTGTTCCCTGCAGCAGGATTTCCCGGCACCAGTACCAGGTAAACTCATGGGCCTCTAGCCTTACAGCTGTCCCCAAACTGACTTATAAGAGTCAGGGCCTCAGATTTGATTTTCCTTCTCTTAACAGAAAAGTTGCTTAAACCTTCTATGATGCTTTAAAGCAAAGTAATGAATTGATGTTAATCCGAATTATAGGGCGGGTAAATACATTGGATTTAATCTGCATGGACTTCTTAGGGGCAAGTGTGAAATGAATATTTTATTTTGTGAGTCAGGCAAAATATCCTTAGTTTTAAGAAATTTTCCCAGGAGGTCCTGTTGTATAATCCCAGAGGTTATTGGAGGATCAACCCTGTGGTTTGAATGTGCGTGGTTATTTCTGGACATTAGGGAACTGAAGGTGCTTTTCGGCCTCCTTAGAATCATACATCTTTGCTCATTCTGCTTTATTCAAACTTTATTTATTTAAAATAAAAAATTTTTTCTTGAGGAAGATTGTCCCTGAGGTAACATCTTTCCCAGTCCTCCTCTATTTTGTATGTGGGACGTCGCCACAGCATGACTTAACGAGAGGTGTGTAGGTCTGCACCCAGGATCTGAACCCGCAAACCCTGGGCCGCCAAAGTGGAGCACGTGAACTTAACTAGTATGCCACTGGGCCAGCCCCCAAAATATTTTTCTTATGTGAAAATAGTGTATGGTGGGCCGGCCCCGTGGCTTGGCGGTTAAGTGCGCGCGCTCCACTGCTGGCGGCCCGGGTTCGGATCCTGGGCGCGCACCGATGCACCGCTTCTCCGGCCATGCTGAGGCCGCATCCCACATACAGCAACTAGAAGGATGTGCAGCTATGACATACAGCTATCTACTGGGGCTTCGGGGGAAAAAATAAATAAATAAATAAAATGAAAATAGTGTATGGTCATTGTGTTAAAATGTACTGAAGAGTAGAAAAAGAAAAATCACTATCCGTATTCCCGATATTCAAAGACAGCTATTTTAATATTGTGCAATTCCCCCCCAATATTCTTCTATTGATATTTTTCATGATTGTGTCTATACCACAGATGAAATTTCAGACCCAGTTTTCAAAATTTAACATTTTAGCTCTAGTATTTTCTCATTCTATTAAAATTATGAAGATAAGTCACTTTATAGAGAGTGGCATAATGTAACCCTGAGTGGAAATACCCTGGTTTTCTTATTACTCCCTTGTTAGCTTGCAGCATGACTCTGGTTGGTCTCCCCATCGTATGTGGGGCTACGTGATTACTTCTGCTCTGCTCTCCACGTTCTCGCAGACCCTCTGGAGTTAAGGAAGCTCAGAACCTGAGCCCAGTGGTCGTGTGTGTTTTCGAAATTAAATAGTTATAAAGTGAAGGTACTTCTTGGCTTTTACACTTCGAAGCCCAGCCTGCCACTGTGGAGATCACTTTTGTGGTAAAACAATTCCAAATAGGTTTTTTCTCCCCCACTGTGTTTAGGCCACTAGTCAGACAGATCTGGAAAATTGGGTCACTGCCATACATTCGGCTTGCGCATCCCTTTTCGCGAAGAAGCGTGGGAAAGAGGATACCGTTCGGCTACTGAAGAACCAGACCAGGAACCTCGTTCAGAAGATAGACATGGACAGCAAGATGAAGAAGATGGCAGAATTACAGCTGTCCGTGGTGAGCGACCCAAAGAACAGGAAGGCCATAGAAAACCAGGTACTATTGGTTTACATGAGTATTTTCTTCCATTGTTCATGTCATTCACAGCAAAAATCTCAGTTTGAACGCAGTCAGGTGGTAGTGATGTTTCTTATGCCTCTGGGGAAATAATTCCTGTGGCTTCTCATTTCAAGTACTTGATGGCTGCACTTTTGTGACATTGGTCATGTGGTCTGCTTTACAACCTTTGATGGCTGGATAGATAGATTGATAGATCGATAAATAGATAGGTATAGATGTATAGATATATATGAACATTTTGTGACCAGATCTTTTTTCCTGATAGTGAGTAGTTTCTTCTTGCCTAGCTGAGTCTCTCATATATTGGCACTTTCAGAACAAAATCTATGTAATAAAACCACTAGAAGATTGGACAGGTAAGATTCTAATGCAAAGGATGGGTTTGGAAAGAGTGCTTTGGTATCACACAGCTATTCCCATGTCTGTGAATTCTAAAACCCAGTATTTTTTCTGTTTATAACAGATAAAGTGCTAAGGAAAATTCTCTCTCTGGTATGGTTCCAAATTCATATAATAATTAAACAGCGAGTTTCTATGCTATTTGCATTTTAGAAGAGAAGCAGCTGTTTTAATATTTATTTTCCTTTGCTTAGACAACCTAAACACTTAGACAAATATCAGTGAAATTTCTAGCATCCTTCTCTTCATAAATGCATGATAAAAGTAGTATCTTTGGAACACTAATTGGGCAGTGGCTTGGAGAACAGATTGAAGTGGGGGAAGGTATTGGGCAGTGGAATGATGCTGGTCTGGATGTGCAGTTACAAGGGCCTGGTCCAGAGTGACACAACAGGAGTTTAACAATTTATATGGAAAATGTATATCAGAGTGCATAATTTTCTATAATTCTATGGAATCTTAAAGATAGTATTCTACACTTCTGACTTGAGCTGTCCCTCAAGCAGAATATACCATTTATTTAAAGAGTATCTGCCAGCAAATGACAAACTACAAAACAGTTTTAACAAGGGACTGAAAAGGAAGAAGAAACTGCCAAGGAGAATGTAGGGAGGGTGGAAGGGCGTTTGGCGTTTGACAAGAACACAGCCGCTGGGAGAAGTGCGGCCAGCTCAGCTCACGCTGTCTCTACCATCTGCACCCTACTCACAGCAGGTCCTGGTCTCTCAGCTCTCTGTCTGTCGGGATGTGATGGTTTGTCAAGGTTACATGACAAATCAAAAGCTTGAGGAGGAGAACTGGTTACCTCAGTGTTTTCTCTGTACCGCGTCTCACTTGTGGTCCTGAATTTCCAGGATCCAGTAGCCACAATGATCTGTTTATCATCCGAGGTGCAACTTGTGGATTCAAGTGTCTTACAGTGTTCAGGGCGCCCCAATCAAAATTCTCATTCTGATTGTAGTGGGAAAAAGTACGGTTTTAACTTTTACTGGCTTTCTAAAATTTAATTTTGCAGCCATACTTTAATCCCCTGGAAAGGATACCCAACTTGGAGTTTTCAGGTCCTTATGTATTGTCAAATGTTTAGGTCCAGGCAGAGAAAAGGGAAATTTGGTGACATCAAGAAGCTCCTAACCCATCTTTTTTTGCCTCCCCTTTCCCTCCTTATGGCCACGAGAAGTACAAGCAAACATTTGTTTCTTTAAATTTTCATTAAATGTAATTTTATTTCCTTGTGCATAGTTGGTAAATGCTTTATTTATGACGTCACAATTGGTGCTATTCTCTGCTTGGGAGGGGGCGATTACTTTCACATAAACCCCTACACAAATCCAAGGGTCTAGGATGGTCAGGTGGCCTGAAGAGAAGCTCTTTTAAAGAATTAGGGTAATTTATTACTTGTGGCCCATTATGCTTTCTTTTTTTTTTTTTTTTTGCTGAGGAAGAGTCCCCCTGAGCTAACATCCACTGCCAGTCTTCCTCTATTTTGTATGTGGGTCGCCGCCACAGCGTGGCCACCGACAGATGGGTGGTGAAGGTCAGTGCCCAGGAACTGAACCCGGCGGGCTGAAGTGGAGTGCGCTGAACTTGACCACTAGGCACCAGAGCTGGCTGCCATTATGCATTCTTTGACAGAATCATTACATCACCCTCACTCTATCCCCCAACTCCCCCTTCCCCTCCTTCCAAGCACATACTCACCTTCTCATATTACGTTTGTGAATTTCTGGTAAGAAACAATTTGGATTGACCTTTAGAAATTCCACCTGAAAATATTCTCCTCACCGTGTTATTTAGTCGTGTTTTCTCAGAGGGCTTTGCAGTGGGTAACGTGAATTGCATTTGCTGTGCCCACCATCCTTAATGCATTTGCCAGATGGTCGTAAAGAGAGCTATTTGCTCTTTACTTGCAGACACAAAGTGTGTGAACCGTTAAGGAGGGAAACAGCCACATGCTTAGAATTACTTTTATGACATGGCCTTTGTCTAGAGAATGTTACGTGAAGCTGCAAAGGCAGAGGTATTTACAAATCACGACCAATAAGAACACCATCGTCCAAACAGCCTGTAAGTGTAGAGTGGTTTTCTCGAAACTACCTTTTAAAAAGTTCTTTAAAAGAGCAGTGCTTTGTCCACTTACCATTTAAAAATCTCAGCTTTACTATATTTTATTTTACATAAAAGAAAATATTTATTATATTTATGTAATGCTTTCTCCCAGAGACCCCGAGAATCTCAGATATAGTCATTTATACCCAATAATAGCTGAACTTAACAGTGTACATTACATCATGCAAGAGGAAGTCTCTGGAACAGGTTTTCTTTGAAGTACTTGGGTGGAGAAGGTTGTTGTCAATGCCTTTGCCATATAAAAAGACACTCACAATAATGACGGCTGAACTTCATACTGTGGTCTGTTGACATGCTTTGCTTAAGAAAGACCATCATCTGCTCTTGTCCTAGGGCCTTTCGGGGATTCTGTGGGGCAGGATGACGCGGCTTTCATTAGGGCATATCCATTGTGGAGCAGACCCTGCAGCCAGTCCACATACTGGACTCCTTTTGAAGTTCTGAGGGAGGAAGAGCTGTAAATTAAGTCCAGTTAGTGCTTTATTTGCCTTTCCGTTTATTGTTTTAAACAAGTAAACGGGGACAAAACCTCACCACCCTGAGGCGGTCTTAGCCTCCTCCAGGATGGCTTTCCCCCCATCCTGACTCACTCTGTGCATTTGTGTGTTTCTCACTTCCCGTGGTTAATTAGACCAGAGAGGGAGGAGGTGGTGAGGACTGGGGAGATGATACAGTGGGAGGAGCCAACGCTTGGCGGGTGGGCTTGGGGCTGCTCTGGGTTTCATTTTAAATATTTACTTAACGTTTTAAAATCGTAAAGAGGATGGATGGAATTTAGACAATTGGAAACGGTGGTGAAGGGACAAAAGGAACAAAGCCTTGAGGAAAATATGGTATGGGGTGTGTGGGCGGGAACAATTTGGGGAATAAAGCATTGGAGAGTAGAGTATTTGTGAAGGGGGTTTGAGGGAGACAAGGCCAGATTATGGAGGCTCTGGGCCAAGACCTGGGCTTCATTTAGCAGGCCAGGGGGAGAGAGTGGATGTGTTTGGGGCGGGAGATCAACACTCACTTGAGTTCAGTAGGCATTTACTAAGTGAATACTCTGGGCCAGGCAAGTGTGCACAGATGGGGATTCAAAGACGATGCTGTCTTTGCCCTGACTGTGCTCAGTCTAGCAGGTGACAGACAGTTAAGCATATAATTTCAATATAATAAATTCAGAGCAAATGATGCTCTAGAGGGTTGTGGAAGACTAGCAGGAAGTTTAGCCTCCTGTGTAGTCATGGAAGACTTCCTGGAGGAGGGATACCTGAATTGCATCTTGAAAAATGAGGAGGAATTAATCAGGAGAGGGATGGAGAAAGGCGTGAGCAACAGCAGAACGCTCTGCAACGATGCACTGCACCCTGGCAGTTTGATTTTTCAGGCACACGATGGGCAGGTGGGGAGAGATGGAGGGGTCAGTGGGACTGTCTTCTCTTCCCTGTACGCCTGCAGAAGCTGCTAGTTTTGCCTTTCCTCAGATGCATCTGCCGTACAAGGCCGGAGTGGTTTGTATCTAAAAAGCAAATCTGATCACGGGATTGCCAGGTTTAAAATCCTTTAGTGGCTCCCCACTGCTTACAAGATAAAGTCCTGATAACCTCTCCCCACCTTCCCTTTTATCTAGCCAGAACTTCCTGTAGATTCCACTGCTTTTGTTGGGTTTTTTCCTCAGGCGGAATGGACCCACCTAGGCCATACACCACCCACCCCCCACATCACCCCTGTTATCAGGCTCACCCCTCCTCATCTGTGATGAAGGGTTTAGGGGTTCCTTCTCCAAGGAGATTCCCTTGACTCCCTTCCACTCGTCCATCAGGGACCCCTGCTATACTCCTGTAATTCTCAGGGTCTCTCTTTATTACTGCCCTCATTGTTTTATAGTTATCTCCTTGTGTATAAGGTTGCTCCTAGTATGAAGAGCTCCTAAGGAATCCATCACTTTTCCATCTCTGTATCCCTGGTGCTTTGCTCGAGTTAGTGAGTGAATGCACCCAAGTATCTTTCCTCTTTACTGGGCACACTGTGTTCCTCTCTGTGTCAGTCCCCAGCCCAGCTCCTCACCAGCTCTTTCCCAGCTCCTCGGGCTTCTTTCCCCCAGTTTTCCCTTCTTCATTCCCCAGCTAACTATCCTCTCTCCCCATTCTCAAGGGCCCCTAGTTTATTTATCAGGGCTCCTATCTCAGGCCATGATCATATATGATTTCACAGTAGCTCCAGGAGGTAAAGTTGTATGTGCCACGCATTTGATGGTTGAGTGAACAGACCCAAGAGAGGTTAAGTAAATCTGTAAGGTCACACAGCTGGGAAGTGGCAGAGCTGGGATTTGAACGCTAGTCTGCCCTCCTCTTCTGCATCTCAGTAAGACTTCTGTGAATCAGATTGTGCTTCATTTGCTAATTAACCACGTAATGAATAGTTTCGTACAAAATAGAAATTAATCCTTAATTTACTTGTTTTCATAACTTGGATTTTTCAGCTCGATTTAATGGGAAGTGTACTTATTATAAAATGGAATGAATTTTTTGGCAAGTGAATTATATCTCAAAGGAAAAAAAGAAAACAGAACTGATTCTCTAAACCTTAGCTGGTTTTTCTAACTACTGGTTAACTTCAGTGTAATCTGTTTTACTAGATGGGTTTTTCTGAGAAGGCAGGTTTTAGTGCTTGGAAAATATTGCATGGGAGTTTTCAACTTATTCTACCAAAAAGGAAAAGCTAATTATCTTTTAGGACCAACCTAGTAATGGACAAGTAACCAAGTACTGTGATTAAATGACTAAATGATAGAAAATATTTTTCTAGGAGCGTTGGGTGTGGCAGGAATGTACTTGTCATCTTTTTAATGTATCACTCATTCATCCGTTATTTTTAGCATTAGGTTTCATCTCGTCCTCCTCCCACTTCTCCAAAGCGGACCATAACCTTTCTGAGCTCATTAAATGAATATAGCTATATTAGCAATAAAGAGGGAACTTTTGCATTGCATTTGTGTCAGTGCTTAAAAATGGGAATTTTCCTCCTTAATTTTATTGTTAATAATTTTTCCTTTTACAATGAAAGATAATGAAAACCTACTTAGAGTGAGTTTTTTTCATCCACGTCATTTTTATGCTTTGTGCACGGACGTTAAAAGAAAGGAAAATTCAGTCTACACAGAAATTGAGTTTTTATTTTCGTGTCCTGATATTTATCATAAAAAGTAAAGAAATGTCTGGGGACAATGATTTAAGAAGTATTTAAGAAATTTATAAGAAAGGGGAAAAATGGTATTGGTTTAAGGGAATTGATTTTGAGCATTTTAGTTTTTGATAATGTTAGAAAAAATCTCCAGAAATTTCCTGTTAAATGTGATGTCAGATAATATTATTTTAGTGATAATGATGATGATGATTGAAATTTACTGAGGTAGTGTATGTAATCGCTACAAAATTGTCTCCCTTTATGTTTTTTAAAAATGTATCTTCATCTCCTCCTTGATCTCATCTTTTGAGGGATAATTATAAAATTCGTTTTTCTTTTTATTTAATATAACATTAAATTTGGGCTGAACTTGCACGTTAAGGCTGATAGGAAACTGAAATACAAAATATTCAATATGAATAGGGCACCCAGATGAGAGTGTAGATTGTCTTGCATCCTTCTATGTAGAACTCTTGGGGATTTGGGGGGAGAAATAAAGTCGACAGTTAGATGAACATTTAAATGAAAGTTGCTGAGTGATTCTTGAATAGTGCACAGGTATCTGCTTTATGAGTGAGAAGACCTGGGATTCAGGGGCTACATTATAAGCACTTGAGAGAAGCTTGTGCCCCACATATTGTTCACATCAGGGTCAGCTTTGGGCCTTTGCTGGTCTGGAAGGGCTGGCTTACTATGTGACCTGGTCAAGTCGCTTCCCTTCTGGGCCTCAGCCTCCTCTGCTGAGAAATGAAGGTGTGATAATCCTAATTCCCTTGCAAGTTCATTGCGTGTATTGACAGACTTTCTCAATATTGCAAGGTCTGTTTTGAGCTTGTGAATCCGGCCTTTCTACTCCCCTCTTCCTTCCATTTAACCCAAGCATCTGAATCCATGTCCTCACCATACCCTGACCTGCGTATTCTCCCGAGTCCTTGTCTACAGCTTTGGTGAGTCTGTGGAAAGAAAAATCAAATATTTCATTGTTTCTTATCCAACCACAAATCCTCATTTAACCTCTATGACTGATCCTGTCTATAAAGAACCACGACCTTAAAAACAAGATAAATATTGTCTTTAAATATGGAATAGGTGTGTGACTAATGACGGCTTACTCTGCCACAGAGATTTATGGGGATAAAAGCTGTGTTAGTCAGGGTTGTCCAGAGAAACAGAACCAATAGGAAGTATGAAAAAATATATGTAAAGAGATTTATTATAAGGAATTGGCTCATGTGATTATGGAGGTGGGCAAGTCCCAAGATCTGCAGAGTGAGTCAGCAAGCTGGAGACCCAGGAGAGTGGATGGTGTGGTTCCCATTTGAAGATTGGCAGGCTCAAGACCTAGGATGAGCCAATATTTCAGGTCAAGTCCAAAGGCAGGAAAAAAAAAGCCCATATTCCAGTTTGAAGGAGATCAGGCAAGAGGAATTCTGCCTTACTCCGGGGGGGGGGTCACCCTTTTTGTTCTGTTCAGGCCTTCAACTGATTGGATGAGGCCCACCCACATAGGGAGGGCAATCTGCTTTACTTCAGTCTGCCCATTTAAATATTAATCCTATCCCAAAACACCCTTATAGAAACACCCAGAATAATGTTTGACCACATATCTGGGTGCCCCAGGGCCCAGTCAAGTTGGCACATAGAATTAACCATCACAAAGTCTCAGCCAGGATAAGGATAAGAGCATTGTTGAAACAGAGAAGTCATGGAGTCCCTTGTCATTTGCATTTTCTACTAAATTAAATTTGAGAATTACCTCTACAATGTACAACACTGATTGAGATACTAGTTCTTTTGAAACGTAATCACATATATTAGCCAACTTCTTGATCTCGGTGAGATCTGCTTTGGGCTATTGGGGTCTCCCAGCCCCTTCTTCCTTCCAACAAACCTAAGCCTCTGAGTCTGTGTTCTTCCTATGAAATCACCTGCGTTTTGTTCGAAGTTTTGGGTGGAGAGGTCTAGGCATGTTGAAGATTATCAAAGTGTTTCTGACAAAATTTTAAGATTCCCTATGTGTCGTTTAGGATGGCACTGTTTTTACCTTCTAGTGGCGCTTTGCTATGTAGGCACATAAATACATTGAATGATGTCTTTAAAAATATTTTGTAAACTGCAGAATTAGTCAAAATATAAGAGATTGTCATCTTCCCTGATTGACGGTGATTGGCATAGACCATTTTATTTTATTTTTTGTTTTTGTAATACACTGTGGATGGCGTGAGCTTCTTCATCTTCTGGTATCCAATGACTCACTGGTTTTCTTCCCTCTCATGCCTCCATTCCAAGCAGAAACCCTAGAAAGTATCTCATAAATTTGGTAGGTTTCAGTTTATGATTACATAACACCCATCCATTACTTGTGGAATTGAGAATTCTCGAATATGGCAAGACCAAGAGGAGATTTGCAGTTTCAATTTGAACTGTCTAGTTAGTCTAGAACAGTGGTTCTCACTGAGGCTATGCACCTAGGCATCTTCATTTTTAAGAGCCAACAGATCTGGGGACCAGCCCTGTGGTGTCCTGCTTAAGTCTGGCATGCTCTGCTTTGGGAGCCCAGATGCACGGGTTTGGATCCTGGACGTGGACCTATACCACTTGTCAAGGCATGTTGTGGCAGCGACCCACATACAAAATAGAGGAAAATTGGCAACAGATGTTAGCTCAGGGTGAATCTTCCTCAGCAAAAAAAAAAAAAAAAAAGCCAACAGATCATTCTGATATTCATTCAAGGCTGATACCAGTAGGCTATTATATCACTAATAAGGGTGTACAGTGACCTTCCTAAGAAACAGATACAGAGAACTTGGAAGGGGTCTGGAGAATAGCCAGAATTTGTACTGCTTTCCTCTGGGGAGAGACTGAAGGGTGCATAGTATTAAATGTTGGAGATCCTTCAGAATATTATTTATCCAGGATCAAGATTTGACCTGGAAAGCTGTGAAAGGTTAGATCTGCTTGGGTAAACATGGCAAAACTAGAGATGCAGTTCTTGCAAAGGAAATGGCACACAGATTGTGCTGAATCTTTATCACGAACCTTTGCTACAGACCTTTTCTTGAATTTTGAGATTGCTCTCAACGCCGTTTGAAGCCCAGCTTTCTGTTCTGCTCCTGAATCCTTGTGTTGGCAAGTTACCAGAGGCATTCTTCGCTTATTAGTTTATCTTTAAATGAAGATAATACTTATACATAACGTGTTTTGACGTCCTTGGAAGAAAGGAGAGTGGCCCCCAGAGTTAGACTGTATTTCTTTACCGACTCATGAGATTTGAAGATGTGCATAGGAATTTCTGTTGTGTAAATAATTACATATGCTTTAATTTTATTCAGATGTAGACTTGGTGGTTATTGTCTAATATACTTAAAACAGGAGTAAAAGCTCTATTTGTTGTCATCCCTGAAGTCCATTTGCTTCTCATTATTTTGAGTCATTTGCTCAGAATGTACAGAAATGTTCAAGTCACTGCTTCCATTTCTCCAGCATCTGTGTGCAATTCAGTTAATCTGGCTGAGGATCAGAGGCTGTGAATGTGAAGGAAATGTAACCAAGTGAAATAACTCACTTACAATTGTGCATCCTGCCTTAAATCAGCTTGATTTGGAGGGCTGGAGTTCTCCTGAGGTCATGCTGCTTCGCGTGGCACTGTGTTGGGACCACCGGCGTGTTCCGTTTCTGATCGTCCTGATGAAGCACAGCGCCGTCTGACCCCATATGTTTGGGCAGGAGGGATTGAGATGGGGGGAGCAGAGAAGGCTAATTTCAACCATGCAACACCAGATGAAAGGAGTTTTCCTTTGAAGTGTGTGAAAGGGATCGTATTTTCAATGTGACCCAGGAAAATTCTCATTTTCATTTAAATTACCTCTGTTCTTGCTTAACCAGATCCAGCAATGGGAGCAGAACCTGGAGAAATTTCACATGGATCTCTTCAGGATGCGCTGCTATCTGGCCAGCCTACAAGGCGGAGAGTTGCCAAACCCCAAGAGCCTTCTTGCTGCCGCCAGCCGCCCCTCCAAGCTGGCCCTCGGCAGGTTGGGCGTCTTGTCAGTTTCCTCTTTCCACGCTCTGGTAAGTTCCCAAGGAAGGCTGTTTCAGCAGTGCTCAGGGAGGACTGCGGATGCTCACCTTTTCCCAGCTTGTTGCCATCAGCTCTGCTGGGACTTAACCCGATAATTGACCAGGGCCACCCAGGGGCTGGGCACTGGGGGATGGAGGGTTGGAGGCAACTTGCTATAGAATCCTGGCTTCTCTGCTGCTTGGTCTAGGAATCCAACTGCCAGTAGACAGTTATTAAATATTCGCATCTGCATCTGTCTTTCTGTCTGTCCCGCCTCATACAGTCAGGGAGGTGGAACCCCCGAGGAGTGGCAACAATGGTGTGAAGAATTAAAGGCTGATTGAAGAGTGTTTTATCTACTGCAGAGACCCCCCTGGGTTTTCTGAAATGGCTCCTGTGTGGGTGGCTTCTGTGGATACTACTAGCTCAGCCTGGGGGGTCCGTGGGTTGTTTGGCCGACCCTGCTGTCCACCCTGGAGAGATCTGAATGTTGTAACTAGGCTTGTGTTATCCAGATAAGAGATGTCTGGATGGTGGATGCATTTCTGGTATGTCAGACAAGCAGTAGATTTGGTGCTGGTCAGAACACATTTATAGCAAGCAGGGCTTACTTCTGTTGGGGCAACGGTTAATTCTCTCCATCACCCAAATAATACACTTTAAGATTTTTTTTAAACTGTGTTTTAACTTAGGTATGTTCTAGAGATGACTCTGCTCTCCGGAAAAGAACACTCTCACTGACCCAGCGAGGAAGAAACAGGAAGGGCATATTTTCTTCATTAAAAGGGCTGGACACACTGGCAAGAAAAGGGAAGGAGAAAAGACCTTCTATAACTCAAGTGAGTTCCTCAGCATGGGAGGGACAGCAGGCCTAGCGGGAAATCCGTGACATTCAGCAAATCCTAGATGTTCATCATCCATTAAGAATGAGATAAAAGTTGGCTCAAAGGAATGCGGTCTTAGCATGGACCTTTTCCCCAATGAAAACACACAAGTTGCTCAATCTGTTTTGAGCATTCCCAAAGAGGTATTCATACCTTGCTCATATCTGCAGCGCTCCGGAACACAAAAATAAGAATGGTTAGAAAAGAATCCACACTTTTCATTGCCTTTAGAAATAGTATTTATTTTTCCCACAGAGTTTATATTAAAATACACATCTAAAGTTAATAATAGAGTAACAGCAACTAAATTCTATTGATGGTGCCAGACACTTTTCTCTTTATGACACAAAGTAGGCATTTGTCATCCCATTTTATAGATGAGGGGCCTGAGACCTGGAGAAGTTAAGTCACTTCCTGACCCCTGTTCACCCAGCGCCCTAGGGGCAGGGCTGGGACTTGATTTACTGGATACAAAGCCCTATAACACTGGGCTATTGCTGCTGTTTATTTTCCTAGAGGAAGGGTGGCTCTTTTAACATTTTATCAAGTAAAAATAGCCTGAGCACTTATTGTTGAAATGTGACCCACATGCGGTGAATTGTTTTCAGAACATTTGAATACTCATATCTGAAGTATTTCCTAATGCCGTTAATACGGTACATGATGATGAGTTTTTATGTGGCTGAATGATATGTTTTAGGATTATTATTTTTTCAAAGGCTATTGAAAAGATAAGTCATCACATGATGATCTGATCATTTAAGTGAACAGGGAAAATGTTTGCAATTAAATCCAAAGAAGTTCTTGTTTTTACTTTTGCTAAGTTGCTATCATTCTGAATATGGTTTTAATATCCTCTGGAAGAAATGGTCACATTTTAAGGAATTTTGTTTTCTTATTTCATATGGATATTTATTTGATTGTGTATAATAGTTTTGTGAATTAGGTGAATAATAGGGATAAAATCAAGTTCTTTGACCTGTTTATAACCCTGGAACAATAAAGGTGGAAATGGGGGGGAGTGGGGTTGGTTAATTGAAACCCGTGAAAGCTCATTTTTGTGGCCACTGTTTTTGTATACTCACATACAATTAGAAAGAATATCAGATTTTATTTTTTGTATTTATTTATTTTTTTTTGTGGGGAAGACTAGCCCTGAGCTAACATCCGATGCCAGTCCTCTTCTTTTTGCTGAGGAAGATTGGCCCTGGGCTAACATCGTGCCCGTCTTCCTCTGCTTTATATGGGACGCCGCCACAGCATGGCTTGACAAGCGGTGCATCGGTGCGCTCCCGGGAACCGAACCTGTGAACCCCAGGCCTCCGAAGTGGAGCGCGTGCACTTAACCTCTGCGCCACCGGGCCGGCCCCAAGAATATCAGATTTTAAAATTGTAGTTCTGGGGCCGGCCCCGTGGCTTAGCAGTTAAGTGCACGCGCTCCGCTGCTGGCGGCCCGGGTTTGGATCCCGGGATCGCACCAACGCACCGCTTCTCCGGCCATGCTGAGGCCGCGTCCCACATACAGCAACTAGAAGGATGTGCAGCTATGACATACAACTATCTACTGGGGCTTTGGGGGGAAAAATAAAAATAAATAAAATCTTAAAAAAAAAAAATTGTAGTTCTGCTTGTACTTGAATTGTGAAAAGTAATCTTTCGTTGGTTATAAATGGAAATGGATTTCTTATTTATAGATTTTAGTCAACTATAAACCATTGGCTGATTCTGGGCTTATATTTTTGAATTGAACTTCTATGAAGTTTAAATAACGGCTTTGAGGCAAATTCTGATTTTAATCGCGACAATCAATTCTATATAGTTAAATGATGGTGATAAACAACTTGATAACTTGCTTGTTTTTCTTAAATGTTGACATTTAGCCAATTAGATATGAGCCTAATGTGGTCTTTACCCCATCATATGTGGTAAATGTTCTTAATGTAAGATTTCTTGAGAAACAAAAGCATTTGGTTGAATATTTTTGTTTTAAAAAGATATGAAACTAATTATAATGTTGGTATTTATATAACTGAATGAAGTTGATGTAGTAGGTATCCATAAATGTTTAAATGGCCTGGTCTTTAATGTTTACTATTATGCTACAAAATCTAGAAGATAAAAATTGGAAAAAGTAAATGAAATTATTCCTAGTTCCTCTACCTAAACACGACCACTTTTAATATTTAACTATATTTCTTCCCGATATTTATTCTATGCACATTTGAAAAATAGTTATAAGCTTGATTTTGGTGGCTTTGCCAACTCAACTTTGAGCTCTGTTCCACATCTTCAGAAATGTGCACTTCTCAGTTAAAAGCAATATCAAAAAGATCCGGGATGACTTGAATAATATATGATGATATAGAAAAGTAAAATATGTAACCATATGGGAAGAAAAAAAGCACAACTTTTTCTTTAAAGTTAAAACTTTAAAAGTGGTAGAGTAGTAAATTGTACAAATTGTGATATGAAGATCTTATAAAATGTTATAGCACTTAAATTTTTAAATACTGATAAAGGGTAGCTGCCAATTGAACATTGCAGAGCCATTTCATTAGCCTTTTTTCCCCCCTTGTCTATTAGATATTTGATTCAAGTGGCAGCCATGGATTTTCTGGAACTCAGCTACCTCAAAACTCCAATAACTCCACTGAGGTAAACTTTGCTGTAGATGGCGGCCATCTTGTTTGATGACACAAATGATAAGTTAAGCGAGGAATATTAATTCAGACTCTGTACATGGTTGTTGAAAATAAATTTGGAATTCAAATGGTCCCTGGTAGGTAAATAAGAGATATTCTTGGAATGTGAAGTGTTTTTGTAAGTATCTAAACTTATGATAGCTCTGTCTTAAAATTAGTGACATGATTCTACTAAAGTCAAAATAGCAACTTTCATTTATTCTTCCCTATTCTCAGCAATGCCCACCCTCATTTGAGAGTTTAGTGAATCCAGAATTGCGTTTTCCTCTCAGGCTTGTCAGGGATCTTCACACAGATAGCACAGCCATGCTGTGAATCAGCAGCCTTTGCATCTCCAGGTGCCCTCAGCGGAGCTGAGTACAGTGTCCCCTTCTAGTCCCCACAATCGCTTCTGACCACACACAACCTCCTCACAACTATTTCTGAATGGAATTCTAGAATAGGTGAAGATTGTCTAGATGGGCTTATGCCTCTTCTCTGCATCTTTTTCAAACCCATACCTTCCCTTTGAAGCTGTGTTTCATGTTACTGACCTATTTCTTCATCTTCTTCTTCACCAAATATTTTATCTTGGATTTTATGTCCAACCAACCTCTAAACTATTTGTTGAGGTTGAAACCTGATTTTAATTGACAAACTTTATGCTTTTGCTGAAGCAGACAGTATTACTTAATAAATTAATTGGGCTAATTCAGTGAATTGGGAATTTAGTTTGAAAAAACTGAGGAATGGTGGAGTTAGACACTGTGCTGGGTCCTGGGAAGGTGAGTGAGGACCTGTTTGGTGACCCTGAAATGTACAGCATAGACAGCCACCTCTTCTGCCTTCGTGCGAGGTTGGCCCCGACTGTGGGCCCCGAGCTGCTTAGTGGGCCATGGTTATTGTAGAAGCTGCTCCCAGGGGCAGCTCTGTCTGAAGTGTCCTGAAGGTGGAAAACCTGCTCAAAACCCTGTTTCCCTTCACCTTCCGTTCGCAGAGGTCACAGGCTTCGAGAGGGCAGGTTATGAGAGGGAATGGCTTTCTCTGGGAGGCCATGATGTTGCTCTTGTCTGTTCTCGGTGCTTTCCTTTTACTAGATTTGATCAACCATGGGACCACGAGGAAGCCCCATCCAAACCTTCCTTTTTGTAAAATCATACTATCAAAATGGAGGATTTGTCGTAATAAATAATTTCCGTTCCCTGCCCCTTCATTTCTATACACATGCAGAGCCTATTTCATAATCCAGATCAAATCACACCGTCCTTCAGGGATTTTACTAGATTTAAAAAAGAAAATCGTATCACTATTATTTGCTTGGTTCTGGCTACCTTTTACTGTTATTTATTCTACCAAGTATATATGTCCTGTGTCCCAGGCAAGCTTGTAATTAGGACCCTTGTTCTGCATAGTTATATATATCTTATGACTATGTATATATTGTATGTATTATGTATGTAATATATGTATATATTCTCCATCCATAGCACACTGCTAAGGATACAATATTTCTTAATAAATTTGCCTATTAATTGCCTATATTAGATGTAGGCCTTTAATGGTTGAGAACTGTTTGATCTGCAATAAAAGCCCATTGTTTTAAGGTCCAATCTCTTCCAACATTAAATAACAATTTAAAATTTTTACTTTGAAAGTTAAGAAATTATATCATCAGATCACTTTCTATTAACAGAACTTATGTTAGACTTTGAAAATAAATTTTGCTAAAATAGCCATTAATGGTCAGAATTAGGCTTAGTGCTTCTTTAAATTGGGACCAAATCACCAAATGATTATCTTGTGATTTAATCAGCAAGTCCCATGGGGTCTCTAACAGGTGAGAGGAAAGTATAATTGTACCTGGTTTTTAAAGCATATGTATTTAAACATTTATTCCTATTTATTTTAATTAAGCATTGCTTCTGGTAGAGAGACACTGAAGAAATTCTTTCGACTTATAGGGCTATTTTAATGGTGTATTTATCATTTCTGTACTGCAGTACTCGGATAACTAGGTTTAAATTGAGTTGCAGATAGAATTAAGGGTATTTGCTTTTTATATCTCTGGGACTTAAAATTCTGCCTGTAGCTGGTCGAATAATTAATATTTTATTTTACTAGTTTTCCTCTGCTAATCATTCTTGGAGACTATTTATAACTTGCACAAACCATCTATTTGTATACAGTCAGTATATTATGCCCACTAGCGTAACACAGAAAGGCAGTCATTCCTGAGCATTGGGAGGGAGGGGGTCACGGGCATTTTTAAATATTCCTCTCTAATTGGTGCATCATGTAACAGTCCAACAGTGAGTCACCCTAATTTGAAATCTGTTAAGGTTGGAATAAAGCCAGTCTTATTTGAGCATTTTTCAAAGGACACTTTGGCTCGCCAAAAATGAAAGCTTTTCCTAGCGTACTTCTTGATGAGTAATAATGAGTCTCAATCAGCATTTGAAGGGAGGTATTTGTTATGGAGATTATGACAACAAATCCCCCACTGAGGCTCAGGATGGCAGGCACCCCAGAATCTCCATTGCAGAAACTGTTGAAGCCCGTGGGCCTTGGATCTTTCTCTTGGAAAATTGGCTTGGGACGTCCCAACTTTCTGTGGCAGGGAGTGAATGAAGTATTGTCGTGTTAGTCATTAGCTCCAAGTTGGAAAAAAAATGCTAATGTTGGTTTTTTAAATGGAAAATATGAATAAAACTCCTTACTCTTCACCATAACATAGTAGTCTGTTTAAATAGAATATTAGTATGGAACCCTACATAACATACGTACATATACAGATAGATAGATACATATATACAGAGGTCTTTGTTTTCCTTTCATTTCAACTGATGTTTGGGCATCAGCCCAAGAGGAAATAAACACTTTCTCCTCTCTGACATTTGACTGATAAGAAAACCAAGAGTGTGTTAACTCCTTTTGTGTTTTCTCCTCATCTCACTTGCTAATAGACTTTCCTTTTATCAGCAACTGGGGTGTGGGCCCGTTTGTGACAGCCAGATTGGGATTTTTGCTACTCACTTCCCTTCAGTGATCCAAGTAGTAATTACAAGGCATTTGATCCAAAAGCATCTGCCGTGAGAACACGCGGAGTTTCAGTTTTCTCTCCTTGAGGCACCATGAGTGTGAGTAATTTGACACATGCTTTTGGGACCATTAATGTAATCGTAATAATAAATGCTTCTGCAGAAGTTGCCCTGCAAGGAGGGTTAAAGTGATTTGCAAACCTTAACTAGTTAGTCTGTAGCGGCCATGGCTGCAGTTCAGTGATGTTGTTCCCATTTCATGGATTTTGTAGACAGTCAGAGCTGGACCACACAGTGATCTGAGCATCAGTAGCCACCACAGTTCCCCAGGGTTTTGAAACAAGAAATGAATTTCATGCAGTTCTTCATAATGGCCATTGTTGAATTACGCAATATAATTCCACCATCCAGACTGAACTTCAAAAAAGTTCTTTTACATTGTTGTGGCCCTTTACAGTTTACGTACCTTCAAATGCCATTCCTCACACCAGTCTGCTGACTGTCCCATGAGGCTGATGTTTTTTAGCCCCTTTTAAAGGTAAAAAAACTGAAGCCCAGAGACGTTAGATAACCAGCCCTGAGCGGGCTGGGATTGGACCCAGATTATCTGTCTATTTTTTTTTTTCCTACCTCGCTTTGTCTTCTCCAGGAACTAGAAACCTTGAACAGGCTAATTGGAAATAATTTTTAGAGGCAGGGGAGAGGTGGAGTTAGAGGTAGGATAGGTTTGAATAGTCTTGACAGAGATAGCCAACCATGGACTTCTGGGTGAGTGGTTAAAAGATAAATTTAATCACCTTTGAAAAGGGTAAGCTGGGAAAAGATGGCTTTTCCAGATGGTTCAGTTTGTTGTGTTCATTTTCAAGATTCTCTGTTCCTTTTATGAAAAAGAACGTGGGAGATTATTTTATCTGGCTTATTGAAAATAAAGCTTGTGTGTTTTCAGCCTGGCTAGCATTGACCCTTGAGGGAATCAATCCAGTTTTCTCTCCAAGTCGGTAAAGCTTGCAACAACCCAGGAGATCTGTAAGCACCAAATAGCTTTTTCTTTTTCTAGTTCTAATTCATTCATTAATCAGTTCCACATTGTTGATGCTTCCTTTCAATAACCAGGTTTTACCTTTCTTAATTGCATACATTTGTGAGATAATGTGTGTGTGCATGTGTGTATATGTGTGTGTGCACGTGTGTGTGTCTTATGCATGGGAAAGAATTACTTGTAAATTTTCATGGTAGGATCTCCTGAGAGGATCTGAATCTTCCATGGCCGTGGCTTTGATAGGCGTCTTCTATATTTACTGGATCTTAGGTCAACAGTGTAGACGCAGGAAATGATTCCTCAGGGCGGGTGTAGGCACAAAGCCTTGTTTAATTGAATATAATATTTCTTTTGCTCTTCTTTCCATCTCTGCATTTATCTACACACCTTTCTCTTGTCTAGGACTTCTTCCCCTTCAATAATCTTCTGTTAATTTCTCTTCTTGGAAGTTTAGGGGGGATTAAGAACTTGACACTGTATAAAGAGATTTGAATAACATCCTGAAAATGGAGAGGTTTTACCTTCCAGGCGTATATATGACTGTAAATTTCTAGTTGCATCCAATTCAATACCCATGTGTTGGGTGTGTTCTGGGTGCAGGATGCACTGTGTTAGGGCTGAAGGACGCTGAGAATGAGAAAGACAGAGCTGCTGCTGTCATTCACCTTAGCACCTGGGAGCGTGAGAGCAGCCTAAAAATGACTGTCAAGTGAGCTAGGCTTCGCTAAGTGCTACACCAGGGACATAGACGAGTAGACTCATCTAACCGAGTGGAATTGGAGTTAGAGGGGAAGAGAGCAGGTGAGACTTCATGAGAAGGGGATAGTATTCGAAATAAGGTTGAAGGATGTGTGTGGTCTCAGCACTGCACTTTGTGAGGAAGGTAAAGCAGGCAAAGGAGATTGAAGTGAACAAGGGTCCGGAGGCAGGAGAGTGCTGCTCCTTTGTGGGGAATGTTAGGTGAGCCACTTTGTTCAACCAGAATGTGGTGTGTGTCGTAGAATAACAGAAAGGAATCGAGAAAGTTAGATTGCATTCATTTTGTGGGGAGGTAACTGCCAGGCTGATATTTCTGTAGTGTAGTGGTGGTAAGCACAGCCGGGTTTTCAGGGATCAAGTCCCCCACAGTACCACAGTCACAGCTCACTGTGTGAGCTTGGACAAGTTTCTAGAACTTTCTGAGCCTCATTTTTCTCACCTGTTAAACAGAAGATTAGGACTGTGCCTACCTCAGAGGGTCGTGAATAATGGGGGAGTTGATAGCATGTGAAAAATGGCCCCCATGTCATAGAGTCTCTCTATGATGGACAGTAAGAGATGGGAACGGGGGGCAGATAAGGATAGTTGAGAATTTGTATTTCTCATGTCCTTCCTTCCCCTACCTGTCCATCCTCAGTCACATTTTTCCTGTTTGCTCTAAAAGCACAGAACTAAATAGCTTTGCAGCAGTAAGAGGGTCTGTTTGACTTCCTCTTGGCCTGGCTCTTTGTGTGGTTTCTTACTCGACAGTGACCTCTGCTGGGGTTTTAGTTTGATTCTGAGCAAGCCTGGTTTGAGAGGTGGGGTCTGCGCCTTTAAGGCAGTACCTGCTTGTTGCTGATGCACCTGGTAGAAATCACTGCCCAGATGAAAAGAAGCACCTGGAGGCTGATCCAGAGAAGAAAATATGGTCCCTGTGAGATAGGACCCTTCAGGAGAAAATGGTGTCCACGCTGGTTCCCTGAGTCCTTGGCTCCACGCATCTGCTCCTCTGTCTCTTTTTTTCTTGGCACATGAGGTTCATATTCATTCTGGGCTGTGATCGTCTTTCCAGGAAAAGGTACGGAGGGTGACAGATCCATGACAGATCCAGAAATGTCACTTCAAAGACGAGCACCACATTTAAAAAAAAGACAACACAGAAAGATGGATTCTTCCCTTGCTTTGCCTGCACCTGTTCTTTTGAATTTTCTTAATATATCTATTCTAGTTTTTAAATCCTATATAGGAGAATCTCTTGCTTTGTTTTTTTTTTTAACAAAAAAGTGCATGGAATTCAGAGTAAAATCACCCATCAATGATAACTTTAATGTATGCTGAGTGGGATGTAATAGTGTGATGGTATTGAATCTATATGCAACGTTTTCTAGTGTGTAGAGTGTGTAGATGATCTCCTTTGCTCACAAAAAATTTGTGTTGTTACTTAATCAAGTTAAGTAATTATATTATATTCATAATACCTCCTTTCACAGAATAGGAGACAAGGCTCAGCAAAGTAAATGTCTTGCCCTACTGCTAGTTGAGTGGTGGAGTTTGTGACTTGGGCATCAGGTCTTTTGATTTCAAATCCCCAAGTATTTTATTGACCACCAGACTAATGCATTGACCACCAGACTAATGCAAGAACCTAACCAGAGGAAAAACATTTCTGAGTTGCTTGATAAATGTTAACTATATTTGTTTATAAGTTTAGACATACATATTAGCATGAGGTCATTGAATTACTGTGATGATGAAGTTTAGGAAACTCAACTTCTTTGGGAAAAGCTTCCTGAAGATGATATGTTTGGGGATGATTTCTAAACAAGTGACTTGATGTGAAATATAATAGAAAAAAAATTTCCCCAGGATTAGGGGTTGATTGTAAAAAAGAAGTAGAAATAAGAGAGAAGAGAAACGTGCTGGATTAAGTGCACTTCGGGGTTAGGATGCTGGCAGGTGCCAATGGCCATGGATGAGAGTGTATTAAAGTTCACTGGGATCGTGGCTTAGATGCAGAATTGTCAACCGACAGTTCTAGAGCAGGAGTAGTGGATACTGTGGAGCCCTGACATTGACCACACTGTTCTAACCTGGGCTAAGGGGCAAAGGGCATAGTGGCTAGAACCCTGGACAAGGGGACAGTTGACTTCCACTCAGCTTCCAAGGCTTGAGTTTCATGTGGGTTAAATGAATGAGGAAAAGCTGGCTTGTCTGCCCCAGAGGGTTGTGAGGAGTGTGAAAGGGCTTACTATAAAATACACCATCAATGAAGGGGACATTATTTAGTATTCCCCTCATTTGTTTATCTCATCTGTCTGCATGTTCTTTTGGTGTCTAAAAACAGGTTGATGAACTTCTGCATCTGTATGGCTCAGCAGTAGATGGTGTTCCCCGAGACAACACTTGGGAAATCCAGACTCACATTCACTTCCAGGATCATCAAGGAGTTACTGTAGTGATTAAGCCAGAACACCGAGTAGAAGATGTTTTGACTTTGGCATGCAAGGTACTGGATTTTGCGGCAGAAATATGCTTCTGAATAGAAATAATCATTAATATTGCACTCCTGTGCCTTCGAAATCTGTGTTGTGTTTAAGACCTCACTTTCTACACTAGGGAACATAGTAACATATTTATTAATTAACATGTTTATTAATTAGCATCCTCCTCCATCTTGTAGAAGAATGAGTCGTTAGGTGATGACTTTTTGCCTTCATGACGAACCTGAGCTATTTTACTGAAATTCTATATATACTTTTATATCTAGAATAATTATGTCGTCTGTTGTTATTTAAGTTACTTAGAGATGGTGCTTTATCTCTAAGAAAGAGGCATCAACTTTGAGGTAGTTTGATTTAATCCTCAATAGTTTCACCAAGTTTCTCTAGATTAAACAAGAAACTTAATACCATTCACAGTTGCTTCATGGAGGTTGTTATGAGATGATGTTTTATTTCTGAGAAGGAAGTGATGATAAGTCTTAAAGAGAGCCCACTGATAGATGAAGTAGACTCAACATCAGATCAGATGTTTTCAGACCACCAGATGGCGTAGTAGAGCTTAAATATTTTTAAGTTTTTAGAGAAAACGCAATCAAATGTGTGAAATGGTAAAAAAGGCATGTGGAGTTGGTAACTCTTTACCATGTGCACTTAATAGGTGTGGATGATCTTTAATTTAGTCTTCCTGTGTCATTTTGACTTAAGCTTTAGGATACCAGACATTTATATATGTAGTTTATATTCTTATGAATTTAATTTCCCTTTACTCCGTTATGTAAGGTTTTTGTTTAGGCAGCCGACAATATTGTTTTATACCAAAGATATCAGTTATTAAGTTGATAAATTTTCTAAATGGTAGAGGATGTCAGAAGTAGGGGATCAATTAGACCCAGTTAAAGCATAGGCCTGAGATAATTTCTCACTGTTGAAAATGTGTATGAGAGAGAGAAGATGAGAAAGAGAGAGAGAATGTGTGTGTGTGTGTGTACACATTTTCCTTTTGAAAAGTTTCTGGAGTAGGAAATTCCTTATTCTGAAGTGTGTAGAATATGAGATTGTTTACATTTCACAAATTTCTCTACTTTAGTAATGGAAAACAACTTAAAGTTAGGTACAACCAATATATAAAGAGATAGCATTTGCTGAGATGTTAAGATATATTCTACCAGATATATACCACCATAACCTCTTAAAGATACATCTCTTGCTTTTAGTGACAAGCAATATCATTTAGAGAAAACCTTCTCAAAAATAATTATTTGCCACTTTTTTCTTTTTTTGCACATTTAACTTTGAGCTCTTATATAGGTTTAAACTCAGCAAATTATATGCAGTATTTCTTTTAGAAATTTCCACTTTGATTTTTAATGAGCAATGATGAATTTAGAAAGAACATTTAAAATCGAAATAACTGTCTTTTTCTTTCTAGATGAGGCAGTTGGAACCCAGCCACTATGGCCTCCAACTCCGAAAAGTGGTCGATGAAAACACTGAGTACTGTGTTCCTGCACCATACGAATATATGCAAGAACAGGCAAGTGTGTGTTTGCTTTAGAAGGGAATTTTTTTTTAATTGAGGTAACCTTGGTTTATAACATTATCTAAATTTCAGGTGTACATCATGATATTTCAATTTCTGTGTAGACTACATCATGTTCACCACCCAAAAACTAATTACCATCCATCACTGTACACATGTGCCTAATTACCCCTTAGAAAAGGAAATTTGAATCGTATCCCTGGCCTCTTGATTTTAAAAATATGTAATTTGGAGAGAAAATTCTGTTTAAATTTGGCATCTAATTGGGAAACAATCCAAATGAATTTCCAAGATATCATGACAGCAAATCCTCTGATTTTGTTGTTTTACCTTTTGTAGGTTTATGATGAAATAGAAGTCTTTCCACTAAATGTCTATGACGTGCAGCTCACGAAGACTGGGAGCGTGTCTGACTTTGGTAAGCAGAAGGAGCACCCTGATCAGAGAACTGTGCTGTCCATCCTTGCCTAGTTTACCCCAGTATCTTTGGACCTAATTTTTTTTTCTTTGTGTCTACATTTCAGAAACTATGACAGTAGTTTCCTTTCTCTTCCTTCATTTCTATTTATTTATATTAGCAGGCTAAAAAGATATGTATTAATACTAGGAAAAAATGCCAAAGGAATGAATATAAAAATTGATGAGAAATTTGAAATGACGGTGATAATAATAACCCCTACAATGAATTTACTGTGTGCTTGGTTCTAAGCTGATTAACTCATGATTCATATGACAGTTCTTTTCATCTCAGTGTCTTAGCTTTTTCAAAAGCTCTTGGCTCTTCACCCACCTGGAATTCTACCCTTCACTGCTTGCCCTCCCCATTCCCTCCTCTCTGATTGTGTAAATCCCATCTGTCCTTCAAGCACTAACTAAAGGTCTGACTCTTTTGAAGAAGCCTTCTCTGATTGCTTTAGCTTCAGTTTAACAATTAAGGGTCAGTATTACCCGAATCACTTTGTAGTATAGTCATGTGCTATACTCCATAGCTATATATGCTACTATACCATTGATGTTTCAGTCAATGGTGGACTGCATACATGATGGTAATCCCATAAGATTAGTGTCATATAGCCTAGGTGTGTAGTAGGCCGTACCATCTAGGTTTGTGTAAGTACACTCTATGATGTTTGAACAATGATGAAATAGCCTAACAACGCATTTGTCAGAACGTGTCCCTGTCATTAAGCGATGCATGACAGTGTTTAATTCTTGCATTTCTATGGTCTGTATTTAAACTTGGTTTTGAGCTCTTTATAGACTGTGCTCATGTCTTAAAGTTCATTTCTATCTTTCTTTGTCTTTTACCGTAGGAACTCAATAATTAGATAATAATCAATAAATATCTCCATAGAAAGGCTATTTCTTATCTTGTTACATATATTGATATAATTATTTCCCTTAAAATGACTCAAGCTGATCAAATGCTAGTCGTCGTTTATAATATGTGAAAATTTCCATTTAATGATTTCTTTCTTTTTTTTTAAATTGATATAATTGACATGTTCTTTATTTCTTAATTTACCTAATCTGTTTTGACCCAAATGCTGTGTTGGTTTTTCCTCTGAAGCCCTCTTAGCATTTTGTCTATATTTCCATTGGCCCTCACTCTACTGTCCATGGTCACCATTTGTGAATCTTGTTTGTATTGAGTGACTGAAAGACGGCATGAAGATACTTGCAAAGATAGCTTTTGGTGACACCATCTGCCAGGCTCTGCCTGAGGCACAGAGGAAAAAGGGGAACATGCCATTCTTCCTATGTCAAAGAACTCCCAGTGTTAGGGGACTAGGCCGTGGAAGCACGTGCCCCCGACTGGAATCAGAGTGGAGGGCACTCTCCGAGTCAGGGAGATGTGTTTAGAGAAGGCGAGGTCTCACCTCAGTTTCACATGGAGGGATATTTTGGGCCAGCGCTGTATCCATCCAAGTATTTTACCACCTCCTTAAAGTGCCTAACCTCTTACAGAGTTGTTTCTTAACAAATATTTTGTATTGAACTGAATTTAATTTATTTCAATAAGAATATTTTTTTGTTTCAACTTTAAGAAAAAAATTTAAATTGTGGTAAAATACATGTGACATAAAGTTTACCGTCATAGCCATTGTTAAGAACGGTTAGACGTGACAGTTCAGTGACAATAAATTCATTCACATTGTTGTGTAATCCTTAACCCATCCATCTCCAGAACTGTTTTCATCTTGCAAAACTGCAACTCCCCATTTATTCTCCCCCCAGGCCCTGGCAACCACCATTCTGCTTTCTGTCTCTATGAATTGACTGCTCTAAGTACCTCATATAAGTGGAATCATACAGTATTTATTCTTTTGTGACTGGCTTATTTCACTTAGTGTAATGTCCTCAAGGTTTGTGTGTGTTGTAGCATGTATCAGAATTTCCTTCCTTTTTATGAATGAATAATATTCCATTGTATGTATATACCACATTTTGTTTATCCATTCATCTGGTGACGGACAGTTGGGTTGCTTCCACCTTTGGGCTGTTGTGAATAATGCTGCTCTAAACGTGGGTATATGGTCTCAACTTTTGAGTAAGGTTGTGCAGTCATATTTCTTAAACCTTTAGGTCTGGTATGTTCTTTTTCTGCTCTTGCTAGATATCTGTGCTTTCCAAATTGTTGTAATTTAGACTTTCTCAACATATACCGTACTTATGAGAATAGATGTGCGAGGGAATACTGCTGATTGAGTTGGAGAATTAGTTAGTGTGATGAATTTAAACTTGTTTTTCCCTTTTATTTTCATTCCTAGGGTTTGCAGTGACAGCGCAGGTAGATGAGCATCAGCATCTCAGCCGCATATTTATAAGTGATGTTCTCCCTGACGGCTTGGCATATGGGGAAGGTTCGTGTGGCACAGAGTGTCTCTGTTCTCTCTTAATTCAAAACTATGCGATACAGTTTGTCTAGTGAAATTTTTTTCTTACAATTTTGTCGGACAATGGTTTCTCCTAGAATTTTAAAGAAAGTAAACTTAAGGGGCCGGCCCGTGGCTTAGTGGTTAAGTGCGCGCGCTCCGCTGCTGGCGGCCTGGGTTCGGATCCCAGGCGCGCACCGAGGCACCGCTTCTCCGGCCATGCTCAGGCTGCGTCCCACATACAGCAACTAGAAGGATGTGCAACTATGACATACAACTATCTACTGGGGCTTTGGGGGAAAAAATAAATAAATAAAAATTATAAAAAAAAAAAAAAAGTAAACTTAATAGTTTAATTGAAAATGCATACGCATGGATATGTATATATAGAGAGAGTATTTGTATGTGTGTGTTTTGAAAGAGAGAGAGAGCATATACATACACAGAGAGATTATATGTGCATATGTACAGATGGATGGAGAAAGAGAATGTGAGAACCAGACAGGCAGGCAGACAGAGATAAAACAAATATTATTTCCCAGGGCACTTAACATCAGATAAATAGAGGGACAGTTAGTTTGAGTAACTCTCAAATGGTTTCCCTTTCAAACTGTTCCTTCTACTACTAGTCTTGAGAGAGCTGAAATTTGTTTTTTTTATCAGTGACATCTAAATACTATACATTTTGGCACTTGCTTTGAAGATAACAACAGAACAGTCCCTAAGAGTACCTGGTTTGAGTTTGCAGCCATCTTTCATCTTAAAATATTTCTCGCAGTAATCGCTCTCTTTTTTCTTCCTCTGTTTCCCCTTCCTCGTTATCAGGGCTGAGAAAGGGCAACGAAATCATGACCTTAAATGGGGAAGCCGTGTCTGATCTCGACCTTCAACAGATGGAGGCCCTGTTTTCTGAGAAGAGTGTTGGGCTCACTCTGATTGCCCGGCCGCCGGACACAAAAGCACCTCTGTGTTCTTCCTGGTCAGACAGTGACCTGTTCTCAAGGGACCAGAAGAGTCTGCTGCCCCCTCCTAACCAGTCCCAGCTCCTGGAGGAATTCCTGGATAACTTTAAAAAGAACACAACAAATGGTAGAGCTTTGTTCTTTCTTTCTTCCTAACTGCTGCTATCAACAGCTAATATTTTTAGGCTGTAATTTTGCTTGCAAACTTAGATTAAGCTGTTCAAAGAATGTTTTCTCATTTATTAGGAGAAAAACACAAATGCTAGCCAAGTCGATTTGGTAGAAATTCTGTGCATTTCAGTAATTACGACGCTTGCATGAAAATAGAAAGTAGAAAAAAAAATTTTGTTTTTGCCCAAAGTAACATTCTTTAAAGTTGCAAAATCTAAACATCGCCCAGATATTCAGCATTGTAATTGCTTTGTGATTGAAGGTAGGTGAAAGCCAACATAAATGGCAAAGTTAATTTTCTATTCTGTTGAATCTAAGGCCGAAACATTTTGCAGTAGTCTAATGGGTTCTTAGAATTGACGCAATTCACTCCTTCACCTCTGTCGTGAAGTACTACTTTCTCCATAAACCGCAAACTTTTAATGTAGGTCATGAATTCTAAAATTTTGTAGAGGCCTAAAAATGAAAAATCATATGCCAGTTTATTCTTCTAAAGGTAAAATTTCCATATGAGGAAACCATTTGATGGTTTGAATTTCTGAGCTTCTCTTTCATGTGTATTTTATCTATGGCCGTCAAGTAAATGAGAGGCTCCAGCTAATACTGGAAACCTGTAGTTTTCCTCTGTACTCCTGGAGGAACCTGGTCAAGCCCCGGGAGGGTCTTTATTTTACAAGCATACAAAGTAATTTTTGTACTTAATTACAATGATAACGGATTTCCAATCGAAATCTCTGCACGATTACCAAAAATGAGTGAAAAACACAAAAGAGAAGTTGTGAGTCTAGATTTAATTAGAAAGCAAGTTTATTAGGTCATTTTTGGAATTAAAATATCAGATTGTAAGATTTGTGATTCAATAAGGTGCGTAGTGCTTTCTCCTTTTCTCTGGGGGCTTCGCTCCAATTTAAAATACCATTAAATTGACTATTGGCATATAAAAGTGAGCGTCATAAAACAAAAATTATGATGGGACTAATTAATCACTTGGTTATATTAGGGCCATCATTCAGCCACCCCTGGCTGCTGTTGTAACCCTATTCCATATAATATTCCATATAATACGTGCGTGCATCTGTTCATTGGTTTATTATTCTTGAGGGATGCATTCACTGCCTGTTACATCTCTATGTGTTTTATCATAATAAGAAATCACTGCAGACTCATAACACTTTTGGTACTTGCGGGAATGAATTTCTATAGCAAGCAGCAAAAGTGGCAAATTTACCTTTTTTTTAATAATAAGAATCAAGCAGATCAGTTAAGCTTGTTTACCACTTTTTTTTTTTTTTGCAAGGAAACAGAATAAGAAGAGGTCCTGGATATGTTAGATAACTGTTATATTACTCACCTAGGGAGCCACTGATGGTCTAGGTACTTATAACTTACCTAAGGCATACTGATGTCTGTGTATACCGAAGGCTTAGCTAGTCTGACTGTGGACAGGCTTTTCCACAACTGGTGTTCCTCCAGGTACCTACACATCTGCTCATCCTTCCCCGGATGACACTTTAGCCCCAGCCGGGAGAGAGCCACTGACCTCTCCCGGGTTTCCTGGCGAGACTGTGAGCTCCGTGGGGCTGAATCATTCTCCCCAGCGAGCACACCGCCGCCCTTCTGCCCGGGGTTGTGCTGTCTGTCTCATTTACTGTTCCACAGTAATGTGCTTGTCTTGGAAACAAAACAGCCCCGATGCACTGCTTCCCCAAACACTTTGCAAATATGGAATTCATTTTTTTTCTCTTTGAAGTCGTTGTGTGGCTTGCGAAGGAAGTTAAATGTCTATGAGTGAACATCTCAGAAGGAGGTCTGTCCGTTTTTAAGGTTGGGGGAAAAGAAAATACAGGGTGAGTAGGTGAGATATTGAAAGATGAAAGAGAGAAAAGAGCGAGTCTGTCATTTGTGCATCACATCTCGATGACACGAGAAGTCTGCATTTGTGGAGACCGAGAGGTGGGGTGGTGTGGCGACAAGCACGGAAGCCTTGAGTCAGTCCTGGGTTTGAGTCCTGGTTGTGCCACCTTGGGGACAGCCCCCAACCAGGGAGGTGTGGGCCCCATAGATGACAGCCCAGCTTCCTTATCCCCTGCTGAGACAGTTTTGCGGTGCCTTCCACAGTTCTTCAGATGGCCCTGTGGAACTGAGCCCCCGTTGTGCATAGCAGCCTCGTTTTCACACCTTTCTGGGCTTTCTCGTCTCACCTTCCCTACTCCCTCACTTGACTTGCTTGGGATCACTTTCCAAATAAACTTCTGTCCCCATGTTCTTGGCTCAGACTCTGCTTCTGGGGAGCCCAGATGAAGACACTGAGCCTCGGTCCCTCATCCGGAAGATGAGGCTTCCACCCTGCCTTGCTGGGTCGCTGTGGGGTTGAGGGAGTGTGTGTCCAGCCCAGCTCAGCTCCTTACGTGGTGGGAATTTTGAAAATGTGCTTCTCCTCTTCCCTCTCTCGTGCGGCTTAAGGTTTTGTTAAAAATTATCTTGATTTGCTTTCATGATGAATTAGAAAACAGTAATCCCATTTTCTTGCTAAAAAAATGGAAAATTACACAAATGAAAGAATTTAAATGACTTTGAAAAACAATATTTCCTACAAGTTTCAATTATACTTAGCAGTGGTCCTTTCAGAGTCTCCTTTCCCTAAATTTCACGTTCTCTTGGCTTTACCAGAAGGCAGCCTGGTACTTGCAAAGAAGGAAGATTTTCCTGCTTTGTTTTCCAGAGAAATCTGTCTGTTAATAAAAACCGAACAGCTGGCTCTCTGGAAGGAGGACCTGTTTTTTATAGAGGATCTTTAAGAATATCAGAAAGTGGAGGAAGAAGCAGCCCTAAGCAGTTGTGCTGGGTGTATCTTGACTATCCAAGTTGAATATTTACTGCCCCCTGTTGGGTGCTTAGAATGTGCAAGGCCCTGGGAATAAGCTACATCAAGTTCAGGGCTTGGGGTCTGCTTTTGGTTTGGGGCAGTTATCCAGAAGTCTGTATTTGTTAGCTTGAGACTCTTGATCAGGTTTGAGCAAAAAAAAAAACCCTTTTATTATTTATCTATCTGACCGAAAGAAGTGTTGGTCACAGTGGCAGGTCCCAAGGAGCCCAGGCCATGATTGTGGGTCGCTGCTCAAGTTCTGGGCTTTTCTAAAAAAGAAGCATCCTACTGGCATTTAAGACTCAGTGTGATGTATAGTGTTTAGGGGAATGGTGCTCACACTTCATGGTGATTACGACTTGTCTGATGAGCTTGTGAAAATGCAAATTCCTGGCTTCTGCTGTCAGAGAGCGCCTCCTTCAGGAGGTCTGGGGTACTGCAAGCTCCATGGTTAATCACTGCTCACTTACATGGCCATGATGGTGGCCATTAGTCTAAGGGAGGTGGGTCTGAACCTGACTGTAGGACCTGCCCTTTCCTGAACCCTCGTGTGCCAAGGTTTTGAGGATTAAATGAGATAATATGTGTAAAGTTCTAGCAAATGATAGCTATTGTGCTCACGTGTTGTTAGTCTCTCAGTTAGGGATTATATGCCCCAAACTTCCGCCATTGTCCTCCTCGGGCTCAGAATGCAGCGAGTTGACTTGATGTCTCACCTCATTTGTTCCTCAGCCCACCCTCAGGGGACCCTGTCCCATTCAGCAAATTGTACTACTCTGAGAAGCAAAGAACTTCCAACAGCTCGGCTATGATATTCCTCTGATACTCTGTGAGGAGCGGAGCAGACTGGAATGCGTCCAGAATCGATGAGTGTTCAATATTAAGTTCCTTTGTTTCCTTAGAGATGAATGACTGTTTGATTCTTGCCTCTAAGGGTTTGAATTTCTGTTCTAGTTATCCACAGTGGAAAGAGAGGAAATGCCTATAGGCTGTATTTGACTTGAGCGGAAATATCATCTGTGAAGACTTTTTATAGAGAGAATTAATTTTACCACTGGAATTCCCCAAAGAGGCTGGTGTTATTTTTGAGCCAACAAGGCCACCATTGAAGGGATTGGACACGCCAGCCCTGTTTATACTGGGTCCCTGTTAATGCTGTTTTTGTGATTTCTATGGAAAATCCCTTTTCTAGTGTATGCCATCTTTTGAAAAATCCCAGCGGCTTTTAAGAGAGTCTCATTGGGCACAGAGTTCCTGAACAAAGTCTTTGTGTAAACATTGAACTTGTGGTGGCATTAATGCATTCTCCATCTATAAACAGCTATTAATACTGCATTGGTAGGATTAGGGGTATTAAATGACAGGAGACAAAATAGAAAAGACCTATGTTCCTGCGCCCATTTAGACAATATCAGCCCAGCAAATGCTTACCAGATAATGAAGGTAATTGCAGCCTCAGGATCTTTTTTTAATCCCCACCCTACTTTGAATCACTCTCTTTTTAAATTGATGTATGAGTAGTACAGAGTCTCAAGCTACCAGAAGCCACTTAGATGCAAATTTGCTCTTTGGAATGAATTGCTTCTGGGAATGTATGTGTCCATTATACAGCTTTTCACCAGGGGAGGAATTATCGAGCCAGCTCTGATGTGGCAAACCCACTTATTTCCTGTTTATGAGAGTGAGGGCATTTTGGCTTCCAGAGCCTGGTGTAGGATGACTAACAACATTTAGCTCAGAGAATGCTCTGTTTGTGTGTGGAACTGCTATGACTGAGTCTGTCTGGCTGACACCCCAGATCCCCAGATGTAAAAACATATTCGACTTCCTAAAGATGGTTAGTGCATTTAAAAAAATTTTTTTAAATCTGAGTGGGAAATATCGGTTTTACCAGGACACAGAGAACTTTGGTCTCAGAATTCTTAGTTTCTTATAAGTGCTGAAGGTAGCTTTCAATTTCATCAGTGGAGGTGAGCATGTGGCTTTCTCTGGGCGGTGGAAGGAATTAAGGTCCTTGGATACTAGTTCCCCTACATACTTAGTGTTATTGGGGAATTTGTTTCCCTTTTTCTCATCCTCAGTTGTTCATTTATTCATTTGTTTACTTAACAAATAAACAAATTTTTGCTAAATGTTGCAGGTACGTAAAGATGAATTAGACATTATTTTATGCCCTCAAGAAGCTTATAGTTGAGTGGGAAAAGTAAAACACTTGTCAATAATAATTTACGGTTAAAAAAACCCACTTTTGGGGCTGGCTCCATGGCACAGTGTGATTAAGTCTGGCGCGCTCTGCTTCAGTGGTCTGGGTTCGCGGGTTCGAATCCTAGGCGTGAACCTACACCACTCTTGAGCCATGCTGTGGTGGCAACCCACATACAAAATAGAGGAAGACTGGCACAGATGTTAGCTCTGACTCTTCCTCAAGAAAAAGAAGAGGAAGATTGGCAACAGATGTTAGTTCAGGGACAATCTTCCTCACCAAAAGAAAAAAACAAAACCACTTTTCAATAAAGAGAATTAGAGGTCCAGCTCAGAGGTTGAGTTCCCACTGATTTTTCTGTTTATTTTGAAGAAAAGGGTCCAAAAGAGAGGTGTGAGAATTGGAGAAAGGTTAGCATTTGATCTGATCCCTGTGGGTGGATGGGGTATGGATCGGCGAGGTATGGGGGATCAGGAGGGCATTCACATAGAGCGTGCAACCTGGACACAGGCCCAAAGTAGAGGTCACCTGGCTAGTGTGTGAACGGGAAATAAAGTTAGAAAATTCACTGGGGACAGATTGTAGAAAACTCTGAATTCTAGGGATCTGTAACATATCATGGCATGTATCTGAAAAAACTAGCGAGTATTGCATGACTTTCCCCTGCCTTATATAAAATACAGAGGATTTTTCTGGTCATTAATGACCACTGAAGTGTGGCTTGAGATGCTTCCAGGTAGATACTCTCCCCCTGCATATGAGCTTTATTATCCCACTATTATAGCTTCATTCCTTTGGGTCGTAAAGTATTGTTTTTAATAACCAGAAGTCCCTTGTAAGATGAATACTCAAATAAGTGTTTCTGGGGAAAGAATGAATAAATGAATTACTGTCAGTGCCCTGTAAAACCGAAGTGCTCCTCAGTGTTGTGAAGCCATATCCGCTAACGGTGTGGTCCTCACAGGTCCCCATTAGAGGTGCAGCAGGAAGAATAATGCCTTACTGGCCTGTAGGAGGGACAGCTGGAGCCCCCATAGCTAAGAGGACGAGGCAGTGTTGGAGCTGAGGGAGCAGCTGGTAAATAAGGTTTGCCAGCATTTTGAGTGAAAATCAGTCCTATACTCTCTCTCCGGACATTAAACGCAAACTCATCTTTCAGGTAAAAGTCTACAGAATTTCTCTGAAGGACGCTGTATGAAATGTCTGTTGGGTATGTCACTTTTAATAGCCGTTTGAGAGTTTGGGATGACTGGATCAAATATAGTCTCCTGTGTGTGCAAAGTGAGCCAGATCTTTCTGAAGCGGTAGTTCCGTGAAGCTGTGTTAACTGTTGGAAAGAGGAAATTGCAAAAAAAAGATCTGACTGTTCCTGTGGATGTTACGAGTACTACCTGCTAAATGATGCTTGTCTGCATTTCCGTTTTTGTTCCCCTTCTTTTGTAATGGGCTTAAAAACGAATTGCAGTCCTGACTTTATTTCTCCCTATGAAGGAATTGAGACCACCAGGAAGGGCCTCTTCTTTTAGCTCTCACTTCTAGAGACAGCTGTATTGTGACTGTATCTTTAATTTTTTGGATTGGTAATACGTGTGCGTGGTTTGTAATTCCAGCAGCATAAAAGGTTAACGAGTGATGGATAAGTTCCCGAAAGCTATATAGTGAAGTGGTTAAGAGCAGGGATACTAGCCAGACCACCTGGGTTCACGTCTGGACTCCAGGCTCGCCCACTTACTAGCTGTGTGACCTCAGTTGGGCAAGTCACTTAAGCTCTCTGTACTTAGGCTTTGCAACTGTGAAATAGTCTAGGGTTTTTTAGGATTAATGAGCTAATATTTGGAAAGAACTAGATGGTGCCTAGCACATGGTAAAGGCCACATAAGTGTTTGTTAAATAAATAAAGTAGATAAATTTCTCCCGGCCTGTCCGTAGCCAGTTTGTCTCCCAGAGGTAATCATTGTTCTTCGTTTCTTTCTCATCCTGGTCTGGAGACTCTGAAATATTGGGGAAAATGGTGGGGTATTTTTCTGCTTTGTTTTTACTGCATTATCTTCGTACATGGGTGTGGTAGGCAGAATAATGGCCCCCCAAGAAGGTCTACATCCTAATCCCCGGAAACTGTGAATATGGCAAAAGGAACTTAACGTGGCAAAAGGGACTTCAAAGATGTGATTAAATTAAGGATCTTGAGACGGAGAGATTATCTGGGTAGGCCCAATGTAATCACAAGGGTCTTTATAAGACAGAAGCTGGAGGGAGGGTCAGAATCAGAGAAGATGTGGTGATAAAAGCAGAGATCTGGGCGATGAGGGCCTGTGAGCCAAGGAATGCAGGCAGCTTCTAGAAATTGGAAAAGGCGTGGAAACAGATTCTCCGCTAGAGCCTCCAGAGGGAATACAGCCCTGCTCCCCATTTTAGTCTCTGACCTCCAGAACTGTAAGATGATAAATTTGTAGTATGTGTCAAGCGCTGGGTTTGATGGCAGAGATACAAAAATAAAAAACCACAGTCCCCACCTTCAGGGTGTACAGTGGGGGGCAGATGTGTGAACAGACAGCAATCACAGCCCCCCATCATAATTGCTCTAGTTCTGCAGTTCCTCAACTTGTTGGTCTCCAGATCCTTTACTTAAAAAATTATCAGGGACCTCAAAATTAATTATGTGGGTTATATCTATCGATATTTACTATATTAGAAATTTAAACTGAGAAATTTAAAAAATGTCTATTAAAATTTATTTTAATGTAACAGCAATGAATCCACTTCATGTTAACACAATAAGCATATTTTTAATGCACTAGTTCTTCGAACCAAAAAAAGAAATATCAGTAAGAAGAATAGCATTGTTTTACATTTTTGCAAATCTCTTTAATGTGTGTCTCAGTAGTACGAAGACAGCTGGATTTTGATATCAGCTTCTGCATTCAATCTGTTGCAATATGTTGTTTTTTGGTGGAAGTGATTTGAAGAAAATCCAGCCTCACATAGATATGTAGTTGGAAAATGGAGGAGTATTTTAATAATCTTTTCAGATAATTGTAGATATTCTTCTTGAATATTATACCAAAACTCAACAGTGGTAGTTTTTTCAAGGTTAGTTGCAATGTGGAATCTGAAACATTATTGGTCAACTTTTCTTACTTTGTCACATCACAATCCATCGGCCTAGCTTGCACTTTGAGTGGATCTTTTACTCATGTATGATTTTGTAACAGGCAGTGGTTATTTGGAAAATATTAGGTCACTAGGTTATGCAAGTCTTTCAAATATGGACATTTCAGTATAGAGCATTAAAAGTCACATTCTTTAATATCACTACCAATCTCATTGGAAAAGTCTTGAAGTATTGGGAAGCTGTCAAACTCATGGTGGTGGCCACAAGTTTTCCAAGATTCAAATTTTGGCTAGAAAGTTTGAATTATATCTACAAATACAGTCAGTTTTTTTCTTGGAAGTGACAGGCTCACTTTGTTCATTTTATTTATTTTTTTTAATTTTATTTATTTATTTATTTATTTTTTCCCCCCAAAGCCCCAGTAGATAGTTGCATGTCACAGCTGCACATCCTTCTAGTTGCTGTATGTGGGACGTGGCCTCAGCATGGCCGGAGAAGTGGCGCGTCAGTACGCGCCTGAGATCCGAACCCGGGCCCCCAGCAGCGGAGTGCGTGCACTTAACCGCTAAGCCACGGGGCCGGCCCTCACTTTGTTCATTTTAAAGAAAAGATTTTCTTTAAATATTTGTTTTTTTTGCCATTTTATCGAGAAAAAATTGTGTTTTGTGAAAGAAGCAACTAGTTCAGCTTGCAACACAATCATTATAAATGCTTTTTCTAGAAACAGCGATTGTAGATGAGCTATATGGGTGCTTCCCAAACATGTTCCCAAGAGTTGAGATTTAGTAAAATCAATCACTTTTACTGCTTCATTGAGGACATTCTTAAGTGAACGTGGCATGGTTTTTGATATAAGCATGTGGTAATGGAGAATCGATGACGACTAGTACAGTTGGCACCACTGCCATGATGCGAGCTATGATGCCAGCGGATCTACCCACCACTGCCCTGCACCGTCAGTGAAAATGTCCTCAGAGAGAAAAGGCAAATGACATTTAGTATTATTGTGAAAAGAAGTTTGAACTTGCAGACCCCTTGTAAGGGTCTCAATGGCCCTAGGAGTCTACAGACCACACTCTGAGATGGGCGGTTATAGTGCACAAGGAGCAGCAATAAAATAGGAGCAGAAAACTCATGTTCCAGGGTACCAGGGCCGCTTTTGAGGGAGGGTCTCACTCGTGTTAAACCCTGAGGAAAGCAGAGCGTATCCTAGGCACAGAGAAGTTGGGGAGGGGTCTTGCTGGGGGGAGGTGTGTGAGTAATTCAGGGTTATTGGAGAGTGGGGTGCAAGTGGGGAAGACAGAGAAGATAAGACTGGACAGCTGAGCAAGGGTCTTGTATGCCACGCAGGGAAGCCTGGGTGATGAGGATCCACGGGGAGCTGGGTGGGGGGCTTTGTTGAAGGTGCTAATTGTCCGATGAGGAATGATGAAGGCATGGGCCAGGCTGCAGTGGGGTGGAGAGATGGGTGGCACTGTGGTGGCGGGCAGTCCCTGCGCTTCCCTCCATCAGAGCACTCGGGTACGGAGAGGCAAGTGCCCTCCCCCAGCACAGGGATTCTGTCTTACTTATGTTTTATCACCAACAAATCAGCAGACACATAAGTAGAGCCACTCAATAAATATGTGCTTGACTCTATGAATAAATGAATAAAGGATATAGGAATGACAGGACTTAAGCTTTAAAAAAGAAAAAACAATCCCCAGCTCTACCATTTCCAATATTAACTTTATTTTTCAACAAGATGCTAACGCTTCTGTTACACGTAAAATGTGGTTTGTTTCAAGTGCAGAAAATGAAGCTTGTAGCTAAGAAGGGGATCACGGCTTTGTTTAGGAGGCTGACTCTGTGGTGCAAATAATTAGACTTTGAGAATTCTCTTTTTCCTTGAAGTTGGGAAATGAACTACTATACTTAATTTTAATCTTAATCCTGAAGTCAAGGATTTTAGTCCGTGAAATGAGACAGGCAGTTTTCTACTTTACCTCCCCGACCATGAAGAACTCATTACTCGCGGAGAGAGCCTTGAGGCCAAGTTGAGAAACTAGTGGTCTTCAGAGAAAAATCTTTTTTTTTCTACTTTCCATTCACGTACTCGTTGAACAAATATTTAGTGACTGCCTGTTGCGTGTCAGGCACAGATAGAGCAGTGGATACAACAGGTAAAACTCCTTGCCCACATGGAGTTTATATTTTAGTGCATGGAAATAGATCATGAACACTAAAGATAATGAATAAGTAAATTAGATAGTATACTGACAGGTGAATGAGTATGACGGAAAACAAATCAACCGGGGTAGGAGGGATCAGGAGGAGAGACGGGGCGGCTGCAGCTGTAAATAGGGTAGCCAGTGGTTGTCAGTAGGAGGGAGGAATTGGAACAAAGCCTTGAAGGAAGTGAGGGACAGAGCCATGGGGACAGCTGGAAGCAAGGCTTTCCAGATGGAGGAACAGTTGCATGTGCCCTGAGATGGAGATGTAAGTGGCACGTTTAAGGATTAGCAAGTGGTCCAGTGTGCCTAAAGAAAAGCAAGGGAACCGGGGAGCACTGGGAGGTGAGGCCCCGGAGGACATGTGAGGCAGGATCAGGGAGGGCTTTATAGGCCAATATCGGGGCTCACGTTTCCTCTGAGGAAAACAAGGACCATCCCATGTATTTGAGCATAGAAGTCACGTGATCTGACTAGTGTTTTAAAAGGATCACTGACTGTCGAGAATAGACTAGGAGGCCAAGGATGGGACAGAGATTTTGCAGTAATCCAGGCAGGAGGCAATGGCGGCTTTGCTCTCCGTGGTAGCAGTGGGGGTAGAACCAACAGAACTTGCTCAGAGATGGGGTGTGGGGAAGGAGAGGAGGCGGGGATGACTCCTAGGTTTGGCTTGAGCAACTGGAAGGATGGTGTTGTCATCAGCTAAGATGGGGAAGCTGTCTGTGCAGCAGCTCTGGGGGAAGACCAGGAGTTCATCTTGGAACACCTTGTGTTAAGCCTCTATGTTTATATTGAATATTCTACCTGTTTCCAAAATGGTTTAGAAATGGCTTATAATGAAAGCCCATCCATAAAATCCCACAAAATTCATCAAAGTTAATAACATAAAGGGAAAGGGAGGAGATTTGAGTGACAACTTGCCTACTTTAAAGATTGTCCCTCAGAGTGTAAGGCAAAAACATGTTTATTTATAGGAGAAAACACTCAATAAAGTTTGACATACAAGTGCCAGCAAATCAGTTCCTTTCATTTCAAACAATCCAGTTATGATTTGTTGCATCTTATAAATTTATTTCTGTTCCTACAGTACTCAGCTCTGAGTGTCTATTTATAAATTGTCCATTCTCCTATAAATCCTTTTTTAATCCTTTTTTGCTTTTTGGCCATTAACATCTTTAACGTGTTATGGGAAAACGTGACAAAGTTCAGATTATCCAGTTTTGTTGCTTGTTAGTAGCTCTGGGAAAACTTATTTGGAAAGAGGCATGTGAAATTGTTGGCAAAATTATTTTGTGTCTTCTGCGAGGAGCCCTGACCAGCTGCCTCTGGAAGGTGGGCAGATGCTGGAACGTATGAAACAGTCTATAGAGCAGCCGGATGCCCCTTCCACCCAAAAGTCTCCCAACGGGCTTCCTATGGAAGCTGGAATCTCCAGTGAAGCACTCAGAAGCTCTTAAACAGAAGGATGTGCTATTCCCAACTTTTCTACATTTACCTTTCCAACACTAATTGTTTACTCTTAAATTGCCATTTGTGAATCTATTTTGACTTTTATTTTTCAGTTTATGAACAACCATGTCACGCTTCTGTGAAATTTAGGCATCTTTGCATAGTAATATTAGCAAATTATTTGAATGTTTATTGAATTTGGTCATTAGTATTTTATTTTATTTTTTAATTTTTTTTCTGAGGAAGATCAGCCCTGAGCTAACATCCATGCCAATCCTCCTCTTTTTGCTGAGGAAGACCGGCTCTGAGCTAACATCTATTGCCAATTCTCCTCCTTTTTGTTTTATTCCCCCTTTTTCTCCCCAAAGCCCCAGCAGATAGCTGTACGTCATACTTGCACATCCCTCTAGTTGCCGTATGTGGGACGCGGCCTCAGCATGGCCGGACAAGCGGTGCGTTGGTGCGCGCCTGGGATCCGAACCCGGGCCTCCAGCAGCGGAGCGCGCGCACTCAACCGCCAAGCCACGGGGCCGGCCCCTAGTCATTAGTATTTTATAAAAGTGATTGAGGGAAAAAAGGGGGCTGGAAATGTTGATAGAAGCCTAGGTTTTGTAAGCTTAATACCTATGTCCCCCAAATGCCAGTCATCAGGTGTGCCCTGGCCAGCGAGCCTGTAGCCCCAGGTGGACGTTCCCTGATCTTCAGTAGTTCACTGTGTATTCACTGGCGCAGGAAGAGGAGAAGATTGAGGTATGTATCAGGTGTGTTTAAAAGGTGACGTGTAAATAGAAATTTTATAATTTGTTTAGATCCCTGGAAATAGAAGTCTTCGCAGAACCTATAACCTCAGTTTTCATACTTTTAGGATTGTATCCTGTAAGAAGTAGGGGGCTGCCTGCGTGTCACCTTGGAGGGATCATGGGCTCTTCCTCTTTTGAACTCTGAATGCATTTTGTCTGTACACCTGATCTGGAAGTTAAGATTTATGCCTTGCAGCATCACTCTGTGTGCCTGTCATCATTTACCTGCTAGAGTGAAAATTCCTTGAAAAACAGGGGCTTTGAGGACTACAAAGATGTTGAAGACACAGCAGCTAGCACAATTCTTGGTGAACAGCAGGTGTTTCACTCAAATATCTGTTATGTGACAAGAAGGTTCATAGGAGTCTCTTAATGTGAAGGAAAGGCGGTATTCCTGAGAGTGGGTTCTGGGAATAAAATGATTCCTCGGAGCACATCTTGAAGCTTCCCAGATTTTTTCTTTGTAAATCCAATTGCAAAGGAATTGTGCTGAGACTTTCTCAGAGCTGAAGCCTCTGCTCTCTTGCACACATGTGTAGAGGACTCTGGGACGGCCCATGACTCTGCTTGGCTGAGAACTGTATGCCCCAGCTCCAAAGAGTCTGACTGCATATCCTGGGCGGACACGGAGCCCAGCGCATGTCCCACGTCCGCGCTGCTCTGCAACTTTAATGGGCTGACTGGTGCCCATGACATAGGCTTATTTTGGCAGGTAAACCAAAACCACAACTAAAAAGGAATGGTGGCTTGTGTATCACTAGTGTAGATCAATGCTGGTAGTGAGATGTGTTTTAAGTTTAAATTGGGGTGGTAACATTTATAAAAGACTATGGATCGGGGGTAAGGGAATCTGGGTTCTAGCTCTGAGCCCTAGGCTTGACCTTGGGCAGATGACTCTAACGCCTGTTTCCTCAACTCTTAAAGATTTTATTTATTCATTTTTTTCCCCCCAAAGCCCCAGCAGATAGTTGTATGTCATAGGTTCACATCCTTCTAGTTGCTGTACGTGGGACTCGGCCTCGCGCTGGACGGAGAAGTGGTGCCTTGGGGCGCGCCCGGGATCCGAACCCGGGCCACCAGCATCAGAGCGCACGCACTTAACCGCTAAGCCACGGAGCCGGCCCTTCCTCAACTCTTAAAATGAAGGATTGGACAAAACAGTTTAACAGTTTTCCTTCTCTAAAATTCAGTTATTTAAAGCCCCGATTTAAATGACTGTAGGAATGTGCGTTTCTTACAAAAGTTTGTGACGTGAAAAAAGCAAAGCAATGGATGCAGCATTCCATTTTGGTTTGGCGAGAAATCTCAACCTCTTTTTTTTTTTTTTTTTTGTGAGGAAGATCAGCCCTGAGCTAACATCCATGCCAATCCTCCTCTTTTTGCTGAGGAAGACCGGCTCTGAGCTAACATCTATTGCCAATCCTCCTCCTTTTTTTCCCCCAAAGCCCCAGTAGATAGTTGTATATCATAGCTGCACATCCTTCTAGTTGCTGTATGTGGGACGCGGCCTCAGCATGGCCGGAGAAGCGGTGTGTTGGTGCGCGCCCGGGATCCGAACCCCGGCCGCCAGTAGCGGAGCGCGCGCACTTAACCTCTAAGCCACGGGGCCGGCCCTCAACCTCTTTAAGTAGAATCAGGTCTTGACTGCCGTAGAGAAGGTGTTTGTTAAGCCTTCGTAGTAATAGCAGGCTGTCTCAAATATAAAGATCACAAAGAATCTTAAAAGCATTCATTATCTCTTACATCACTCTGACGGAGCAGAGATGTGTTATTAGCCTTTTACTTCCACAGCTGGGGAAATCAAGGTAAAGAGATGCATTAAGTTGCTAGTAACTTGGACAAGGTTATGGTCAATGGTAGATAGAAGAGAACTATGTTGTCTTGTCTTTCCCTCCACGTAGAGGAAAATGTCTGGATTTTAACCACTTTTTTCCCTTTTAAAGATTTCCCTATTAACATACGTAGAGTAAAACTTGGTCATGTGCCCTGCAGGAAAACCAGTGTAGATGTAACTGAATTGATGACGGCCCTTCTCTTCTCATCTGCGGGCTGGGGGTGGCAATTAGGAACTGGCTGCCTTGTGATCTTTTAGGGCTTTCTCAGTTCAGGGAAAGGGTCAGTTGTGTAGTAATAATTTCACTATCCTTGTTCTTGTGCCTTTTTCGGTAATTCACACCGCTTTTCGTTAACGTTGCACTAATGTGACCACAGAGTTCGTGTGACTCTAATTTCTCTCCTATAAAATTGGCACTGACAGTCTTACTTTCTTTTTTAAAAACTAAGTGAAAATCACATACTGTAAAATTCACCTTTAAGCGTACAATTCAGTGCTTTTAGGATATTTACAAAGTTGTGTAACCATCACCACTATCTAATTCTAGAACATTTTCATCACCTGTAAAAGAAACCCTGTACCCATCATCAGGCCCTCCTCATTCTTTCCCCACCCCTATCCCTTGACAACCACTAATCTACTTTCTATTTCTGTGGATATGCCTAATCTGGATATTCCATATAAATGGAATTGTACAGTAAACCTACTGTGCCTGCCTTCTTTCATTTAGCATGTTTTCTAGGTTCATCCATGTGTAGCATGAATCAGGAGGACTTCATTCCTCTTTATAGCTGAATAATATTCTATTTTACCCTCTTTTAATCCCACAGAACAATAGCACTTCCTGAAAGAAGGGGTTACTCAGGTGTTCTTTTTCCCATAGTACATCCCCTAATAGAATTTTGTGTGTACTTTTTTTTTAGGTTTCTTCTCAGGGTCTTTAAATAGAATTCCAATTAAGTAGTTCATAAGGGTTTTCAACTTAAATTCTACTTTATTAAAGTTGTTTAAGTCTCTGAAATGAAGTGGTGTCTGTTATAAACCCCTGAAGGTAATGAAGTGTGGCATCTGGGTGGTCCTCCTAGCTCTGGTGGGTATCAGTTTCTGGTGGAACCCAAACCTTGGTGGAAGATCTCTTTTATTGTTGACCTTGTATTATTCATGAGGGACCCAGATAAAGTCCAGTGGGAGGCCCTTTGCCTTCTTTCTGTGTACTTGAGCACACGCCTCTGTCATAGCCATAGCCATCCTGGAGAATCAGAATGTGGCTGTGACTAAATTCCCTTCTCCCCTCTTCTAAGAAGGTTGTTTCCTCCATTATGTTGTAATCAGCATGGAGGTTGCCTGCAGCACATTCCTACCCTGAAAAACCTGCCATATTCCTGTTCCTCCAAGTAATCTTTCAGACACCGAGGATATTGATCACAAGATAATTGAATCAAATCATGGCAGCCTGCTATTAAGAAACATTTACTACCAGTATTTACTTCTCTCTCTTTATCACCAGAGATCTTGCATTGTCAAGAACATCACCAAATGGAATGGGACCTCAGGTTAAGTGGACTTGGAAGATGTATGAAATTTACATTTTTCTGACGTAGTATTTACGCTATGATAGAACTTACTTCTCTGCAAGCTTAACAGTGACATTCAAACTGCTGCCTTGAATTTCCTTGACACAAGAATAATAACAATAAAGAAATGTAGAGTCCCAGATATCTTCAGAAAAGTAGATTAATTTTTATCTATACAGAAGCACATATTAATGGTGATCTCTCCATTAATGGTGTAATTTAGGACTTAACTAGTGTGTGAATGTGGTCAATTCGAAGTTATTTTTTTCTCTCACTGAATATCCATCTATTATTTCATTTAAATGGTTTTATGTTCATTCTGTTTCATTGATCGATGGTGAGTAATTCCTGGTTGACAGTGCACAGCAAGTGTCATTCATGAAAGATGTTACAAACCATTGCATTTTTAAGTAAAGCCATGAGTAAAATTTAGGGAAATCTGAGTTAATTATAAATAATCAATGCTATACAAAGTTTGCAAATTTAAATTTAAAAGTTGAGAGATTTTAAGCTCTTCTGTGCAAATGAACTCAATGTTCAATGTGCTCTCGGCACCATGATTAGTTATGATGTGTCATGAACATTAATGCAGAATTTTATAATAGTGGGTAAAGCTTGGAGAACTGAAAAAAAATCATAATTTCATATTTACAAAATGCTGTATCCTTCCACTGGCAGCTTCGATTTACCAAAATCTTTAACTTTTCTTAAAATTACATTCACACTTGTTTTTAGAAAACAAAAGATACATAAGATGAAGGAATTGAATTGGATAATTTCTAAGTTTCTTTTTAGATCTGAAATTTGTTGATTCTCTACCAGCTGTTCATTTATGGAATTGTGTAGTGGAAATTCTGAGAAATTGAAGAGAGAAATTGAGTAAATCAAGTAGATTGAGAACATAATTCACACAAACTATGTTATCTGAATGTAAGTAGATATAAAACTACAGTCATGCACTGCTTAACGGTGTTTTGATCAATGATAGACCACATATACAACGGTGGTCCCATAAGGTTAGTACCATATAGCCTGGGTGTGTAGTAGGCTATACCATCTAGGTTTGTGTAAATACACTCTATGACGTTCTTACAACAATGCATTTCTCAGAAGTATCCACATCATTAAGCGATGCATGACTGTAATTAAATGTCAAAGTTGTCTAATGCCACAGGGGATTATGTAGTTGAAAACTTAATTAAACCATTTATTATTACTTGTAACTTCTCTGATATTACTTTTTAGATTTTTTTTCAGTCTCTTTAATAGAAGATTATCTTTCTATAGTTTTCACCTTAGAGGGGTCTCAGGGTTAATGATTTAATCAACTAAAACATTTCTGAACCTGACTTGAGAGTCCCAATTAAATATGCTACCTTATTTATCTGAATGCTGTATTTTTAATTGCTCTTGTGAGCATATTTCATCTTTCTTCTGGAAGTGAGGGAGATAATATTCACTTTGCACCTGCTCTGGGCTGGGTGCTTTTTGGTGCTTTTTGCATCCTCTGATGTCACTGATCTCCCAGAGGTAAAGTTGAGATTCTGGCCACAGAGAGAGGCAGAGGTGGTTCTCAATATAGAGGGCACTGCCCACCCATGACATTTGGTTAGTTTATGGGTCCGTTTTTGGTTTTCATAATGAATTGGGGGACTGTGGCATTCAGTGGTTGGGGACATGGTTGCTGGGTGTCCTGCATGCTCAGGTTAATATCTCACACTGAAGAATTGTTCTACTGAACATTCATGTAGGTGAAAAACGTGTGTAATGGTCTGAGCCAAGAACTAGCTCCATTTTACAAATAAACACAAATTATTTTTTCCCCACAGCTATAGGGTACTTTGAATTTTCTAGCAATGCAGCAACCCAGTAAATCAAGGGAATTTTGTCCTTTGTTTGTTCAGAACTTTGTCAAGATTTTTTGCCCTTTTAGAAAATCATGTTAGTGATGGCAGTACCCCATAATGCATTTGAATCTCCACCAAGACACACTGGCATCAGTCTGTGACAAAGTAGAGACATTTACCATGATTGTCTGTGGTGTAAGCATTGGACAGCTTCATCATGGCTTCTAGAGAGGTTGCTCCCAAGCATTTACATGTTGAAACACATTTTTTTAAATTACAAATTACTTTCCATTTATTTTTCTCCTTGCATTATTATTAGGGCATTGTATTGCTTTTTGTGAAATTATGTATGGAGATAGATGATATTAAGAATGAATTTTATTTCAGCATAGTAAAAGTACATATTATCCAAAAAGGGGCTTTGGATCTGATAGTATTGAGAATGAGTGTCCTACAATGTGTGCTTTGAAGCATGAAAAGCATAGTTTAAAAATAATTTCCATTCTCATTGCCTGTCTTTTCAGTGTACTTCACATGAATCCTCAGCCCTCAGATTGAAGCAGGGCCTTTTCTGATGCTATGACTACCATCATTATTTTCTAAACAAAGTCTTATTGTACCTAATGGGGAAAACAAATGTTCTCCTCTTGATACCAAACCTCTTAATCTCAGGTCTGTGCCAGATGCACAGTAAGCCAATCACGGAAACAGTGGTGCTTGGAGACACAGAAAGGTTTATTTGAATTGTCCAAAATGAGAAGGCGGGAGAGTAGGTTCTTTCAGATCTGACTTAACAAAAGAAGGAAGCAGAGGGTCTTTATAGGGCTGAGGGGCTTGGGAGGAGGCATTTCAGGAAAACAAAGGGGAAGTCCATCTTTCTTTCACTTCAGATAAGACCTTGGGCAACCAGACTTCTTTGTGTCAATAGCAGCTGGGAGCTGGTTATCTGGTGGTGGTAACTTCCTTAAAGGCATTCTTTTTCCTCTGCAAAATGAGCTCATAAATCCTTCTGACCCTTGAGTCACCCCTTTGGTTAGGCAAGAATACAACCAATTTGCAAGCAGTAATTATGTGTAGGCTATGAAGCAAGCATTTGGCCTCAACAAATACATCTAGCGGGGACTGAGGTTATTAACTTCTTTTTGTCTCTGTGTGTGTTGGGAACAAGGTTGGAGGGTAACCATGTTCTTATGGAATATTTACAGTAACCTTCAGGTACCTGGCTTCACTTTCTTGTTTTTGGCCTCAGGGATTGCTATCATCTTGAGATGTTAACCCAATTCCTCTTATAGTTTCTTTTTCTGACAATGCAGGAGGCATTCTCAGACTTTTGGGTAGAAAGTTCTGGATCATTCTTTTCTAGGAACCAGCTGTCTGTCCTCTGGAGGCCGGCTCCTGGCTGCCACACAGGCAGAGTACCTCGCCTACCCTCCTTACAACCAGAAGCTGCCTAGTGTCTCCAGGCTCTGCTGGCAGCCAGCTGGGTGGGTGTCCGGGGACTGGGAAGAACTTGTTGCCTCTTCCTTTGCTACCTGGTTGAGCAAGGAGCAGGCAGCCAGCAAGACTGGGATTATGGGATGGCATCAGCTAGATGAGCCAAACATCATAGCTGCCTGTGAGCAGAGTGAGAGCTCCAGAGGAGTAAGTAGTAGGTGGGAAACCAGCAGGGACACTACCACACGCCCAAGACCTCCCCCAGCCTTCCTAATGCCACCCATTTTCAAAGAATCCCCCTTTTGCATATCAGAGTTAGCACCTGGATGTGCTGGTGCTTCTTAACACCATGGGGGACTACATGGCAAAGCCCACACTCCTGCATGTTAACTACGCTAGATGGGTTTTGGAAGTGATGTAAATATATGCTTTGAATTCACATTACCAGCTCTGTGGGCGAGGCAGCCTTCACTTGAGCATTTCCTGATGTTTCTATTTTTAAGTTGATACCCAGGTTGTTACTTGAACACAGGTTTTGCCCTTTAATTCTAAAGGATTTGGGGTTGCCAGCGGCTTGGCTGACAGTGGCACTAGTGGGCTCTGCACTGATGCACAAAACAGGAAGACACTGAGTTACTAGGTGTCTGATATGTGAAGCCTGACGTTTCCCTAGTTTTCTGTAAGGAACTGTAGGGCGTGCGGGACAGCAGGAGGCAGTCATCTTCCGGGATAGCCTGCCAGGTGTGTCGTCACTCTCCAAAACATGTGTTTTGGTTAAAGGAGAAAGATGTCTGAGCCTGGTTTCAAGTATGGCACCTGACATGGTACCTGGTACCCAGTGGGTGCTCAGTGCTCAGCACCCATCTGACGAGGGAATAAATAAATTGAATGATAGGTCCAAATGGAGGACCCGAGACTAGGACTTGGGTCGATGCAGCTCTGCTCCTGCAACTGCTGAGTAGAAGAAGGTCTTGTTGGCCATGTTAGATGTTAGATGTTTCAAATTCTAAGATCTCACCTCAAATAGTTAATTTCCACAAGGAACAAGATGAGACAGACAGAAGGGTATGTTCACCGGATATAAATAGATGTCTTGACTTGAATTTGTAATTCTGTTATTTTTCATTATTTACAATCATATTGGCCAAAGACTCTTCTGGAGTGAGTCTGAACATCTGTACTGTAGCATGCTGAGCACGAGGTGGGCAGGAGGCACATGCTTATCGTTATCTGATAGGGATAAAATGTCCTAACATGTGTCATAGTGAATATGTCCATACGAGGAGGCTCTCCCAAGGTGGAAAGCAGATTTTGGGTTGGGAAGGGAAAGATATATTTACTCACTTAAGCAGCTGATGCTCAGGACGTGGGCAGAGGCTAAATGGGGCTATACATAGGCTTCTGGCACCCCGGACAGGATGTCAGTGTAAGGCCTGTTTGAAACAGCTTTGTAAATATGCATTCGAATTTTACTGGTCTACAATTCTTTTTTAGCCAGTCTGCTATTCTGCCAGAACCTAGTTTGTTCTCATTTCTCTTCTAGAAAGAATGCTAAGGGCATACTTTTTACGGGGATACAGGTCCTGGTGAGGTTTGAGGCTCCTGGAGCGAGGTCTGCAGCCGTGGACCCTGTCACACTCAGCGTCCCCTGTGCTTTGTCATCTCCAGAACAGCGTTGGCACATTGCTGGTGGGGTTGGAAAAGAAAGAAGTCACTGCAGAGACTATGTTGATGCTCAGATACCATTCTGCCTCTGTGACATTTGGGTGGTGGAACAGCCCCGAGATTTCCTGTCTTGGCAGGGCTCAGGAACTGCCCAGAGCTGCCTCCTCCTCTTGGATGCCCGGGGCCAGCCTTAATGGGAGTTGGTTCCTGTGATCCATCCTGTCCAAGCTCATGCCTCAGACAGGATCCAAGCTACACCAAAGGCTCCCTGAGGGGAAGGGTACTGAAGTTGATAGGGGAGCCTCACTGATTCATAGCAAAGCCTTTTATCCTGGGACAGGCAGGGTTTTGATAGGAAGGATATCAAATGTTATGTTACCAGGTAAACCTTTTGCCTTTGTTAGAGGTAAAAAGTGGTTTTGGGAGTTTTCAGCATTTAAGTTCCAAAGTTTTGTGAATATATTGAATGGATGACTCAGAATTCACTTGGCACCTGCTTTTGACATCAGCCATGTTATTTTCACTCGCATCCATCTGCCTCCTCCCGGCTCCAGAGCTCCTCATGCCCGTGCCGTCTCTGACATCTTCAGGGGATGCGAGGCCGCCTTCATCCTTGCATCTGCAGAACATAGTACATCCCTGACGTAGAGCAGGTGCTGTAGAAGTCTTCATCATGAATAAATGCATCAGTTGTGTGTCATATTTCCTGTACCTGATACAACTCTTTGGAGATACCAAAGCTCTTCATTTACAAGGTAAAGGCAGCAATCATGAAAATTTGATTCTGTTACCTAGGTAATGTACTTTAATATTATATGGCTTCTGTGACATTGCTCTTTCTTGATTTCCTTATACTTCTCTGACTATTACTTCTCTATAAAGAGAGGTACCTCCTTTGAGGGCCTCTCCTCTCCTGCGCCCTGTGATTGGCATTTTGCTAAGATTGGTTCTCTCCTAGGTACTCTTCCTGTCTCCTTCTGTGCATTCTCCCTGGGGGCGCCATCCATCTCCGTGGCTTCACTGCCAGGTGTACTCTGATGACTCCAAATCCACATCCGTGTGCAGAGTTTTCCTGGATGACTTGACTCTTGTGCGCCTGCCATCAGATGGCCCACGTGTCTCAAGCTCAGCATTGCCAAAGCTAAGCTTGTGATTCCCACTCCCACCCTGTCCTGTTCCCCATCTGCCCAGCCACTTCAGGTGTAAAAGCCAGGCATCTGCCTTGATACCTTTCTTTTCTGTATGTCCTTCTACGAAGTAGGTAGCAAAGAGGAGACCCGCAGGTCTACCTGTGGAGACTCGGTATTCACTTCACATCTTTGCTGTGACTATCCTGTATTCGTCTGGGTCCCTACACCTTGTACCCACAGTGTGGCTGTGACTCTCTGACCTATGTTTTTCCCAAGGTCTTGCTTCTATCAATTCCTCCATCCCAGGGCCCTCTCTCCGCCCTGCCCCACTCTCTCAGCTGCAGCCACGCTCAACAAGTTCCCAGATCTGCTGACCTCTTCCTACAATTTGCCTGTACTTAGCTGCCTTCTGGTCATGGAATCCCTTCTCCCCACCCTGCTTGGTCTTCAGCTTTAAAAACAAACACATACCCCTCAGATTTAAAGACTTTGCTCAAGTGTCTCCTTTGCTATGAAGTCATTTAGGGCCCCAAGGACAATTAACTTCCTTCCTGAGTATGCCCACTCAACCCTGTGTGGACTTCCCTCACATCATCTGTGACATTGTGTTGTACTCGGGTCTCTGTCTCCTCCTCCCTCACCAGTCACCTCCCCCCAGACTAGAAGGTCACCTTGAGAGTAGCAACTGCATCTCATTCATCTTTGTATCCCCAGCACCTAGCACAACACCTGGAAAATAGCCAGTGCATGTTGAATGGATGGATGGAAAGGTGCATTTATGCTGAATACAGGAGGCTCTTTTCTTTTGTGAATTCTGTCAGTTGGTCTCCGTTAAACAGAGGTGCACACAGTAGCCTAAGGAGGCAGTGATGGAAGAACAGTGGTAGATCACTTTTGGTTTAGGGTCTAATCTTGCTTCCCATACAGTCAGCCTGCTGGTGAATGGACTGCCTCTGTGGTGTGGTGTTGGGGGCCTGGGAGAGGTGAGCCCAAGTATCCCCACCTGTCATTGCTACCCAAATTTTTCCCAGGGATGGCTCGTGCTTTTGTGATCAGCACTGCCTTATCCGGGCTAACTTACTCTACACCCAACAACAATGAAGTGTGACTTGGACTATCTGGTCCTTTTCTGGTTGGAGTTAGGGTGTTGGAAGAGGAAATTGGAGCTTTAGAATACTGTAGACCATGCAGATGTTTTCTTTAGGTCTTCTCTTGTCTTAGAAGCAAGTGCCTGTGTAGTAATTGGTGATGTCAGCATGGATCATGGTCTGGCATTCCTATGCATTAGTTTTATCAACTGTCTAGGGCTCCCAGAGCTTCTAAGGGTCTCCTACAGACCATTGTCCTTGCCCTCATCATGCTGGATGGTTTCTTTGTCAATATCTATTCGTGCCTTTTTGGCCTAGATCAACTCAGACAGGTAGGAGATCGTGACTTCTTGTTGTAGCTGACTGGGATCAGAAGCCATCTGGTTCACCTAGTTGAAGGGACAGTCCACCAAATATAATAATTAGAAGGGAAACCTATGTTATATTTTGATAGAGGCTAGTTTTTCCATCTTTCTTGAATTTGTTAGTTTGAGAACCACTGGAAAGAATTGGTGAGGATGGCACGTGTGTATCATCATAGGCTGGCAAACTACGTGCTCTTCCTATGGTTAATATTATTTCTGAACCCTTACTCTGAAGTTAGCAAAGGTTTGCTGTGTCTCTGGGCACTTTCAGTTTAGGATGAAATTGTGGTTGATGTCAGAAAAAGAAGAATCATGCTTGCAAATGAGCAAGTTGTGGGTTGTAATAAGAATCTGTGATATCACATCATTGGTTTTCCAAAATATGCCTGGTGATTTTGCCCTCACTTAGCCAAAAATAGAGAGGTACCAACAATGGTCACTGCTCTTTGATTCTTGGTCTGAATAAAGTATTTAAGGTCAGAGCTTAGCGAAGTATAATTTGCACAGCATCAGGAAAAGTGACAGGGCATTTAAGTCATCGTTTTGAATGGTCATTGGTCTCCTTTGACCAAAACAGTCAGAAGATATTGTTTCTTCAATCAGTGAGAACATCTGTTCAGAAGAGCAGCTATATGCATGTTGTAACTTCAGGGTCATAAGAACCACAGTGTACTTCTAGGTTGTTGTTGTTTTCTCTCCTCTTTTTCTTCATGTGAGCCTTTAAACCAGTCATAATTATTCTTTGCAAATGGCCAAACTCACTTTTATGCACGTTTTTTTCACTTCTCATGTAGATTTCAGCAACGTCCCTGACATCACAACTGGCCTGAAAAGGAGTCAGACCGATGGCACGCTGGATCAGGTCTCCCACAAGGAGAGAATGGAGCAGACATTCAGGGTAAGATGCTGTCCCAGACCTCAAACGAGGGCCCAGCAGACAAGCATTAATTCCCACCTTCACCTGAGGCGGGGAAAAACAAATGGAGTTATTCTATCCCTAGGTCCAGCAGTTGAAGCAAAGATTTTTTTTTCCTTAAAGAAAATAGTTTCCTTATTCATTTGAAGTGAAGTACTAAGAGGAACCATTGACTCCACCCAGACCTCCTCCACGACTTCTGGTATGCCACCAAAGAGCAATGCAAACGTGGCCATTCCTACGTCAGGACGGTTTTGACGAGGAAAATCTAAGCTTGGGTATTCTCAAAGTCACATTAAATTACTATTCCATTCATTTTCTACATTTTTTTTTTTTTGGCCGAAGATAAATTATTTTTGGAATGTTGTCATTTTGATGTGGTAAAATCTATAAAACATAAAATTTGCCATTTTAACCATTTTTAAGTGCACGCTGCAGTGGTGTTAAATACATTCACAATATTGTGCAACCGTTACCACTATCCATTTCCAGAACTTTTTCATCATGCCAAACAGAAGCTCTGCACTCATTAGACAATAACTCCCTGTTCACCTCAGCCCCCCAGGCCCCTGATACCCTCTATTATACTTTCTATCTCATTTGCCTGTTCTAGGTACCTCACGTGAGTGTGATCTGTACAATCTTTGTCCTTTTTGTTTCTGGCTTATTTCACTTAGCATGATGTTTTCAAGGTTCATCCACATTGTAGCAAGTGTCAGAACTTCACTCCTTTTTATGGCCAAATAATACTCCATTATATGGATATACTGCATTTTGTTTCTTCATTCAGCTGTTGAGGGACATTTGGGTGCTTTCCACCATTTAGTAATTGTGAGTAATACTGCAGTGAACACTGGCATACAAATATCTGTTTGAATCCCTGTTTTCAGTTCTTTAGAGAATGCACCAAGGAGTGGAATTGCTTGGTCATATGTATGGTAATTCTATGTTTAGCCTTTTGAGGTGCAGCCCAACTGTGTTCCACAGCGCCGCACCATTTTACATTCCCACTAGCAATGTACGAGGGCTCCAGTTTCTCCACATCCTTGCCAACGCTTGTTATGTTCCATTCCTTTCCCTCATTTTTAACTGTTCATAGTCAGCTATCCTTTCAGAAATGGCCTGATTGACGTGATCTGTTTTAATACACAGTCCAGTTTTAATTGATTTTGAAGTTATGACTGTTTTATATTTCTTGCTTTTGTCTTAAATACAAAATAAGAATGGAGGAAATGTAAGCTATGACAGGTATTTAAATAAAACTTACAGCAGGACCATTCCCCTGTTGGGTTTAGACGATACTACCAGGAGCCCGGCCCTTGGTGAGTGGCCATGTGGCATACCTTTTGGTGACAAGTGACATTCAATGTGAGAAGGGTGGATCAGGTTAGAGCCCTGCCAGCTTTAGAGTGGATTCCAGTGGCCCCGGGCACTAGCCTTCTCCTCTCCTCTCCTTTCCTTTTCTTACCCCCTGCTCTCTCCTGCCATTCCCTATCCACCTCCTCCAAAATCTCCCTTCTCTTCTCTTCTCTTCCTCATACAAAGCAAATACTCAACTGCCTTCACTAGTCTGGTTATGCCCCCAGGACACAATTTCTTTTACTAAACTGAAATCATCAGCATTTTTAGTCTTACTCTGTTCTATCTTTGGCAGGTTATTTACTTTTGAGAACCCAGTATTGTAGCTAATAGTCATCATTTTTTTTTGAAGCAATAGACCATAGAGAATTAAATAGATATGTTTTGATTGCTTTGTCTTAAATTTTTTAAAAAAGCCAATACTTCTGAAACACTCAAGAAGCTGGGCTGTCTATTTAAGGTAAGTGTGCCCATGGGGCACCGTGCAGTGTGGCAGCTTGGGGAAGTCACGTAATGCCATTAGGAATGATGGTTTCCTTTCTGTTAGAGTCTATTTGAGTCCCACATTAAAGTTCTTAAGAAGGAAATTAAATTCTTTTCCAAATTTTATTTTAAGATTCAATAAAATAAATATGCAAGAAGTTACCACCTTACGGGCATTTCCAATTCTATTATTTAACAATGCCTATTATAACTAAACAAAGCATTTACAAAATGAACCTTGGAGCATCAGTTAGAAATTTAGAAAAGGAGAGCCAGCCCTGATGGCCTAGCAGTTAAAGCTTGGTGCTCTCACCGCTTCGGGGGCCTGGGTTTGGTTCCCAGTCACAGAACCACACCACTCATCTGTCAGTTGCCATGCTATGGCAGCGGCTCACATAGAAGAACTAGAAGGACTTACAACTAGGTTATACAACCGTGCACTGGGGCTTTGGGGAGGAAAAAAAAAAGAGAAAAGAAGAAGATTGGCAACAGATGTTAGCTCAGGATGAATCTTCCCCAGCAAAAACCGTTACAAAATAAAAAGGAAATGTAGAAAAGGAGTGAAAGCTGCATTTCAGCTTGAAATTGGAGCTATCTGAACTTGAATTTTCATTGCTAAAATGGTTAAAGAAGAAGGTAAATGTGCAAATACCAAAGAACACAGAAGGAAAAAAATACTGAAACAGTATATTAGCATGTTGGGCATTTGCTGTTAAATTCCTCTCAAGTCTAAAGTAGTTATTATCTCACTTTTTTCAAATTTGAAGATATCCAACTACCTATAATAGTGGATTTCAGTACATTTTTAAGAAATTCTAGTGAAACGCCTAGCGGTTACTCAGTTCACATGTTCTCTGTTCCTTGGGAGAGAAGAATCAGTGACCATCAAAAGTAGCAGTTGTGGGGCTGGCCCGGTGGTGTAGTGGTTAAGTTCGTGCGCTCCACTTCAGCAGCCCGAGGTTCGCAGGTTCAGATCCCAAGCGCCGACCAACGCACCTCTTGTCAAGCCATGCTGTAGCAGCATCCCATATAAAGGAGAGGAAGATGGGCACGGATGTTAGCCCAGGACCAGTCTTCCTCAGCAAAAAGAAGAGGCTTGGCAATGGATGTTAGCTCAGGGCTAGTCTTCCTCACATACACACACAAAAAGTATTAGTTGTGATGGATATTAGTGAAAAGAAAGTTTTCAATCTAAGACAAAAAAAGTTTTTTGTTCTGTGTTATTATTATTGTTAGCCTCCTAGAAACATCAGGTTATGTCTAAAAGCAATCCTTTTCTGTTTTCCAAATGGTGATGTTGGAATTCTACAATGCGTGCCCAGTGTGTGTGGGCATGGATCTGTTGGGGTCATCCTGGTGCTGTCCCATGGTGTCCACAGGAGGGGGTCATCTCCAGAGAGGAGACCTGCCTCCCGGGCTTCCTGCTCTGGCCCCTTGAGCCTTCCCAGGGGTCATTAACTTCTTTTCAGATTAGACCCTGATTGAACCTGGGTTGTTTGGGGTATTTTACTAACAATATTCTAGACTTTGGAATAAGGAATAATTTCCCTTGAAAATGAAACGCACCCTGGCTTGATGCAGCACAGCTGTAAGTAGGGCTTTTGACAGCCCCGCAATTTCTGCAAATGGTTCATAATTGATTGCCTTCTTTCTCTTCGAGGGTGCCTATTACTGTCACGGCTCTTTGTGTGGCCCTGTCAACCTCTCCTGTGTGGGGGATTTTTTTTTTCAGGATTGTTAGCAATTAGCTTGCACTATTGTAATAGTTTGGAGTTTGAAAGGAATAAACAATTTCTCTTTGGGTGAGGGGGTTGAGCTTCTGGTTCATTCTGGGAACTTGAGGTGTGTTGAACAGTCCCTGCAGAAATGCTGCTTGTGTTCTGTTTTCGGCTCTCTGAGCTGACTCTGAAGAGGTGGCACTTCATGGTTCTGTCGTCTCTGCGTGTACCCTAACCTGGTGCCTTCCCAGGGCGGGCAGGCTCCCAGCTTGGGTGGAAATGCAGAGGAAGGGGGTGAGCCTTCCCCAACCACTGGTGCTGCCTTGGAGGAAGAGCTTGGTGGCGCTAGGACATCCTTGTGAGTGTGACTTGGAAGAACAGTTGGGGATTTTTTCATTGCCTGGGGATGAGAGTGAGAGAGAACGTGGGTCTCACTCATTTCCCAACAGCTGACTGTAGATGTAATCGTCTCTCCCGGAGGGAGCAGGCTTCTTTGAACTTTTCCTTTTCATGTACAGCGTGTAAGTAAACGAGGCTTTGATTCTCAGGGATGTGGATTCTGATCCAAATGTAGCATGCTTGCATGGTTTCCTTTTCTCTGCCTTGAAAGTCGATTTTACTCTAAAATGTCTAAAGACTGTTATGCAGGTGAGAATATAAGCCTTTCTTTCCAGAAGGGATCCTGACAGGAATCTTTAAGCGCTCTTGACAGCGAAGGAGAAGAGAATTTCTTTTGGATGCTAGTTGTTCTGTGGCACTGTCAACTTCTCCTTTCTCATTCCAAGGATGCATAGGTCTTTAAATGGATCTCTGAAATAGTTTTGTCCTTTTGAAATATAAAGATATCAGCAAGTCCTAGGGAAATTTTCAATATTTACTCTGTAAAATACATTTGAAAGAGAGAGGAATCATTTGAAGACTGGAAATAATTTTATGCTTTGTAAAATTTTGTTGGAGTGTAGCACAGACTTGTATTGGGCTTAATGCTATAAAAGAAAATCCACAAAAGCGAAACCCGTTTTCTACAAGGTAAGCGAGTTTTTACTTTAGTTATTCCTGATTGAATATTTTTTCAGCTTTTTAGAAGAATTTTATGTAATCGCCTAGTGTAGCTCTGGCAGCGATTATTTTTACAGTTTGTAGGTGTCGTGTTGATAGAACAGGGAGCATCGAGAATCTGGAGATATACAGCATGATGACTGTGTGTTGTGCTCTTTGCAATTTAATCATGTTGAAGATATCTTTTGTCCTGTTTATCTTTTCAAGGTAGAAAAAAGGGACATACACTATTAGTTAGGTTTTAATACACAGCATGGACATAATTTGCATTTAATTTTTAATGCCTGCTCACCCACTTAGCTTAACCTTTTGAGTTTTTCACATGAATTGCTTTTAAGAGTTTGCATATCTAAGAAGCTGAAGGAAAAGAAAAAGATTATTGGACTCATGATTTGTTTTCTGGCATTCTCAAATTATACATCTTTCTTACCTTTCTTTGAGTCTTCTGCATTATTTCAAGATCTGTTTGGTTGTAAGGTGTTTTTGTTAAAAAGTCATATTAAGATATAATTTATTTATAAATAGTAGTCTTTCTGCATGGCTGTTATTCAATAGATTAATATAATCATGATCTTTTTTAAACTAAACACACCTATTTCTAAATGTATGTCATCTGACATAATTCCTATATGAATGACAGAGAGAGAGCATCCTCAAAGCAAACCCATTGTCCCTGAAAAATAGGGTCTGATGTTCTGCAGTAGAGAGGCAATAATCTTTCACAACGATTGAATTCCAGGTAGCCTTTTCTTGTAGGCAGTGGTATAATGGAAAGAACTCTTGACCTGATGGTTGGAAACTTGAATCTGTATCCTGGTCCACCAGGCTTTTCCACTGTGTGACCTGGGGCAACGTACCCAACCCTTCTGAGCCTCTGTGTCTCACCTGCAGGTAAAAAATAACAATACCACCACCCCTGTGCTGTTGAGAGGATCAGGTATGACTAGAAGCACAAATATGAGAGATTATTAGGCTAGAAGATCCCCCTTCCCAATGTGTCTCATACACATACATGTTTTTGAATACTTTCCCCCTTTGCTCACCTAGTGCATGACTTAACCATCTTGGCTGCCTGCCCCGTCTTCTTGATGTTAGTGTCAGTGGTCAAATCCTGCTGAGCTGTCCCATGGGATAAAGAAGAATTGGAAATCAAGGGCCTTGGAAATTGAGTCCTCTTAGCTCTTTGTCATCTGCATGAAGACAAAGCCTGCCCACCTTTTAGCTTATTTTTCTCGTGTAGAGTGTTGTCAATTGATCACCTTTTCTGAATAGTTGCCTCAAATGACTAAATAAAAATAGTATGTGTTCGATCTGCCCTTATCTTTAGCAGGAGTGGGCTGTGAATATCAAGATGCTTAGTGAAGCCTTGGAGACTGGCAGTCAAGGAGGTCTGCCAGACTTTTTGCCTTTTGGAAGAGAGTTGCCACTTCAGGGCACAGAGAGGTGCCAAGGACACAGGCTGAGAAGGATCAAAGTTGAGCTGAGTTTTCCACCAGCTCTCAAATACATTATTCTGCTTTACTAACACCATGCTTCCTTTTGGCGGGGACTTGGCAAGTTGGTGGACTTGTTTGAAGTGATTGTGCTTAGTCTTCATTGGAGTCTGAGAGGCCATCTGATCTCTTTGTAGTTAGTTGGATTTTTTTTTTAATTTCCATTTTCCTAGCTCCAGGGTATTAGTGCCCTGCTCTTCTTGGTCTGTTCTTGATCATCAGGGCTGATGTGTTGGGAAGATGCCAACTCTTTGCTGGGATGGCAGGAAGGGACATCGCTGCAGCATGAAGCACTCAAGAGCCCTGTCCTCTTTGTTGCCAAGGGTCACTTACTTATTCAGCAGGCTTAGAGATGTCACCCACAGTGTCAAATGAGAAAAAGAAAGAAGGAAAGAAAACCAAATCCCAGGACAGGGTGTAGGGAGGCCAGCCGTGAGCAGAAGCACCGAGCTTGAAGTGTGGGGTGGCGTCGAGCACTCAGAAGTGACCACTGAGCAGGTAGCTGCATGGCGGCCAGTTGGGAAGGGAGAGCTTGTCCAGCAGGAGGAGGACGAATAATGGAGTCGACAAGAAGGCACTGGGAAGAAATGTTGCTGCTGGTGACCTCTCTCTCCACTTCCTCTCACAGCAGCTTCCTCCCAACCCCAGCCCCTCAACGTGACTGTGGGACGGGGTCCTCCACGGGTTTATGCTAGGCCAAGTGTGTCCCTGGACCGACACAAGCTGAAAAGTGGGAGGAGGGCTGTTGCCATTGGCTGAGCTGTGGGCTAAGGGCCCAGAGACACAGCAACTGCCAACCACAGGGTGATGCCTGATGAGCGCTCAGCGGTCTGTGCCTTTGCCAGCGAGGCTTTTAGAGCTCAGACACTGGGACTGCCTATTGAGTGAGACTTTGCTGGGGTTGGGGTGTGGGGACCATGGGAGGCTGCGAGTTTGCTGCAGATGTGGCACAAGGCTTGTGTGTTCTGTATTAATTTAGAATACACATATGTTTAGGCAGCAGAGTATGTGAGACTGGACCAGACTGTTCTGGAAGCCAGGCTGCTCTGTATTAGCTCTGGGGGACCTGGGGCGAGCCACGCCCTCAGCTCTCTTGTCTCCTGATCTGTGAAGTGTGGACCATACCACCTGACTCACAGTGAAGCTGGAAGGAGTAAGGTCATTTAGTCCCTTTCTTCCATTCCCTTTCCCTCCTGGGTAACTGTGGCTTTCCTGTTCCCACGGCTGGTTTCCCTTCCAGCCTCTTTCTTCCCTCCTTCCCCTTTGGCCCCTCAGCACTTTTCCTTCCTGCCTTCTTCTGTCCCCTGCTTTCTCATTCTCCTCCAGACTTTCCCTTTTCACCCTGTTTTTCTGGAAAAAAGAAAAAGTTGTTATTGCAAATCACCTTCAGAGTCACAAAATGAAAAAGAAAAAAAGAGAAAGTCATGAAGAGGCAGTGCAGAGAGCTCTGTGTGAGTCACCGTGGGGTGGGCTGGGGGATCAGGCCTGTCAGGTAGAAGCGGGCTCTGGAATTAACTTGTGTGGAAGCAGCCCAAGTGCTGAAGGGATAATTACACCCCATTCCTCGCACTGCTGGGACGATGACTCACAGGAAAGTGACTTGGAGACTTCCTAGAGCTGAGGCCACACAAAGGTTTGACCCTGACTGAGCGGAGGCGTCTTATGGACATGCCTGGTCTTCACCTCGTGACTTGTGTGCTGCATTTACTTCTGGTGCAGGCCTCTCCTTTGAAAGAGTGGGGGCTGTGATTATGCTCCCATCTTCTCGGAGATGGGACTGTAAGAGGGATGTGTTTGTCCTTTCCAAGGCAACAAAGGTTAAGTTCAGAGTAGCCAGCCAGCTCCCTGCAGCCTGGCTGGTGGGACTGGATCCCCAGCCAGGCTCCTTGACATCTCATCTTTCCTTCTGGCATGGCTGGACAGGTCAAGACGGGGCCGGACAGCAAGTTCCCCAGGTTCTGTGTTGGTTGAAGAGTGGGCCATACGCTTTTAGCTATGGTCATGGGAGAGAAGTCGTAGCGTTCCTCCATCTTCCATCCTCACCCTCTGTGGCATTCAGCCCTCCATTTCTCCATCTTTCTATGCTTCCTGGATTGGAGATACAGAGTTGTGGAGACCTCAGTATAATTTTGCTTTTTGGAGGAGAAAAAAGCAGGGAGTCTGAGTTTCTCCGGCCAAACCCTAACCTCAGTAAACACCATTTGCAGGCTCTTACATATTCTCAGCGGAGGCCGTCTGGACATAAGGTGGCCTCAGAGGAAGAACACATGGGATTTTGCCCCAAGTCTTACACTGAAGTCCCTTTGTCCTTGGAAAAGTCATCAAGCTTCTGCATCTATGAGGGGTGGGTCTGCCAGTCTTGGAGGCCCATCCTGGCTCTGTCTGTCTGTCTGTACTGCTCTGACACCTCTCCCGGTCTGCCTTTCTGCCTCAATATCTGATCTAAAGCAGAATTTTGCTTGACATAGCCTTTTTTCCTCATGAATATGGAGAGCTGCTTAAAAGAAAATAAAGTTGGGAAGAACTCGGAATTAGCAGTGGTCATTCATTGTCCTTCACATAGTTATTGACATTAAAATCTCTAAGATTTATGTAGGTTTTAAGGTAATGGTAAGTGAAGGTGAGGATGGGTAGATACTTTATTCCCATATCCACTCTGGTCTTTTTTTTTTTAATTTTATTTATTTATTTTTTCCCCCAAAGCCCCAGTAGATAGTTGTATGTCGTAGTTGCACAGCCTTCTAGCTGCTGTATATGGGACGCGGCCTCAGCATGGCTGGAGAAGTGGTGCGTCCGTGCGCGCCTGGGATCCGAACCCGGGCCGCCAGCAGCGGAGCGCGCACACTTAACCGCCAAGCCACGGGGCCGGCCCTCCACTCTGGTCTTTTACTCTCTTACTTTGTTTAGGAAATTATTGAGAGCAGACCATTTGAGAATCTGATGAGAGCTACGGACTCTTAGAAAATTGCTCATGTACATCAATTCCAAGGAGTTCACTCATCTTATGATGTTTACCCATGGATTAGCCCCTTAAGGATCTACAAACTCTAGGTTCATAATTCTCACTTTGAGTAAACATCTGCATAGCCTAGCTTCTGCCTTGACTTAATATTATTGACGTTACAGAACCAATTATCAAGTCCCTACAATATGAAAAGCCCTGTGTTTGTTTAGTCAAGTGGCATTTTGAGCTTTGTTTTTATCTTCAAGTCTCATTGATCGGATGGGATTGGCTATTAATGCTTTATTTTTTTAATGTGCTAAGAGACATTGAGGAGCGTAAAATAAATAACGACCCCTCCCTCGAAGACAAGTAAATTATTGGGTTGAGACCAGAAGAGACAACACTGATGGTGTTGGTTAGACATCTTTGGATTGTTGAACACCAATTGCTACATCATGTGCTGGTGTTGAAGCATCTGAAAAAGTTTTATTTTCTGTAATTAGTGAAAAAAGTGATTTTTTTCGGAACATGAATTTAAATTTTGATTCCGAACCAAAATTTTCTAGAAATCACATTAGTGAAATAAACAGCCACCTGAGGGACCGGGCAGGAGTGGTTTATGTGCTCAGTTCACGGGAGGATTAGGCAGCAGTTTCTCCTGTGTTTCTCCTCCGAGGGCCCCGAGGGGAGAACTTACCCCTGGCCACTGTCACATCAGCAAAGGAGCTGTTTTTGTTGCTGGTCACTCCTTTCCTTTTCTTTTGAAGGAATAACAGCCACGGTTACAGTCTAATCTTGCCTGGCCAGTAGGTGGGCACCATGAGTCTTAACAATTTTCTCCTTAATATTTACCAAGAATGGGGTTGGTGTAGAGTCACACTGTTCATTCATTCATTAAAATCTCCTGCACAAAGGCCTTCTCAAATGTTAGCCATTAAGAGGGCCAATCATGTTGATGCCTTCTTTAAATATTTTGTGTGCTTAGAGGTTGTAGTCAAATGACATCTTTGATTATGCGAGATACATGAAAATGTCTTTGAGTCTTTGTGCTTTGTTTATGCCTTTTATCACTCATAGCAGATTCTCACCTTTTAATAATGTCCCAGCTGTACATGGTAGCTGCTTTCAGGTTTTAAAAAAATAAGTTCTGAGAAATTGTTCTGGGTTATTTTGTAATTTCCTCTCTAGTCTCAGCTCTGAGTAGACTTAGGTGCCACTGTCTGTTTGGGCCTGGGCGGTGGAGGGAGCGGAGGTCATGGAGAAACTTCCTAGGAAAGCTGCACATGAGCACACCTTATGGTGTTTTCACATCTCAAATACCAGCTTCTGATTGCTGAGAGCAAAGACTGGATTATTGGTTTTGTAAATCGGTCTCCTGCTGTTCTTGATAATAGCACGAACGGGCAACGAGAAATATATTTGTCACTAATATGGGAAACAGGAGAAAATTGAAGGTATGTCTTTAAAGGTGCCCCCCATTCTCTCTTTTCTCCTTTCATTCTCTTGTTGTTGTCACCTCCTCCTTCGCTCTTATTTTGTCTGTTCCGCTTCCAATGCCTCCCCCTTCCTCTGTGATTCGCCTTCCTTTGCACTCTCTAATTCTTTGCTGCCACCTAAGTTCTCTTGTGTTTTCAGAAAACAGATGTTAGATAAGGAAGCTCTCTGATGTGCAGTTGCTTAAAAAGTTCTGGCCTGGCACTTGCACAGGCTGGGGTTTCATTGCTAACTGCTTAGAAACCGCAAGTGTTGCATAACTTGAGGAGTCCTGCCGTCTTCCTACCTCTCAAGCTGCTTTGGGCCGGCTTTGGAATTTTCTAGAATCCATTACCTTCATGGTTCATTCAGTCACAAGATAAAGGGTAATCAGATGAGAAGACTGGCCTGGGCCACATTAGCCTGGTGATTGCAGGCATCAGGATGGGGCAGGATGTGCATGCTCTCCTCCCAGTTGCCTAGTGAGGTCTTGAATACGATGGCTTTACAGATGAGTTTCCAAGATGGAAAGACTGATTATCAAACCAGTAATCTCAGGTGAGGTTTAAAAAATTTTTCTGTGTCTGAAGCTTTAAAAAAAGTTTTTAATTGACATTCTGTCATGGTCATGTTGTCTCTGATGTCTTCTGGGTTTGCTTGAGCATCTACCTGTCTGTGCATCCCTTTCCTAGGCCATCCGCTGTTCCCATCACCACCAGCGAAACATGGCTTTAGTTACTTTGTATTTATTGATTTGCACTTTCTAGCAGTTTGATCGAAATTGCCAAACCATTTATTGAAAGTAGTCATTGTCCTGTTAAATTTTATTACTTCGTTTCTATTATTTAGTCTGAGTTAGATTTTAGAGATTGGTTGGTGGTAAAGGCTCAGATGAATGTGTATGAGACAGACATTGTTCTGTATGAGATGATTTATTTTGAGACCCTGTCAATAAGAAACAACCCAGAGTAATGTAACAGACTTGACTATCACGTGGCTTGAATCTAGCAAAAAAATTTACCTAAAGCTACAAGTAAAAGGGCATGCAGGTTGTATCTGTGCTCACTCAAGACAAATAGGGCTTGGCAGTACGCAGGCCTAATTAAGGCTGTCAGGATACTAAATAACTTGATGTTTTACATTTTTATGATTTTTCTCCCCAAAGCTACAAGTTTTTGAAACCAGATTCCAAGCATTATTTTTAGCTAAATATGAGGACTGAAAATCTAGGCCTTTTTAAGCATGAAGGGGTTGTGGTGGGTTTCAGACAAATCCTAGCCCCTGGGCCCCCTCTCCCTGCCCCATACCATTCTTCATAAGGGACCGTGGGGCGTTCTTGAGCCATGAAACCTAATGCAACAGCAGTCAGTAGAAGTCAGTGTACTTGTTAAAGGTGTCACAAAGGTGCCAACCTCCAGAGGGGATGAGAAGGGTCGGCTGCCCTCTTCCTGAAACTACAGTGGGGGTCACGCAATGCCAGTCAGTCTAGGCAGCCACCTTGGTGTGCTGTGCATCGTGATAGCTCTGCTCCTCAGTGGCAGCAGGAGATTGGAGATGGTAAAGTTTAAATGCTCAGAAAAGTTTTTTAAGAATTCATAATTCTTCTGCATCAAATTCGGGCGGGGACACAGCTCCCTTCATTCCCCCAAATCAGAGTATGTGTCCCAGGAAGGGGAACCATGGCTTGGTTTCTTCTGGAGAATGTTACAGGCAGAGGCAAGCACGCTGGCTGTCTCGTGCCTCCTTCCTCAGTGTGAGTGTTGCTGTCACCTTGGGTCAACTCTCATTGTCCCCATGGCCAGGGCTATACCAAACAACACATCTGCAGTTTACATTTGGAGAGTGGGATAGATAAGAAAGACGAGAGAATTCACTAGAAGGATTTCATCCCCTGCTGTACTAAGTTGGAAAAGAAAGTAGACGTTTGTCTCTTAATTCGCTATAGCTGGGAGAGGCGGGACGTGGACAGACAACTGGACCCGAGTGCTGGAACCTCTCACCCACTGGTCAGGGCGCTTTAGGAAAATAGCCTCACCCCTGTATCCTTTTATCCTTATTCCTTGAAAAGAATGGGATTATATTTCTATGATAATTTCATGGAGGTGAAATTAAAGAAGAGCCATGTATGTGAAATGGCTTTGTAAACTGCACGGGGCACTGAGCAAGGATGCCGATACTTAGCCCTTAGCATGCACTATGCATTTTATATATATCATCTCATTTAAACGCGTTTTCTCCACAACAACCCTACCGAATAGATAGTATTAGCTCCTTTTAGCACAAGAAAACTGAGATGGGAGAAGCTAACCAACAGGCCAGTCAGGGGTAGGGCCACCGTTCAGACCCAGCTCTGTGGGATTCTAAGCCAGTTCTTTCCACTACACCATACTGCCTGGGAAGGAGAATGTGGCACTGATGGCAGAAGAGAGGGAAAAAATGAACAACTATGTGTTTAAATAGAGGAGACATGGAATATGTGTGTATGGACTCTTGCAATTGATTTAAAGGCAGAGCAACTCTATTTGTTAAGTTGCAGGTATAGAAATCTGGACACAACTTTGCAGTTCTTTAGCTTAATTTACAAACTTGGTTAAGCTATGTCAATGTTTTTGGTAGTGGTTTTTTAGCCTTTAAAGAATCTATTTCATAGAGCTGTAATGAAATTTCAGTAGTTGTTATTATCAAATAATTTGAAATCTCTGGAAGAAAAATTCATAAGTCCTGGAATACAGAGTATTAATATCTGTTATTTGCATCTGAATAGTAATTCATTTGATAGCGTGAAGTATAGTTTTTGTACTATATACAGGTCATACTCATATGTAAATATTTTCACCTCCAACTTGTTTTGTAATAGATAAAATTCATGTCTTAAAATTTGCCACCGTATAACAACCTTAAAATTAAAATAGTATAGTACAAAATGTAGATATTGGTCTTTTAAAAAAAATAACTATTTAAAACTATATTTGGGGGGCCAGCCCAGTGGTGCAAGCGGTTAAGTGCGCGTACTCCGCTGTGGTGGCCCGCGTTGGCAGGTTCGGATCCCGGGCGCGCACAGACGCACTGCTTGTCAAGCCATGCTGTGGCAGCGTCCCATATAAAGTGGAGGAAGATGGGCATGGATGTTAGCCCAGGGCTGGTCTTCCTCAGCAAAAAAAGAGGAGGATTGGCAGATGTTAGCACAGGGCTGATCTTCCTCACAAATAAATAAATAAAACTATATTTGGGGTACACATACGTACAGTGATATTGGAGGATACCACTTGTATCTGAAGAAACGCTCTCCCCTTCCCGGGGCTAGTCAGTGGCTTCTTTCTGGACCTTCAGTGCAGCAGTGGCTGAGAGGTCCCACCATGGGGACCATCTGCACTGAGTAGAGGGGTCTAGTATAGTGAATCTGTAATTCTTGTCAGTAATTCTCAGAGAACATTTCTCCAGCAGTTTATAACCACTGACTTTTCTAATCTTAATGTACCTTTGTAATGTTGGGTTTCCCATTGGAGCTTCCTCTTTGTAGAATTCCATTTATATAGACCCAAAATACTAAAAAGTCTCATCCCCAAAGGGGTAAAAGTGTCTTTCTACATGAACTTTGATACTCTTGCTTGCTTCTGCTTTATTTGCTGCTTTTCCTGCTCTCTCTTTTTGGTGGTGGGAGGAGCATTGCAGGGGGAAAAAAAAAACAAAACAGTAAAAGTAGTGTTAAGAAACAACCCCAGTGGTAGGTGTCCTAATAGCGTCTATCTCGTGGATTCCTACAGAAATATTTCCTAAGATAAAATTATTGTATGGCAACAGTATGTCGATGATGATGATAGTTAATAAAAAGACTACTTGGACAGTGGGAGGGTTACATTAATTACGAGCAATGAAGGGCAGAGAACAAGTTGACTGTATTGGTCTGTGTCACTGTGAACCCCCACTGTGACCCCACATTCCCATGGATAAGAGGCATCTGTGAAGCCCCCTGTGACCCCCACACCCCCACAGATAGGTATGGAGACCCCAGGCTCATGTTCCAAAAGAAGGTCAACTAAGCCAATTAGATAGAGCCAGCAGACAACGTAACGACGACATGCTGGAAGCTGGTCTAAGATGCCCAAGGCATATCATCAAGGGACTGGAGTAGGTGTAGCTACTCCAGTTTTGACAGTTTTCTGAGCATCTTAGACCTGCTCTCAGGGCTGAGTGCTCGGTCTGCAGCTGGGAGCCAGGTGTGGCCCTACTTTGTGTTTTTCTAGGTAAGGAACCCACGTGGATTACAACTAGAAAGAAAATATACGTCTTAGGAAGCCAGAGAAGAGGAGAGAGGACTCAGCTGGGGGACAGTCTGGGTGTAGGTAGTCGGGCAGAGCTGTCCTGAGCAAAGTTGCACACAGCCTGAACTGTTAAACCTGAATGTGAGGGATGTCCCCTCTCAGGATTCACCTGTGTTGTCCTCCATCTTCTATTTATAGTAGAGACTTCACCTGCCCAGCAAATTGGTGGCCGTCAAAGATTTGTTACAGCTCTAGTCTGTCAAGAATTTGATTACAATTGGTGTTATTATTGACATATTTTCTCTTCAAATAAAGTGACAAAGATAGGAAAAAATCTCAACTCAGTAAATTCTCAGAATATGTAACACTTAAAGACCTTTGCTGCAAAAACCGCTTAATAATATATTATCAGTTACCAAGAAGAAAGTCAGAGACATAACTCTTGATAGAAAGGTTGTATTTGAGAAAACTAGCAGTAAACGTGGAAACCAACCAGAATGATAGTGTTAAATGAAAACATTAACCACTAAAGAGAGAGTTATTGTAAATACATAAGTTTAAACTAATTTATGTGATTATCAGGACAAAAGTAGGCTCTGAGAGAAAACTGAAGAAAGTGAATAAAAAGAGGGAGCTAAGATCTGAAATAAATACCTCTGGATGGGAAAGTGGGTGAGGGGAGTATTGATAGATAAGAGAAATCACAGTTAAATATATGTTTTCCAAAAGAAAAAAATGAGTTGAAGGATATTAGTTTAGAGACTTCTTTAGAAAAACATATTAGAATGAATGTTAACTGATAAAAGGTAACCACAGAAAGAATTTAAATAAAGTTCTTAATGCCCCAAGTCACAGGAGAAACAAACTGAATTATCCCCTCCATCAAAAAGCAACACAACATAAAGTAAAAACTGTTCAAGAGAATATAAGAGCCATTTTTCTGAGCCCTGGATCTGAGCCAGGTGAGCACGCAGGTGTTTTCATTTTGTTGTGTTTTTGACACAGTTGAAAGCACGCTACATAAAAGAGTTTATATCTTATGTGAGTTAAAATGTCATTGTGGTAGTCTCTAGAAAAATAACATATAGAAGTCATTTTTAAAATTTACACTTTACTCACTGAAAAATTTCAGAATAAAATTTTATAGATTATTTCGAGTTTTAATTCAGACTTAATTTCATTTATTTATTTATTTTTTGTGAGGAAGACCGGCCCTGAGCTAACATCTATTGCCAATCCTCCTCCTTCCCCACCCCCACCCAAAGCCCCAGTAGATAGTTGTATGTCATAGTTGCACATCCTTCTAGTTGCTGTATGTGGGACGCGGCCTCAGCATGGCCTGGGATGCGGTGCGTCGGTGCGCGCCCGGGATCCGAACCCGGGCCGCCAGCAGCGGAGCGCACGCACTTAACCGCTAAGCCACGGGGCCGGCCCTCAGACTTAATTTCAAAAGAAGAATCTCTTTTGATCTGGGCTCATCTCTATCAGGAGTTGGCAAACTTTTCCTGTAAGGGGCCAGATAGTAAACATCTTAGGCTCTGGCAACCACTGAAGTCTGCACCGCGCTGCGGAAGCAGCCACGGACAACAGGCAGAGGCAAGAACGTGGCTGCGTTCTAACAGAACTTTATTTACAACAAGAGATGGCAGGCTGGGTTTGGCCCAAAGGCCATAGTTTGCTGACCCCTGCTCTCAGGAGCCACCCTTGACTCACCTGTTTGTTTCAGAGTGGGAGCATGAAAGTCTCTTTTAAATCATGGCTTGCGTATTTTTGCATTCAGAAGTCAAGGAGAAATTCTGGCCCACATGCATCTTCCTTGATGAGCAGGTTTAACTATGCATCAAAAGTAAGCCATGTCTTTCTTTCTGGGTGAAAAATGGGAAAGAGAAAACGCAGTACCTGGCGCAGGATCTGTTAGATAGGATGAGCTGTTGTGTGTAAATTACATTAGAGTGATACTGAAACACCCAATATTTTATGTGAAAGTGCCCAGTTGGGTAGAAATGCTACCCCAGCCCCTTGAAACCTCTTTGGCAGAGAGAGCATATCTTATTCATTCCTGAATTCTGACCAAACTCCAGTGAAATAAGGAAACCTAGCAGAAGGCAGGCAGCAGGCCCGTTTGGCACGGGCTCTGGATCGCCTGCTCCCCCCGGGGGGAGGTGACTCTGGTCTGGGAGCCACATCGTCCTGCAGGTGCTGCTTCCCTACCTCTGGGACACGGCTCTGACCTGCCTGCTTGGGGGTGTGCCACCTGAGCACTGAGCGTTTACTACTTGGCACGCACAAGTGCCTTCTCAAAGGCTGCCTTCCATCCAGGCGGCCGCTCCCTCCCTTGGGTCTTTGCACCAACTTCGCCTTCTCCTTCTCTGCCCACCTGTTAGGGCTGCAGCCCATCCTGGCAGGGCCTCCATATGCCTCCTCCCTGTTTTGGCTCCCTCCCAAACCCTTTTACCTCTGTCCAGACACTGTGTGTTCCACTCTTCATCATCGGTGTCCTTGTCACCTCTCTGCCCCTCCTCCGACTCCTCATTATACTCTTGCATGAAGGCCAAGGTTTTCATCTTCTATGTCTGATGCTTCCTCCCAGCACCTCGAACAGAGCCTGGCATAGAGGAGGTGCTCCATAAAAAACTGCTGAATAAATGAAATTAGATTTTTCTGGCCCTTCCTTCAGGGAACTCAGAGGAAGTTTATTCTTCAGCACTTCTCAAAATAACAGAACTTGGAATATTAAACTCCTCTGTGTATTATAACTGTTATTGAGCCCTGGCCTGTATTGATCCCTTGCACTGTGCTAAGTATTTTTACGTTTTACCTCACTGAATCCTCTCAACAACCGTATAAAATATGATCCCAGCTTTACAGGTGAGCAGACTGAGTCAGGGAGGAGTCAGTCAAGGCCACATAGCTGGTACTGCCATGGGTGCCCAGGGCTGGAACTCCGGAGCCTGTGCACTTAAGTCTCCTGTCTCGGAAAAAGTAGCTATTTAAGACAGCTTAGTCCAAAGCATGCGCTGAGGCCCTCAGTGTGAGTTCCACACTTACACTGGGGTAATGGAGGGGGCAGAGCTCAGGTGACAGGCTGCACCACCAGGAGTGCACACGCCACCCTCTTTAATGCCATCATGACTATTTACCTTGCTGTCTTCTGTAAGGTGTGTATCTAGTAGGTGACAGGGATTCCTCGGTGCCATGTCTGGACCACTGCACTCAACTCCAAGTGGCTCTCCACTCTCCCCAAGAGCAAGCCTCTGCCTCTCTCTCCTGCCACATCTCCCTGCATGACCTGACTGGCTGGCTCTGGGCCATGGCTGTCCTGGCCTTCAGTTCTTGGCACACTCCATGTCTCCCTGAACCCCAAACTTTGCTCAGTTTAGCTAACTCGATTTAGCCTTGAGGTCATGGCTTCAATGTTAGCTGGCCCAGACCTTTTTAGACCAGAGTAGGTCTTTCTGTTCTGTTTGCAGGGGACCCCACATTTCTTTGGGCACCCATCACACTTGAATTACTTGCTCAAAGCTTATCTTCCCAGCCAAACTCTGGGCACTGTGAGCAGAGAGATTACATCAATCTTGTTCATTGCTGTGTTCTCATAGAAACAGAATGCTTATCAGGTCTTTTCTGCCTCAAATCATTCTTTTAAAGTTACAGGAAAGGATTCCATTAAAAATTTTTTTTAAATGAAACCACTATAAAAAATGAGAAAATTAAGATAAGCCAAAAGATTAAAATTAAAATAACTTGAAATGCACTGTTAACTACTGCATTGAAGATATATATCATTCCATTTTTAAAAAATCTGTGCATGTATGTTTGTATAGTAGATATACATAAAAAGTTACTTTAAAAAATGCAAATCTCCTTTCTTCTCTTTCCAATAAATCACGTTCTTTTTTGGTCCACAGACGCCCATCTCTCCCATCACTGGTAACGGCTGCCTATATTCCATTGCATTTTTGTACCATAATTTATTTAGGTTAATCTCTGTATTTCCATATAAAATAAGGACTCTCATTTGACATCAGCTTATGTTTAATTTTACAGTTTATGTCCCATTCTGCCTTTGGAAATAGAACTGTCTGGTCTAGAAAATAATGATTGTGAGCATTTCCTCATCCTTTGTGTACTATTTTGATAAATATAAAAATCTCATGCTGTTTCTCTCGAGTTTTCAATCCAGGGATTCATTGCATCACTATAAAACAAATGGTTATCCCCCAAATATAAAAATAATAAGCTTGAATCTACTTTTTAACTCCCACCCCACCCTGCCAAGGTGCCGAATACGACCTTCCTCCTCCTCCTCTTCCTCCTGCTCCTCCCACCCCCCTCCACCCCTCACCCCGCTGAGACTCAGAGGAATAGAGTAGACCTGGGGTTTCCCTCCCGACTCAGCCTGCAGGCCCTGCCAGCCACCTCCCAGCGTTGCACGGAGTTTCGCCCTGGAATTCTGACATGGCAGAGATGGGCGGCACAGGACAGCTGCGGTTGGACATGCAGGACGTGGGCCCACTCTCGCTCCATGTGGGGGGTCCACTTCTCCTGGAATCACGCCCAGCATCTGTCTCTGCCTGTTAGCCTTCCTGGGGAAGTCACTGAACCCTCTGTGCTCCTTCTGGATTCCCTCTGCTGGTAACATATGGGGATAATATTACATCTTTCTATAAGTTAGAGACTTTAACAAAGTGCAGAATGAGTTGAAAAAAAGTCCTTGGTACAATTTTTAGATATTCTTTTTTTTAACTAAGGGGAGCTTTTCTGACTTAACGGATTTGCTGGAATATGACAGCTGACACTGTGGTTGCACTCTGAGATTAGTGAGTAATGCAGCCTCCTCGTGGCTTCCAGACAGGGAACCGGGAGGTCTGTCGTGCACAGTATGTGCACACACCATGCAAACCACACCTTTCCAGGGCCAGACTATCCTCAAGAACAACTGGCCATTTGCCCAGGGACTAGCATGTCTTTAATTTTTTCCAACATTCTTTGTAGGGACAGTAGAAGTAGTAGAAACTTAGTTCTGGTATGATGAAACTCAGTGGACATTATCTAGACTGGGATTCAGTCCACGTCAATGGCTCAGTATAGAGCTGGTCTGTATGGTGGACGGAGAGCAGGACACGGTGGGCAGCTAGGGATCTGCCAGACTGATCACATCCTGTGATATGACCAGTTAACCAAACAGCATGAGCATCTTTCCTTTTAGGTCTGTGTCTTTGCTGAGTTTCTTACTGATTTCTCCCCCTGAAGTTACATCCTTTTGCTCTAAACCAGGGATTCAGAAGTAGAGCATACTGTAATGCTGTCATCTATCCTTAAGTATTTCCCTGTGAAATATGACCCCAAATCATGCAGCACTTTTAAACCTTTTTCTTAGGCTAGAAGTGTTTTTGGAGCCCAAGTAGTATAAACAGATGCCTTTGACAAAAAGTGTGCAGTACCTGAAGCCCCTAAATGAGCACGGGGCTGCAAACTGAGCCAGGGAAGAGGGGCGGAGCCCACTGCTGACGAGGCGCGGGGTCCTGATGGGCACTGGTATTTCATGGGGTAGCTACGAAATCTCAATCACCATCCCGAAATAGTTCTGGATAATGTGATGTACTTATCCCACAGGGATTTTTTTTTTTAGGTTCCAAAACACACAGGGAAATTGAAAAGCCTCAGGTAGTGATGTTTCCACATAAGAGCAGAGGAAACATCCAAGTTGTTAGGCTCAGGAGAACCCATTTCACTAATCCAAGCCAGGAGGAGGCTGGCATGATGAAAGTACCATGGTGAGTCAAGATTAGAAGGGTCATGCACAGGATTCAGAGCGGCTCTGCCCCTGCATTCCTCTGCAGAGAGTCTGGGGCAGGGTGCTCGATCGTCCCGAGCAGTGTTGTTGCCACCCCCAAGAAAAGGGGCTCCTGGAAAATAGACACGTCTCAGCCCTAATACAGGGAAGCAGGTGTCCTATTCATGCAGTTAAAACAACAACAACAAAAATAACTGTTCAGATTGTCTTTTTTTCCCCCAATTTTATTGAGGCATAGTGGACAATTAAATGTTGTATATATTTCAGGTGTACAACTTGAAGATTTGATGTACGTATACACTGTGAAATGGGGACCACAATCAAGTTAATTAACACACCCATCACCTCACTTATTTATTTATTTATTTATTTATTTTTTGATGAGAGCACTTAAGGACCACTTAATTCAGAGGTCCTGAGCGAGGTGCTCCTCAACTATAAATAAGGTCATTTTCAAACAGGGATCAGCCTTAGAGCGACCTGAAAAAACGGAAAAAAAATTTTTTGGGTCAATATCCCTGCTTTTCCATACAGCATAGTTTTAGGGGAAACTGTTCCTGTTAAATTTTTCAAATGAATTAATAAAGAAAGTATTTTTTTTGTGCTTTCTTCTAAAAGGCGAGGCCCATGGTGAACCCAGGTTCTTAGCATTGACCACGGCACATGGGAAAACGCCAGTCTGAGGCACACATTTCAAGTTTCCGTGTTTTTGATTCTGCACGAGCACACACTTAGGCTACTGAATCCTCACACATGCCCAGCCCCGACTTGTGAACATCTGCCTGTTGCTTCTAAAGCAGCATTCCTGGGGATGGGGCAGGATCAGCCTCAGAGAAGTCGCAGCCGTCTGCGGGCGTGTGGGAACTACACTTGCCTCTCTAAGCAGCGATGCCCTCCAGAGGCTGGATCCTGTGCACACCTGCGTGTGTTGAGATTCTCCTGGGGCCAGGCGAGCCCTGACCACGTGGTGGGCAGAGCCAGCTCGAGGAGCAAGCTGCTTTTGCCCGTGTTCTGCTGGTTACCTGGGAGTGGTTGGCACGGTGCATTGAGAGCTAGAGAGGAGGTGGGTCTTGTGCCATCAAGGTCCTGCCGATACCTCCCATCCCTCATCTGTCATCTCAGTGGGTCATATAGGAAGGACTGCAAACTGTGTGAGAACACCTCCCAGCCGTGTCTGTCTGCCATACAGCTACAAACCCGTTTGGTCTCTGTCTTGCTCCCTGGGGATGCACGGATGGGGAAGGATGAGGAGGGGGTACAGCAGGAGCCAGAGCAGCGGGCACTACACACAGTACTAGTCTAAGGGGGCAGGACTGGCTTTGCTTGCAGCAGGGGCTTACCTGGTCTAAATGTGAGCACTGTGACACCAGCCCACTGACCAGGCTGGGAGGGAGCCAGGCCTTGGATGTGTCTCCTTGGAAGACAGCTCTGATGTGGTAGACATGAGGTTTGGCCCAATCCAGTACTCAAGAGATGGGAGTTCCCTCTTCTCCTTGATCCAAATGGCAGTTTGAGGGGTTACTTGATGGGACAGGCACTGCTACTTGTCTTTCATCAATAAGGAAATTGAAGACTCAGAAATGAGCCTTGCCCAGGATCACATGGAGGACTGGGGCAGAGCCAGGACTAGAGCTCGGGTCCTCAGAATCTTGTCTGTGCTTTTCACTCCATCACCACACATACGTGTGAAAATAGTCCAACTCAAATAATCACTATTCCTAGACACGGCTTATCAGCTACACCAAGAATTCCACCTTTCACAGTTCAATGTCTATAACCATCACTAAGAGTAGAGGAACTGAAATATAACCAACCGAGTGACTCTTTCAGATTCAATCTGAAAACACATTTACAATTACTCTTCTGCTTCTAGGGGCCCTGCCTCCTTTTGATCCCAAGGGACCCTGACATCCTTCCCCGGACGACACCTAAACTGTTACCTGCGAGGAAGGTGGCTCTGGAGCGCTTGAGCGCCTCAGTGTGGTACCTTTTGCTGTGAGAATCTCAGCTAACGTTCACTTTTCCAAGTTAATCATACCAGAAGTGTTCTTCAAATGAATTCTGATTTTCGAAAATGGCGAGATACTTTATTTTTAAAATTAGCACTGCATTGTTAGGTGTGATTTTTGACATCCCAGCAAGGCAAAGCTGTAATCTCACCAGCTGCCATTTAACTTATGGTGCATTTTGTCAGCTCTTATTTTATACAGTATATGTGAACTTAATTTAGATTCTACAGCCCTGGAAACTGTTATTTTTCAGGATTGCAAAATTATGTTGTCTGAGCTTGCGGCGCAAATACCAGTTTAGAGATTTCAAATAAGTGAGTTTTGGAGTCTGAGTATTACGACCTTGGGCTGTTTAGCTCCATGAGTTGAGGGCCAGACCCGGAACACCAGGGTCATGGGTGTGATTCCATCTACTTCCTCCTGTCTTGTGAGCTCAGTCCACATGCCTTTTATGTGGCCATCCTTAATGCAGACCCTGGAGACAGCGTGAGCTGGCTGGAGGCAGCACTACTCCTGGGAAACCCAAGCAGAATGCTCGCTCCACTGATGGGTAGACCAGTAGTTTCTCACATGGGCCACACATTAGCATCACTTAGGAAGCTTTTAAAAAATACGCATACCTGGGGCCCCAGGGATTCTGATTCAGCCGGTCCAGGCATGGGTATTATTTTAAAGCTGCCCAGACAAAGCTAATGTGTGGCCAGGGCTGAAGTCCACTAGAAAGGAGGAGGAAGAGGACAGAATTGGAGTGGTTTGGTTATATTCCCCAGTGCTCCTTTATGATGCTCACATCCTGGAAGAGAAGGAAAGCCGCCTTTTGGCTGCACTGTTCCATCTGGCTTTTGCTATATGTCATTAGGCTTTTAGGGCATGACTGAACAGTTCGGAGTTTCTTCAGTAATGAATCATAAGATTTGGTTGGTTTAAACGTCGTATGAGACATTTTGATAGATCAAGTTGCATTCTGATTGGTGCCTTAAGATCCACATCTGCTTTTTTATTCTTTGAAAGTTTACCCAGAATGAACGTCTTCTGACAGCCTTACCAGAAATATGCTTGTGTTCACGGTTAAAAAAAGAACAAGTGGATAATGTCTATATCCAAGGAGAATCATTAGTATTTACACATGCTTTGAACTGTTCTAGAAGTAAATTATATGTGTCTATGTGTCTAGTTGGAGGCGTAGTATCTGTTACATGGTTGATGATACTCTGGCAGCAAGATTAATGTCAAAATAAAAGAGAAGCAATAATATTTAAAGAGCCTTGTAGCCTGGGAGTTCTCATTGCAGACATCTGTGGGGGCCTCACTTTTACCACCCCCCGCCCCCACCCAGAGTTGGGCTCTTTACATTACTGATCTCGTTTTTCCCCTGCACCTTCTGCTCATTCTGTGGTTCTCCCTTGGAACACGCTTTTTCCAGGACCATGTTACAACCCACTTCTTTTTTTTTTTTTTTTTTTTAGGTGAAGGAGATTGGCCATGAGCTGACATCCTTTGCCGATCTTCCTCTTTTTGCTGAGGGAGATTGGCCCTGAGCTAACATCTGTGCCCATCTTCCTCTATTTTTGTATATGGGACGCCGCCACAGCACGGCCTGAGGAGCAGTGCGTAGGTCCACACCCGGGATCCAAACCTGCGAACCCCGGGCTGCTGAAGCGGACTGCGCAAACTTAACCACTGCACCACCAGGCTGGCCCCACAACCCACTTCTTCACTGAAGCCTTCCCAGACAGCCCATTCCATTTGTTTAGCGTGTATTCCATTTTTCATTTGTTTCACACAAGCTGGAGTTGGTCTCTAGTCTGCCTGAGGCTGTGCTTGGTGTCTCTTACCTTGGCAAGTCTTATCTCCTTGTGCAGGAGCTGGCTTCTCTTTCTTTGGAGACAGAGCAAGCTGCTAATTGGTTCCCACTGAATTGGATTCAAAGACTAGCCAGAAGTTCAATGCTGAGTTTTAATGTTGATTGTTTCCATCATATGAAGACACTGTGTTGGGGGGAAGAAGGCAGGGCGAGAGTGTCCTGTTTCTACTTTGAGGAACCGTGATTTGTCAGGCGACAGCTATCATAACACACATGCATGAGGCCGCTGAGGTTGACCAACACGCTTACGTAAGTTGTTGGTGCTCTGAACTAGCCAAGCAAAGAAAATGAACTAAGTGAGAATGAAGAGATGCTTCTGACAAGTTCAGCTTTTTTTAGCCCAGAGTGAAGGCATTTAAACTGAAGAAAGGAGAATTTTAGTTGAGAGACTGCAAGTTGACAAAGAGGGATGGATATTAGTCATTTGCACTGAGAGTAAGCTGCTTTGTGATTCAATAATAATTTCAGTGCAACAGAGGTGAACACTTACCGTGCACCAGCCACTGAGCTGGGCACTTGTGGGCAATGACAAAGAAAGGCAGGGCCCGTCCTTGACAGGCTTACAGACAGGTAGGTGGTAAGATGGGCTGCAGCTTGAATGTGGGTGGAACAGAAAGAAAGATAAAAAGATACTTTGAATATAATCCAGTGATGCTCCCGGCACTATGGAAGCCTCCTACAGGAGGAGAAACGTTTGAGACCGTAACCCAGCAGCCTAAGGCAGAAGCATACGATGGGTCGCCTTGAGAAGGCTTTACCACACTGTGCTTAGATCTCAGTGAGAACGTGTACTCAGGGCTGTTAGCCCACCCCCGATAGTCCTGCTGCTTCTTGTCCCTTCATCTTTGTAATTCTGTTCTCACTACCTGGAGTGAGAATTCTCTCTCCCCCATACTCCCTGGGTCTGGCACATGGCTCCTTACTGCTAACCACCAGCTCAAGGCTCCCCTCCTTTGTGAAGCTTCCCCACAGAGCCCGCTCCTCCCTCTCCTCTAGTATTCACCAGGCTTTGCCGTGTCGTCTGCTCCTGTCTGTGCCCTCCCCTGGGCTCTGCACCCCTTCAGGGTGGGCCTTAATCTTTCCTATACATCTCTGCCTCTACTCCCATTCCTACCAGTGGCTCAAACCTTTTCACTCATAACTCTGCTACTTGGTGCGAGACAGCAGAGCTAAAGGGTTGGATTTGAGGACAAAACTTTAAACCCATCATGGCCAAGCCATCCTAAAACTGCTATGGTGCCATGCCATTCCTGAGTCCCCCTGGGCTGTTTTGTATGGGAGACTGAGCTGTTCTAGGCCAACCATTGAGGGGACAGACTGGACCAAATGGGCTCTTAGAGAGCCACGACCTTGATTTTAGAGCACCCTCAACTTTACCGCAGAGGGTCAGCCCTATGCCTTATTCTCCAGTTTCAGTGCTAAAGAAGCATCTGTCAAATGGCTATTATGACAGTGAAAAAGCATCATGTGTAAATACTGAACAAGTGTAGGCTCATATCTTCACTACCGGGATTTTGAATGAGAGCCAGAGTGGTTTGAGATGGATGAAGCCGTAGGCCCTCGACGTGTGCTGCTGAGAGATTCCTAAAGGAGTGCTGGGCAAAGAGAGAGACACTGTTTGTGTCTTTGGTGGGCAGCTGATCATAATGGAGAGTGTCCTGTACATTATTTTCCACCTCTTGTCATCTCTCAGAGTGCTGAACAGATCCCTGTGCTGTGTAGGAGTTTTAACGACACCCAGACCAACGGCATGGAAGGACCGAGAGAGGGTCAGGACCCCCCTCTGAGACCACTCGCCCGCCACCTCTCTGATGCAGATCGCCTCCGAAAAGTCATCCAGGAGCTCGTGGACACAGAGAAGTCTTATGTGAAGGTAACGTAAGATAGTGTTCCTTCTTTCCTGCTCTTTCTTCCTTCTACAGCCAGTTGTATGTTGGCAGTGGTCTCTAGATCATATCTGCCCAGGACCCCGCCACTCATGAGGGAGACGCCTGCTCCTTGAGGCGGTGAATTGCTGTGGGAGAGGGCGAGAGGGTGGAGAAGCTGAGAGGATTCGGAAAAATTAGATTCTCGGCTCATTTTGTTACCAAGGTAGCTTTCACTATGGAAACACATGTTCTGGTTTGTCTTTTGCAATCTGTGGGGAGGGAGTCTATACTGGTTTAGTGAAAGGGGGACAGAGATCACTTTAGGTGATGCGGAACTAGGGGACAACTTGTTCACAAGCGTCTGCAGATACGGTCCCCAGAGCTCAGGTGGTCACTGGGCCCGGCCCTGCCTGATGGGGGTCACTGTGCAGGACAGAGCCCCACGGTGGATGAGCTGGTCATCACACGGGTGTTCCCACACCATCTCATTTGGGCAGCTGCCGAGCATCTTCAGTACCTGAAGAATTCAGCTGTTTATCTCAGAAGCCCCCAGTTAGTAGTTTGAGAAACTTTTTATGAAGAATACAGGAGCCTGGGAAGACAGAGTTCTTTTGCGTTAAGTGTTTGCTGAAGCTTTGGAGCGATTTTAAACTCACTGCATTGGGCAATTGCTGGAAGCAGCATGACCCGAAGCCAGGCCTGGCTTTGCCTCAATGTGCTGGCATGGCCTTGCGCGGTCCCTTCCAAATCCCTCATCTGGGGTCTGAGATGGGTGTGCCCTTGTTCCAGCTCTGACATGCCAAGTCCAGGAATTAAGCGCACACACACACACACACATGGCTGTCACCTTCTTTCTCCACAAGACAAATCTAAGCTTCCCCTTTCATTAATGTCACGTCGTTTTATCTGGACTTTACCAAAGGCCTATTTACAGGGAGCCCGGGAGAACTCCCCAAGCCCTTTCTTTTGGTCCCATAGGAGAGGACGAAAAGCTACAGTGATGACAGTTTCACTTCATTTCCCATTCTGTCTTGTCCTGCATCTGATGTGGGGACAGGAAGTGAACATCCCGGGAGTTCAGACTAGATTTCTGAGTCATCCTGTGAGCCACGGTGACCTATCCCGAGCAGCTCTGTGCGCTGTGGGTGTTGGAGGCTTCAGAGCCCTCTGACATCTTGAGGATGGTCGTGGAGCTCTGACCCGCAGAGTCGAGGGCACAGCTGAACGCAGAATCCCAAGTCCCTCTTTATTGCTGTTGCTGTTGTTACATTTGGACCGGGAGGTCGTTTCCCTGTGATGCTGGTGGAGCACTGAGAGGGATGTGATGGGTGAAGGGACAAAAAGGACCGGCTCTCCCTTCTCTCTGCAAGAAACCTGCGCTTTGTCTTAGGGCCCCAGGTGTCGCAGCTCTCGGGCACCGCAGCTCAGCGCGGACCGCTCTTGGTGTGTAAGTCCTCCCGAGCAGCACTAGCCGGCACAGGAATCACGGCAGCCCGCCACCGTCGCTGACAAAATAACCAGCACCTCGTGCCTATTGTGATTCACACACACACATCATTTTTATTTTTTAATTTCTTTTTGTTGCTGACATTTAACACGGAATTTTACTCATTATTCTTCAATCTAACCTGGATCTCTGCATGCGACTTGGGATTTTCAGCATTTGTGTGATCCCTGAGCTACGATTCAGTAACTGTGCATATCTCCCTGCTCCAAATCAGCCACTCTGGAACACGGTGAGGGAGGGAAGGCCAGGGAGGTTTTTATTGTGAAACAATAAACGGCATCACAGGCCTGTTCACTTGCTCTCAGGACCTGTGCCCTAAGGTTCTGGAGGCTTTGGGCTTCTCCAGCTCTAGATTTCTCCATTGTAAAATGAGGGAGGCAAAGAATTTGACTTTGTAGTCAACTACAAAGTGTTTTGGGGGTCAAAGTTCTTCAGAATAAATGAAACAAGAAAAAGGAGTTTGTTCTATCACTAAATTATATCCTGGTCTTGGCTTCAAATTATTAAATTAAAAAAAACAAACCTTTATTTAAGGAGTTTTGTAAATATAGTCGACTCCCACTATTCTGCCTTGCTGGAGCCCAGTTTACTGGAGACTCAAATATGGCCTTGATTGTAAATATTATGACTACCAATCTTTGGAATATTTTCTTGTATTTGAATATGGGAGTTTGAAATTCTGCTAATGTGTCAACCCCAAAGTTGAGGAGCTCCCCAGATCTTGTCCTGTCCCTCTCAGCTCCACACTGGAGCTGTCACCATGCTCCCTGGTCATCCAGATGTCACACCTGACAGAAGCATCTAGCCAGAACTCACCTCCCCTGCAGGGCCATGAGTGCTCCTGCTGCCATAGTCGAAAAAAAGATCCTGGTTCTACCAACAAGATATTTCATTAAACAGAGTAGGTGATCAAGCTATAAAGAAAACTGTGGAATCCAGCTGCTGAACATACTGTAGTATTAACCTCTTTGAATTAGGTGAGCAATAATAATAACAACAACTGCTTTTAGGGTCAAGAATTTCAATAAGACATAAACTTCATCATTCCTAATGGGAGTCTGGAGCCCCAGCCACGGTTGCTGGAAACTCCTGGGTATTTTGGAGACTTAAGTGTTCAAGACTCTCTTATTATGTCTTTCAGGATCTGAGCTGCCTCTTTGACTTATACCTGGAGCCACTTCAAAATGAGACCTTTCTTACCCAGGATGAGGTAAATAATCACCTTCCCTCTGTCCACTGATCCATACGTTAGTCTCTGTTTGCCCTTTAGCGAATCTCCTAGGAGATTATATCTACTGATCCCAAAAGAACATCCAAAACTTAAGGATCTTCAGAGAGACCCAAACGTGGCCTCCTCCAAAGCCATTTATGTGGCCTATGCCCCATGAAGCACGGTGGCAGGAGTGTACAAACACAGGATTGTCATGCCCTTTTTGTAGTAGAAGTTGTGACCAAAAGTTACTTTTTTTTTTTTTTTTTGTGAGGAGGACCAGCCCTGAGCTAACATCCAATGCCAATCCTCCCCCTTTTTTTTTTTTGCTGAGGAAGACTGGCCCTGGGCTAACATCCATGCCCATCTTCCTCTACTTTATATGGGACGCCGCCACAGCATGGCTTAACAAGCGGTGCGTCGGTGCGCACCCGGGATCTGAACCGGCGAACCCCAGGCCGCCGCAGCGGAACGTGCGCACTTAACCGCTTGCGCCACCGGCTGGCCCCCAAAAGTTACTTTTTAATACATAACTTTTTAATGTTAAATCACAGTTAGTTCTTTTCTACTGACTTCCATTTTTCCCCAATTTGAATTCTGAAAGTTTTATAGCCACTTAAAAAGTTATTTTAGAATTACAGTGTACAGGGACTAGAGCTATAAAACTCGCTGTGTTTAAGTTATAGCCCATAACGAACATGCTGTCTTCTTTAAAGGATTTACTTCCCTCTGCTTCTTGGTGAATGACTTGTGATTTATTTGTGCATCTGAGGGCTGGAGCGGTGTCTAGATTTTCATCACTAATACCCTCTTTTCAAATCCTGGTCTTCACGTAGATGGAGTCACTCTTTGGAAGTCTGCCAGAGATGCTTGAATTTCAGAAGGTGTTTCTAGAGACTCTGGAGGATGGGATTTCAGCATCATCTGACTTGAACATACTTGAAACCCCCTCGCAGTTTAGAGTAAGTATTTTAGACTTAGGTTTAAATTAAAAATAGGTGGGTACAGTGCAAAATTCTCCCTTGAAAGAGAATTTGTTGTCCCTTGACTATGGAAAAGATAAATTTAGTGCTTTCGTTGCACTGTTTTCCTCTGGCAGATGGTCGAAGATGGCTACATTTTTATCCTAGAGTAAATGCTGCCGGTAATCAGAGGTCTGTGCAGCACAACTTTCGTGGAGTCAGCCTGGTTGTTGGCCACGCCCATGCTCTTTACTCAGCTCTGCTGAAGGATCTCTAGGGCAGTGGCTTCTGAAGCGAGAGCACCTACTCCATCTGCTTCTTCATCTCCATGGTCGTGTGATGCTGGGATGAAACCATAGGTTGTAAATTGTTCTGAGAGCGCCTTCTCTTCTATGGAGCTCTGTCTCCCGTGTGAGCATCGGTCGTTGGCAAGAAGCCCTCCAGGGACGGAAAGGCAGAAGGCAGTAGAAAGGGACCAAGGAAGTGTACAGAGAGCATCACTGGTCCTAAGTAATGCAGAGTTGGCTTTATCAATTAGCCTCTCAGATCATTTATATCTCACTGTGTCAGATGTGTTTTTATAGAACTTTCTTTCTTGTCCTTGATGGCACACTCTGACAATAGGCTCTGCTGCCAGCAACTTTTTAGTCAAACTCAAGATCTGCTAGGGGAATGCCCGGGCTGTTCTCCATCCACTGGGCAAATGGGCCGGTCCTGGCTTATTTCAGCTGGTGACTTCTCGGAGGCATTAGTGCTCCAGCATCTGAAAGACAAATGCCATGGAGACACCAACGCAGTCAGATGCCATGCCAGAGCCAGCAGACATTTTGATTAAACCACATGTGATGTGACTTTTCCCCTCCCCTTCTAGAAACTACTGTTTTCCCTTGGAGGCTCTTTCCTTTACTACGCGGACCACTTTAAACTGTACAGCGGATTCTGTGCCAATCATATTAAAGTACAGAAGGTTCTAGAGCGAGGTAAGTTGCTCACACCTTTTATAGCTGTGCTTTTGTATTTTAACTGTTAACAAAGAGTAAATTTGTATTTAACAAGTAGGGATAAGTGCAGTTTTAATCCATTATGCTCCATTGTTGACCTTGAAATTGACAGGTTTTATTTTATTTATATTTTTTATTTTTGTGAGGAAGATCAGCCCTGAGCTAACACCCATGCCAATCCTCCTCTTTTTGCTGAGGAAGACTGGCCCTGCTCTAACATCTGTGCCGATCTTCCTCCACTTTATGTGGGACGCCGCCACAGCATGGCCTGACAAACAGTGCGTCAGTGTGCGCCTGGGATCCGAACCCGGGCTGCCAACAGCGGAGCGCGCACACTTACCCGCTATGCCACAGGGCCAGCCCCGAAACTGACAGATTTTAAAGGGAAAGTTTTCAGTTTATTTCAATTTATTGGTAACAGTGAATGTGTGTGCCTGAGTGCAGAGATGTTGCCTTGCCACGTGCCACTTTGTTGTTCAAGTACATCTGTATTCTTTTTTCACCAAATTCCTTGATCTAAAAACTTGTAACCATGAGCCCCTGGATAGGGGTAGAAAGAAATGTGTGCCATTTCTTTCTGTCTTGTTAACCTTCTTCTTAAGCCTGAGGAACCACTATAAACAACCACCACCAAACTCACCAGAAGTGTGTTAACTAAAATTAAAGCCTCTTTGGTGAAACCAGGAAAAAAACTAACGTTTATCACCAACAGTGACCACATGCTATCACTGAAGTACCTTTCATCTCTCCACATTTTTATCATCTTATTTTATTTTATTGGCTTTAACTGAAGACTTTTATTTCCTTGAAGTCTAGACCTGGGTGATGAAGCCTCATGGCTCTTCCCCTTCATGCCACAGCAAGCATGACTCTGTGGAGCTGAGAGAGATGCTTAGCTTTGCCTGCTGACTTGCAATGGGTCAGCTTGTGCACAGGCGGCCAGTACATTGATCCACTTGGGCTTTCAGTAATGGGCCAGGCAGTGAGCCCGGCCTGGGCTCAAGGATCTGATGACAGCAGTGACCTTCAGGTGCAGGAGTAATGGAGGGGGTTCTGTGCTGCAGTCTCCATCACTATATCTTCAACCTGATGCGCAATCTATTCCTGTAATACCCTAAACCAGGAATGCTTCCCTGAGGCTATTCTGCTACTGAAGGCTTCTTTCAGTCACCACACACCTCTTTAGGTATGAGATTAGAATTCTCAAATCTGTGTCTCTCAGAAGATGTTCTCCTGTACCATTCTCTGGAATTCTCATTTCTGGTGGCAGAGACAAGAGGAGGAAAAATCAGTGATGCAGGCACAGGACTTTAAGCTCAAGGTTGTGAGCGGCAGTAATTCAGTCTACACAGAGAACATGAAACACGTGTAGGTCCTCAGGGTCTTTCCCCTTGTGCCTCCCACAGTGGAAGGCGTCTATGAAAATATATGTAATCCTATTTAAGTTCATCTGAACTGTGTCCAGGAAAGGTCACCAGGCTACGTGTATTCTCTCAAGTGTACTTGGAAATAAGATACGAACCTCCTGAAGCTTGTACTGTTATAATATCCTAAATTTCTAGGATAAAAATGACTTCCCCCATGACTTGAATGCCTTCTTCAGAATTAAGGATGGCCTCATGCGGTTCACCCCCATTATGATTTTTACCTCTGTAGAAGCCAGTGCATCAGGGCTCTCTTCCGTGACAATGGCAGATGTTTGAGGAGGGTTCTGTATTTGACCTTTTTTAGTTGGGTCAACAGGGCAGTAGCAGCCAAGGTAAATTCCAGCCCCTTTTTCTACCTGTCGTCAAAAGCTTCTTAATGGTGTTGTCAACAAGGACCCAGAGTTTGCTCTGCAATGTTTCTTTCTCAAAACCAGGGAAAGGTCTCTCTGTACTGTCGCGGAGGGTCTGGAGAGGTTTATCCCAACACTGAGAGTGTTTAACCAGGTCCGCTGACGCAGTTCTACCATTTGGTTTAAATCCAGAACTTTACAGAACCTTAGAAGAACAGGCTTAAGTTTAAAAAATGGAGTCTTGGAGTACTTCAGAATTAACAAGACCCAGCCCAAGTCTGTCTTTTTTTGTCCTTTAAACAGAGCTCTGATTCCATCAGCATTTCCTCCCAGGAACACCTTCTTATTGACAGCATACAGTAAAATAAAAGCATACCAGCGGTTGGCTCAGTTCCTTCTTTGTCATAAAGATGAAGGATCATCTCACCATCTACTTTGTCTGGTAGTCACATTCAAAATGGTACTGCATCGCTTAGAAGCTGTAGATTTTTGCCTTTGTAACAAAACCCCAAAAAAGGGTATATCTTCATTCAAATTAGTTGAATTCCAAACAGCTGGTCTACCCGTGACAGCAGGTGGAATCCACTGGAGCTCCCAAACTCAGTGCACTCTGATTCCTGTGTGCACCCTTCACGACACTGAGACACCAAGCAGAGAGGGAGTTTTCACTGCCCAGAGGGGCCTGAGCGTCCCCTCTGGTGGAAGGATGAGACTGCTTGGAGCTGTGGAGGTGAAGGCTGCAGGGCTTATCAACTTCTGTGACAGGAAAAAAGATATTGTTTACAAATAGCCCTTAAGTGTATAGAATGTAAGTAACAATTTGTGCTGGGGTAGTAGAAAAAATACTGGTTTATTTTTTCATATGAATCTTTTGGGGGTATGGTGTAGGGTCTGGAGAACACTGTTTTGTGGCTTTATGAATTGCTTGAAACTCGCTTTTAGGCACTTATAACGATCTCTCTCGTGGGTCTGCATAAGAATGTGCCTTTGAAGTCAGACATTCCCACGTTTCGCCTCGGTGTTCTGCTTTGGTGTGTGGACGGTACTGTCTGGCAGCCTCGTAAGCTCCCTTTGCTAGCGGGATCTGCCACAGAGCTGTGAGGCGGCATCCACGTTGACAGCTGGGTGCTTGACCCACTGGCGCATTTGGGTTTTTATTAAAGGATGGCACTGGGGGGCTATGGAAGAGGATGATCTGTAACTCCATTAAAAGCTAAATGGAGTAGAATTTAGTTCATCCTGCTCTGCTCTTCTAAGGGTCTTTGTCTGTCTGTCTGTAGCAAAAACGGATAAAGCCTTCAAGGCTTTTCTGGATGCCCGGAATCCCACCAAGCAGCACTCCTCCACGCTGGAGTCCTTCCTCATCAAGCCGGTTCAGAGGGTGCTCAAATACCCGCTGCTGCTCAAGGAGCTGGTGTCCCTGACGGACCACGAGAGCGAGGAGCACTACCACCTGACGGGTACGTGTGAAGCGCACGGGTTGTGACTGCTGCCACCCCCGGGCCTACAGTTCCCCTCTTCCCTGCTCAGTTTCATGTTCTGAAACATTTCCCAGTACCACGCTTGTTAATCTTAGATATAATTTTCATTTGTGACGATAGCTAGATATATGGCCATCCCTTTAGATAGGCAAAAATCACCTCATTGGAGTAGCTCCAAACCCCTCTAGAGGGATGATTCCATTTTCATTTTCAAAAGAAGGTAATTTAAGCTCAGTGAGTTGAAATAAATGAGTTCAGGTCACTTGGTTAGCAAACGGTGCTGCCAGAACTGAAAATCAGGCCTGTTTTCCTAGGGCTTTGTGAAGTTTTGTGTTATCTGTGCCCAAGTGCTGCTGATCAGATATGCTGGGTGAGGCTCCACCTTGTGGAGGCGTCAGAGCAGAGCCTGACTCTGGAACCAGACTCCCCAGGACAGTTATGCTTTCAAGTTGACTCTGATGGGTCTTCTCTTGCAACCTCAGAAATTTTTGCCTAAGATACAATTTCTCAAATACACAAAGCCCCTCGGTTTGACAGTAAATAGTGAATCCCTTAAAGAGATGCTGTGTTTGAACTCGAGAGAGAGAGAGTGGTTTGCTCTCTCCACATGTCAGAACTAGGAGGTCCCATTAGCTACATGTAATAAAGCACGTGGAGAGAGAGACAAACTTATTAATAAATATTAGTATTACTGAATCACAAATACTGAGAAGAGTGTAAATTAAACTAGTTCTTTTTCTGTGACAAGCATACTTTTGTATAATAAGTAATAAGGACAGAATATGAAAATACTTTTTGTATGAAAGTTATTCTGTAAGTAAATGATACAAATTATGATCAGCATTCAAATACTGTGTGAACAGTTCATTTTGCCTTCGGATGATCTTTAAAAGAGGTCTGTTAAAAAACTGCCTTCTAAAACTCCCCCAACTGAATTAAAATACTGAATGAGAAGAACAAAGTATGAAAAACAGTGAATTTGGTGGTGACCCGAAATTTTGCTTTTTGACTTTGACGAAATCATTTTGTCCTTCACACACCTGTGCAGAAAGTTATAAGCAAATGCCATGTAAAAATTCAAACAATTGCTCTGGCAATCAGGCATTTACAGAGACAGCGTTAAGTTCTTTTTAAGAAATTATTATAGATCACAATTCCGGTAACTGGTCCAGGAGGGGAAGCAAAATTTAAGAGCAGGTATCTTGTGGCCAGTCAGCCTTGGGTTTGAATTCTGGCTCCAATCTTTGTTCTGTTTTTGGAAGTCTGGCCAAACACTTAACCCCTCTGCACCTCAGTTTTCTCATCTGTAAAATGGGCTTGACTACAGATCTTACAGTCATCGAGTCATTGTGGAGATTAAATGAGATGACTCACGTAAGTCACCTGTCAGAACACCTGCCAAATAGAAACTGCTCCATCAATGTCAGCTGTTATTATTAGGGATACTTTTGACTTGGGTTCGGCCTCATTTCAAAGAGAATTTGAGGTGGAAGAAAACCCTACTGTTCTTCATTATAACGACTAGATTACAGTGGGCTGTGTGAACCATACCTGAATAATGCCGCTGTTAGTAAGAACTGGTCTCAAATGCCGGCTTGAATCTTGAGCTTTTTCATTACTGCTGTTGGATAGGATTTCAAAAAAACAAAAATTATCAAATAAATATTTCATATTTTGCAGAAGCACTAAAGGCAATGGAAAAAGTCGCGAGCCACATCAATGAGATGCAGAAGATATATGAGGACTATGGGACCGTGTTTGACCAGCTAGTGGCAGAGCAGAGTGGGACAGAGAAGGAGGTCAGCGGGACTTCCGGATTCTGGGGTTTAATGCCCATGTGCATTGGGTCTGTAGGTGACCTCCAGACTGGACCACCCATGGGGGCCTTCCTGGAGGAGAAAATGCCTAAAATTTTCTTTTTGATCTCAATGCTTATAATAAGCCACACAATTTAGGTATAAGTGTAACATAAAATTCATTACATTGCTTTAAAAACATAACCTTACGTCCTGTTAACGTTGTACAAAAGAAAACAATAAATTTCACTGAGTTCATATCCCTACCTCCTCCTCCTCTCCTATGGAGCATGAGCTTAAGACAAATCCCAGAGGCCGGAACATGTACGGAGAGCTTGGGCGGGCAGAGGGCAGGATGGATAAAGGAAGTGGGAGCCAGCACATGGAGAGAATCTAGAGCTTTTCCTCTTTTTTCTCTTTTAATCAAATATTGGTGGCTACATCCTTATTTATAAAAGTAGTTTAAGTGGAATTTGACAATTTCTATATTTTTCTTTTCTGGCTGATTACTAAATTTAGAATCTTGAGCTTTTAAAGTCTACATATAAGAAGGAATATAGTTTAAGTAGAAAAAGGCAAGAACAGAAAACAGCTGGAGTTTCATTTTTACAACAGTCAGTTTCAATGTTCATACTTTTCTTATTAGCAGGCCTAGTGTAGTTTAGGGATTCGAGGTGGTAAATATACCAGAGCCTGGGGGAAATGTTAACAAAGGCACTTTGGATGAACTTGACACTGTGATGGAATTAATGCTATGGAAGTTACAAGGCATGTCTCACCCACATGTAATGTGTGCATTGAAACAAAATGCCTTCACATTTATGTTCCTTTCCAAACAGTTTGATGCTTAGCTCCTATTTTTTGGTGAGGAAGATTAGCCCTGAGCTAACATCCGATGCCAATCCTCCCCTTTCTGCTGAGGAAGATTGGCCCTGGGCTAACATCATACCCATCTTCCTCTACTTTATACGGAACGCCACCACAGCATAGCTTGACAGGCAGTGCGTCAGCTCCCACCCGGGATCCAAACCTGTGGACCCCAGGCCGCCAAAGCGGAGCGTGCGAACTTAACCACTACACCACCAGGCAGGCCCCTTTAGCTCATGTTTAAAACCTCCACTATTTAAGGCCCCATGTTTACAGGGACCATAAAAATCAAACTGAAATACACTTGCATTTTAGCAATGACCATATACATGTGATTCACTCTGTAACAGGAGACAGCCTACCCTGGGGTTTCCACATCTTCTTTATCTCCTGTTTTTATGATGCAGGTAACTGAACTTTCAATGGGGGAACTTCTGATGCACTCTACAGTTTCCTGGTTGAATCCGTTTTTGTCTCTAGGAAAAGCCAGAAAGGACCTTGAGCTCACAGTATTTGGTTAGTATTCAAAGGACATAAACTTAAAAGAGGCTGAAAATAATGAAGCACTTGCCAAACCCACCAGTCCAGCTAATTCCTGATTTCCAGAAGGAGTCAGAATCATTGCTGTCATGGCTTTTGACTTAACACCGCCAGCCTCCAACTATTTAAAACTCTGTCGCTCTGCATATTCATTATCTTGTTCTCTCGTCTGCTACTTGGCTTGGTGGTTCTCACCAAGTGTTACAGGAACAGAGCTGCCGAGGCTATTTTGAAACCTGCTATCTTAATAGTTTGCTGCACATCAAAATCTCTTAATTCTCACTGAGAGCCCCGAGAGCGAGAATAGACACTGTATTCTCTTTTAGGTGAACGCCATGTTCTCAGCTTTCAATAAAACAAAACAAGAATTAAAAGAAAAAAAAGCCAGGATATACTTCAGATAATAGCTTTTAAAAAGCAGGTACTTCTGCATAATTCAAATATGAACAGAAGGAAGTACGATTTAGTCACTCATGTGCTGGCACGGTGGGATCTTGGAGCTTCATGAGTTTGAAGAGCTTTGTTCTATTAAAACATTCAGC